>NC_138773.1:304200780-304665780 GCF_965119305.1 Pelophylax lessonae | reverse complement strand
TCCATCTTCACCCGGTCTTCCATCCAGGTTTGTGGCCTCTGGCTATATACAGTAGGTGGCTGAGGGCGCGATGATGTCACTCCAGTGCATGCGCGCTGGAGCCGCTGTTTACGGCACGGGCTCTGAAGGGCCGGCATGGTATGCCAAACCTTCAGAGCATGGTGACGTCATTGCCTGCATGCACTCTGAATATCTGCTAAACAGTGCAAGTTTAGGAGATATTCACAGTACCTACAGATAAGCCTTACTATAGGCTTTTGTTGTTCAGTCGTTTAGTCATGTCCGACTCTTCGTGACTTCATGGACCATAGCGTGCCAGGCTCTTCTGTCCTCCACTGCCTCCCGAAGCGTGCTTAACTTCATGTGCATTGTTTCAATAATGCTATCTATCCATCTGGTTTTCTGTCGTCCTCTTCTCCTTTTTCCTTCCATGTTTCCCAGCATCAGGGTCTTTTCCAATGAGTCCTCTCTTCGCATTAGGTGGCCAAAGAATTCGAGTTTCAGCTTCAGGATCTCTCCTTCCAGTGAATATTCAGGGTTGATTTCCTTCAGGATTGACTGGTTTGATCTTCTTGCTGTCCAAGGGACTATCAAGAGTCTTCTCCAACACCATAGTTCAAAATCATCAATTCTTTGGCGTTCAGCCTTCCTTATGGTCCAACTTTCACAGCCATAGGTTACTACTGGGAATACCATAGCTTTGACCATACGGCACTTTTTCGGTTGGGTGATGTCTCTGCTTTTTATAATATTGTCTAGGTTTGCCATTGCTTTTCTCCCAAGAAGCAATTGTCTCTTAATTTCATGGCTACAGTCACTGTCTGCCGTGATCTTTGAGCCTAGGAAGATAAAATCAGTCACTGTTTCCATTTCTTCTTCTATTTGCCAAGGAGTGATGGGAACGGTTGTCATGATCTTAGTTTTCTTAACCACTTAAGCCCCGGAAGATTTTACCCCCATTCCGACCAGGGGGTATTTTGCGATTCGGCACTGCGTGACTTTAACGGACAATTGCGCGGTCGTGCGACGCTGTACCTAAACGAATTTGGCGTCCTTTTTTTCCCACAAACAGAGCTTTCTTTTGGTGGTATTTGATCACCTGTGCGATTTTTTGATCACGCGCTATAAACAAAAAAAGAGCGTCAATTTTGCAAAAATAGCAATATTTTTCACATTTTTTTATATGAAATTCCCCAAAAAAAAAATTTAAAAATCAAAATTTTTTTACTTTTTCGGCCAATTTGTTTTATGCTACCTATGTTTGGTAAAAAAAATTGCAAAAAGCGTATTTTGATTGGTTTGCGCAAAAGTTATCGCGTTTACTAACAAAGGGAAAGATTTCTGTCATTTTTGTTGTTTTTTTTTAACGCGTAATGGCGGCGATCTGCGATTTTTTTTGCGGTACTGCGACATTGGGGCGGACAGATCGGACCCTTGACTGACATTTTTGACACTTTTGGGGTTACCAGTGACATTTCTACAGTAATCAGTGCTATATATATGCACTGTTACTGTAAAAATACACTGGTAGTGAAGGGGTTAACTTTATTTGAGAGGGAGGGGCTGTGTGTGTCCCTAGGGGCGTGATTCTTACTGTGATTGGCTGTGGCTTCAGCTGTATGCAGAGTGATCAACGGATCTACATAGTAGATCCATATGATCATCTCTCATACAGAGGGGAGAATGACAGGCAGTTTGTTTACACAAGCTGCCTGACTTTCTCCCTCTCCCCCGCCGATCGCAGAGTGGCCGGCGGACATCGGGTCCGCCGGTCACACGCGCGGGGGGGTCCGTGACCACGCGGGAGCGGGAGCGCGCCTCCGGCGGCGCGCGCTCGCTCCCTAGACCCTCACAAGCTAGTGACGTAGCCCTACGTCACTTTGCCTGTGAGGGGCTGACCGCCGACGTAGATCGGCGTGCGGCGGTCGGCAAGTGGTTAATGTTCAATTTCAGGCCAGCTTTTGCGCTCTCCTCTTTCACCTTCAATAAAGCAGAGTTCCACCCAAAAGTGGAACTTCCACTTATCTGTCTCTTCCCCCCCTCTGGTGCCACATTTGGCACCTTTCGGGGGGGAGGGGGGACGGGTACCTGCTTTTGACAGGTACCCTGTCCCCACTCCTGTTGGACCTCGCCACAGTGAGTTACGTCAGATGTTCGGCCCCCTCCTCCTTCCCCTGCTGCCAGGCCAGTAAGAGAGCACAGTGCGCTTCACGCATGCGCAGTAGGGACCCGGCCGTGAAGCCGCAAGGCTTCACTGCTGGATTCCCTTATTGGCAATGGCAGCAGCATGTAAACATCGGCTGTGGTGCCGACATCGCTGGATTCCAGGACAGGTAAGTGCCCTAATATTAAAAGTTAGCAGTTACAGTATGTGTAGCTGTTAACTTTTAATTTTTGGAGGGGGGGGGGGGGCCGGAACACCACTTTAAGAGACTCTTTAGTTTCTCTTCACTTTCTGCCTATAGTGTGGTATCGTCTGAATATTTCAGGTTGTTGATATTTCTCCCTGCGATCTTAAATCTTGGCTTGTGATTTGTCGATCCTGGCACTATAGGCTTACCTGTAGGTAAAAGAGGTAGAACAGAGTTTACTACCACTTTAAAAGTCAGCAGCTACAGGATTTGTAACTTTTATATTTATTTTATTTTACAGACTGGACATCCTCTATAACCCTTAGACCCCGTTAACACTGGGGCGGCCTGTCAGGCGACCTGGTCGCCTGACAGGTCGCCTGCCATAGAGAAGCTGCGGACCCGTTCTAATAGGAGCGACACAAGTCGCTCCGACTTAGAAAAAGGGTCCGGAGCTTCTTTGGGGCGACCTGGAGCGACCTGCATTGACTTCAATGTTATGAAGTCCGTGCCGGCCGCTCCGAGGTTGCGGTGCGAGCTGCGCGCCGCGAACTGTGAGGTCGCCCCGGCAAGTCGGATCGCCCCAGTGTGAACGGGGTCTTATGCTTCTCAGCTCCATCTAGTGGCCACAATGTGGTATTTTTCCAAACCAATCAGTTTTTTTTTTTTTTATTATTATTAAATGAATAACAACATTTAACCTGAATAGCCAGAAAACATTCAACAGCAGACATCTTATGGATTCACCCAGTCAAGCTACTTAAAGAGGCACCAGGCTGGTGGACAGAAGACTCTTTGCCTTGTCTGCCCCTCTTGTAGGGATTGGTCATTGGGGAACAAGAATTTTCCCTTAGCACACTTTTCATGTACACGCACTTACACAAAATGCTTAGCTTTTTGTTTTTCCTTTTCTTCGAATTTTAGGTCCTCTCTGGAAATCAGGTGAAGTAGAATGCAGGTATGATGTACAGCCGACCCGTTACATGCTGTGGCTCTCGGCACCGAAGGAGTTACGTCAGCCGTGACCCTCTGCCAAGGCCATTCTCGTGTGATATTTCTGTTTGCACAGTGGGAGGATTACCTAATTCCATCAGTGTGAGCTCTCATTGCTGAGGACGGGATTAGATGTACAGTATGCCTGACTTCAACCCGCGCAGATCCAAGGGAAGGCAGGAGAAGGATTAGTCTACCTGTGCCAACCTAACCCCAGCCTGGTGACAGCTGCTTCCTCCATGACTTGTAACTCTTTGCATCCCTTCAAATATTAAAGTATTAGAACCTCTGTCAAAGGAGGGATCTTCACCTTGAAGGTTTTTTACCTTAATGCATAGAACCTTCTGCCTTTACACCTATTTAAGGTTATTATATTATTTTTGTTTGTTTTATTAAAATGATTATTAACCTATAATCATTCTCTATTTTTTCTGGTGACCACCATCACCGAAAGTGAACGTAAAACAAAATCCCAAATGTAGCATAGCCACCAGAACAGAAATAGAGAGGAAATCCTCCAATAGGGAGACTAGTTTTACTAGACTTAGTATTAATGTATTACAGTAATATAAACAAGAATTACAAATACGACCCACGAAACGCGTTGAGTTTCAAAAGATGCTTCCATTTATTATGTAACAATACGGCTGCTACCTATCAGCATGTTTACTACTATGTATTGTATTATGTTTGTATTGATGTATTGGCACATGTATATGCAACCTACTATGATGTTCCTTTTATACTTATAATAATATTGTAACTTCCTTTACTACAAGTGGCCATTGTGTTCACCTCACTCAAAGTCCCAGGGCAACTTTTTTCGTTTTCTAAAGTAATATAAAAAGCAAGTTTTTTTTTTTTTGTTTTTTTTTTAAATACCAAACATGTAATACTTACTTGCTCTGTGTAATAGTTGTGTACAGAGCAGCACCATCCTCCTCCTCTAGGGTCCATCGCCGGTGGTCCTGGCCCCTCTCCCCTGTCAAGTGACCCTAGAGCCAACAGCTTGCTGTGGGGGCAGGTGTAGCAGGCTCGACACACCCAGCCTCTGCTCCGCGTGTCCATTCAGACACAGAGCCATGGCTCGGCCCCACCCTCGCTCTCTCCTCATTGGCTCACTGGCTGTGTTTGACAGCAGCCGGAGCCAATGGCTTCTGCTGCTGTCTCAGCCAATAGGGAGGGAGAGTTCCCAGAGAGCCAAGGCTCTTGTGCACATCGCTGGGTCGTGATAGGGCTCAGATAAGCAATGGGGGGCTGCTACACACCAAATGTTTTTTACCTTTAGTCTCTTTTCACACTATATAAATATTGAGGGGAGGGGAGTAAGATGGGTAACTAGAAAAGTAACAGTGGGATCGGCATATGGGGTATAATAGGTAATGATAGATAAATATATCAATAATATAACATTGGTATGAGTTATTAGAAAGCCGATTACCCAATAATGTTAGTAGGATAAAATGGGAAGGGGGGAAAAGGGCGGGACTTTGTGTGAGGTGTGTGGAGTCGGTGGGCATGATAGACAAATACAGTCATCTGGCATAGGATAAAAATTTAATGTATAGCTGTCAGGGTCCGGACTGGCGGCAGGTGACGGCACTGGAGGTGGATCCTCTGTGTCAGTGAGGGATTGGCGTGGACCGTACCAGGGGACGGGTTCTAAGTTACTACCGGTTTTCACCAGAGCCCGCCGCAAGGCGGGATGGACTTGCTGCGGCGGTAGCAACCAGGTCGTATCCACCGGTAACGGCTCAACCTCAAAGACAGCTGATTCAGACGCGGTACAGAAGGACAAGGCAAAGGCAAGGCCAGACGGAGCAAAAGGTCAAGGCAGGCGGCAAGGTTCGTAGTCAGGGGCAACAGCAGAAGGTCAGATACACAGGCAGGGAACGATACACCAAAAGCTTTCTCAAGGTACCAAAGGCAACAAGATCCAGCAAGGACAGGAAGGGGAAGTGGTTTTTTATAGCATTTGGAGTGATTGGACCAGGCACCAATTAGTGGTGCACTGGCCCTTTAAATTTCAGACCAGCGGCGCGCGCGCGCCCTAGAGACCGTGGCCGCGCGCGCCGGGAGGAAACCGAACGGGAGGTGAGTGGAGTCCGCGGGCAGGAACGTCCCGCCGCGCGGACCGACTGAGTGAGGAGTGCGGGGGAGCGGTGCTCATGGTCGGGGAAGGTGACCGGAGCGCTGCTACCCGCAGCATGCCTCGAGTGCTCCGGGGACGCTGCAGGACCCGGAGCGCTCGGCATGACAGTACCCCCCCCCCCTTTGGTCTCCCCCTCTTCTTGGAGCCCAGGAACCTGTGGATGAGCTCTTTGTCGAGGATATTGGACTCAGGTTCCCACGACCTCTCTTCTGGACCACAATTCTCCCAGTCAACAAGAAAATTTTTTTTACCTCTGACAACTTTGGAGGCGAGGATGTCTTTCACCAAGAAGACGTCAGAGGACCCAGAGACAGGAGCAGGAACGATGACCTTGGGGGAGAATCGGTTAAGAATGAGGGGTTTGAGGAGGGATACATGAAAGGAGTTGTGAATACGGAGTGAAGGAGGAAGATGGAGTTTGTAAGAGACAGCATTTATTTGGCTTTTGATTTTAAAAGGCCCAAGATAACGTGGACCCAGTTTGTAGCTGGGGACCCGAAACCGGATGTATTTGGCAGAGAGCCACACTCTGTCCCCAGGAGAAAAGACAGGAGGAGTTCTTCTTTTCCTATCTGCATGTCTCTTCATGCGAGAAGAGGCCAGGGTGAGCGACTTTTGAGTCTCTTTCCAGATGGAGGAGAAGTCCAGGGTCAAGTCATCAACAGCAGGAACTCCAGAAGAAGTGGGGATGGGGAGGGGGGGAAGTGGGTGACGGCCGTACACCACAAAAAACGGAGATTTGGTGGATGACTCAGAGTCTCTAAAGTTGTAAGAAAATTCGGGCCAAGGGCAACAAGTCGACCCAATCATCCTGACGGGAGGAGACGAAATGTCGCAGGTAGTCACCAAGGATCTGGTTAACCCTCTCCACTTGTCCATTGGACTGAGGGTGGTAGGCAGAGGAGAAGTTTAATTTGATCTTCAATTGGGTGCAGAGAGCTCTCCAAAACTTTGAGATAAACTGAACGCCTCTATCGGAGACGATGTGTGTAGGAAGACCATGGAGACGAAAAATGTGTAAAAAGAATTGCTTCGCCAGCTGTGGCGCAGAAGGGAGACCAGGAAGCGGGATAAAATGTGCCATTTTAGAGAACCTGTCGACAACCACCCATATGACTGTGTTGCCATGGGATACAGGAAGATCCGTGACGAAGTCCATTGCTATGTGGGACCAAGGCTGTTCAGGCACTGGCAGAGGGAGAAGAAGACCTGCAGGCTTCTGGCGGGGAGTTTTATCACGTGCGCAGACAGTACAGGCCCGAACGAACTCTGTTACATCTTTCTCAAAGGAAGGCCACCAATAGTGTCTGGCAATTAGTTGAGTCGTCTTTTTAATTCCAGCATGACCCGCCAGGTGAGAGGAGTGACCCCATTTGAGAGTCCGCAGGCGAAGTTGTGGAGGAACAAATGTTTTCCCTGGAGGAACTGGTACCAGTGAAGCAGGAGCAGTTGAAATTAGACACTCAGGAGGAATGATGTGTTGAGGAATGGTCTCATCCTCGGAGGCATCGGTGGAGCGTGATAGGGCATCCGCCCTAATGTTCTTATCAGCAGGACGAAAATGGATTTGGAATGTGAATCGGGCAAAGAACAATGACCACCTGGCCTGGCGTGGATTAAGGCGCTGGGCAGACTGAAGGTACGAGAGATTTTTGTGGTCAGTATAGATGGTGATCGGATGAGGGGATCCTTCCAGAAGGTGTCTCCATTCTTCCAGTGCCAACTTAATGGCTAGTAGTTCACGATCTCCGATGGCGTAGTTCTTTTCAGGAGGAGAAAAAGTTTTTGAGAAGAAACCGCAGGTGACGTTTCTCCCTTTAGCAGATTTTTGAAGAAGAACCGCTCCGGCTCCAACAGAGGAGGCATCTACCTCCAGGAAGAATGGTTTCAACGGATCAGGCCTATTCAAGACTGGAGCGGAGGCGAAGGCGGCTTTAAGACGAGTAAAGGCTTCTTTAGCTTGGGGAGGCCAGGATTTCGGATTCGCTTCTTTCTTGGTTAGGGCCACAATAGGCGACACGATAGTGGAGAAATGGGGAACAAACTGACGGTAATAATTGGCGAATCCAAGGAAGCGCTGAATAGAGCGAAGGCCTGAGGGGCGTGGCCAATCCAAGACTGCAGAGAGTTTGTCAGGGTCCATTTGAAGACCCTGTCCAGAAACTAGGTATCCCAGAAACGGCAGACAGCTACGTTCAAAAAGACATTTTTCCATTTTGGCGTACAGATGGTTGACACGAAGGCGCTGAAGCACTTGACGAACATGGCGACGGTGTTCCTCCAGGGTGGAGGAGAAGATTAGAATGTCGTCGAGATAGACCACTACACAAGTATACAACATGTCCCGGAAGATCTCGTTGACAAAGTCTTGAAAGACTGCAGGAGCGTTGCACAGGCCGAACGGCATGACGAGATACTCAAAGTGGCCATCTCTGGTATTAAAAGCGGTTTTCCACTCATCTCCATCACGGATTCTGATGAGATTATAAGCGCCCCTGAGGTCAAGCTTGGTGAAGACCTTTGCTCCGCGCAGACGGTCAAAGAGTTCCGAGATGAGTGGCAAAGGGTAGCGATTTTTTACCGTGATCTTGTTAAGACCGCGGTAGTCAATACATGGGCGTAGTGACCCATCCTTTTTGGCAACAAAGAAAAATCCTGCTCCGGCAGGAGAAGAGGATTTCCTGATAAAACCTTTCTTAAGGTTCTCCTGAACGTATTCTGACATGGCCTTGGTTTCAGGGATGGAAAGAGGGTAAATCCTGCCACGTGGTGGCGTGGTACCAGGAAGCAAATCAATGGGACAATCATAGGGTCTATGTGGTGGTAAGACCTCTGCCTGCTTCTTGCAAAAGACGTCAGAGAAGTCCAGATAAGCCTTAGGAAGGCCGAGCAGGGGTGAGGAAACGGAGACTTGTCTAGTCGGTACCGACTTGAGGCAATGAGTGTGGCAGGTAGGCCCCCATGATTTAATGTCCCCAGAGGTCCAGTCGAGGGTAGGAGAGTGGCACTGGAGCCAGGGCAGACCAAGAAGGACGTCAGAGGTGCAGTTCGGTAGAACAAAAAATTCAATGGTCTCTTGGTGGAGGACTCCTATGGTCATGAGCACAGGTTCTGTGCGATAACGCGCGGTACAGTTTAGATTCTCACCGTTAATTGTGGAAATGAAGAAAGGCTTGACGAGACGAATCACAGGAATTTTAAAGCGGTTTATGAAGGAGGCTCTAATGAAGTTTCCTGCAGAACCAGAGTCCAAGAAGGCCTGTGCAGGGAAGGAGACTTTAGCGGCAGAAGAAATCCGTACTGGAACCAACAAGCATGGAGAGGAAGACTCTACACCCAGCGACGCCTCTCCTACGTTCACTAGGTGCGAGCGTTTCCCTGACGCTGTGGACGAACTGGACAGTCCTTTAAGAAATGTTCGGAACTCCCACAATATAAACATAAATTCTCATTCCTCCGACGAGACCTTTCTTGCTGGGTCAGGCGAGCCCGATCCACTTGCATGGCCTCTTCGGCGGGAGGCGCAGCAACCGGTTGCAAAGGTTGCTGGAAGAGAGGTGCCAGGCGTGGATAACGCCTGTTGCGAACCAGATTCTTTTCTTGGCGAAGTTCCTGGCGTCTTTCAAGGAAGCGCATATCTATGCGAGTAGCCAAGTGGATGAGTTCCGTCAGGGAGTCAGGTATCTCTCGTGCGGCTAGAGCATCCTTGATATGACTGGATAGACCTTTTTTAAAAGTTGCGCAGAGGGCGTCGTTGTTCCAAGTCAATTCGGAGGACAGTGTGCGAAATTGTAAAGCATATTCGCCTACTGTAGCGTCTCCTTGGACGAGGTTTAGCAAGGCCGTTTCTGCTGACGAGGCACAGGCAGGTTCCTCTAAGACACTGCGGACTTCAGAGACGAAAGACTGGACGGAGGCAGTGGCAGGATCATTGCGGTCCCAGAGTGGCGTGGCCCAGGCCAAGGCCTTCCCAGACAATAAGCTGACCATGAAGGCCACCTTAGATCGTTCCGTAGGAAACTGGTCGGCCAACATCTCCAGGTGCAGGGAACATTGGGACAAGAATCCCCGGCACATCTTAGAATCCCCATCAAACTTGTCCGGGAGAGACAAACGGATTCTAGCGGAGGTGGCGGCCACCGGCTGCGGAGGTGGAGCGGAAGCAGAAGCAGAAGCAGGCGGCTGCTGCGGAGCGGGAAGAAGCTGTTGCAGCATGGCGGTCAACTGTGCCAGTTGTTGTCCTTGTTGGGCAATCTGCTGGGACTGCTGGGCAACCACGGTAGTGAGGTCAGCGAGACTAGGCAGCGGCACATCAGCGGGATCCATGGCTGGATCTACTGTCAGGGTCCGGACTGGCGGCAGGTGACGGCACTGGAGGTGGATCCTCTGTGTCAGTGAGGGATTGGCGTGGACCGTACCAGGGGACCGGTTCTAAGTTACTACCGGTTTTCACCAGAGCCCGCCGCAAGGCGGGATGGACTTGCTGCGGCGGTAGCAACCAGGTCGTATCCACCGGTAACGGCTCAACCTCAAAGACAGCTGATTCAGACGCGGTACAGAAGGACAAGGCAAAGGCAAGGTCAGACGGAGCAAAAGGTCAAGGCAGGCGGCAAGGTTCGTAGTCAGGGGCAACAGCAGAAGGTCAGATACACAGGCAGGGAACGATACACCAAAAGCTTTCTCAAGGTACCAAAGGCAACAAGATCCAGCAAGGACAGGAAGGGGAAGTGGTTTTTTATAGCATTTGGAGTGATTGGACCAGGCACCAATTAGTGGTGCACTGGCCCTTTAAATTTCAGACCAGCGGCGCGCGCGCGCCCTAGAGAGCGGGGCCGCGCGCGCCGGGAGGAAACCGAACGGGAGGTGAGTGGAGTCCGCGGGCGGGAACGTCCCGCCGCGCGGACCGACTGAGTGAGGAGTGCGGGGGAGCGGTGCTCACGGTCGGGGAAGGTGACCGGAGCGCTGCTACCCGCAGCATGCCTCGAGTGCTCCGGGGACGCTGCAGGACCCGGAGCGCTCGGCATGACAATAGCATAGGTACATCTCATGAATCGACATGAACAGAACATGCATGATGCATAAAGTTACATACATGTGATATACATTCAAAGAAGCGATGAAAAACATCATACATAATGGGTGAAATATACATTGAGATAGAGGTCATTGACGTTATACTGTGTAAGGTCCGAATATAAAATATAAAATATCAAGGGGGACACATCTATAGTAGGCTCGACGCGTTTCGTGGGGAAACCCACTCATCAGGAGCAGATGCATCTCAAATTTGTATTCAACATAAAGTCGGTCTAAAAGGATAATATGGCACAGTAATCCAAGGGCCAGGGAGTCTATTCCGGGAGCTGTAGGGGCCCATAGTACGGCCGAGGTGCATTCCAGGAGAACATTCCAGGGTGTATGTGGATAGTCAAAAAAGTTAAGTTGTGATGTCACAGACGCCAATCTCCAGTGATTTCTAAAGAGGTAAAAATGTAGATTAATATATGAGTGTTCACTGGTGCTCCAGTGACAAGATATATAATGTAGAAATATAAAAAATGGAGATGAATCTGCGCTGGTGTGAATAAAATTAATCAAAATGATGAAAAATAGGAGTCCATAGAAAATAGGGGGGAAAAGATACTAGCAAACTTTTTCCAAGGGGGAACAAATAGATGTACCGTGACAAAGCGTGTGGGGTAACAATCATAAACAGCAAAAAAAGTGTAAAAAAAGGGTGTAAAAAATATTCAAAGTGTTGAAAATAGAGGAATGTTGTAGGGAGGCACCTGATAACGGCCATACGTAGGGCTCCTAGCGTCACGTCCGCGCCCAAGAAGTGGAGGTGATGTGTCCGCATCCAAGACCAGGGAATAATCCTGGATGGTGGTGCGGATCACCTCCCTTATGTTTGGGCAGCTCCCAGAATAGACTCCCTGGCCCTTGGATTACTGTGCCATATTATCCTTTTAGACCGACTTTATGTTGAATACAAATTTGAGATGCATCTGCTCCTGATGAGTGGGTTTCCCCACGAAACGCGTCGAGCCTACTATAGATGTGTCCCCCTTGATATTTTATATTTGGACCTTACACAGTATATAGTCAATGACCTCTATCTCAATGTATATTTCACCCATTATGTATGATGTTTTTCATCGCTTCTTTGAATGTATATCACATGTATGTAACTTTATGCATCATGCATGTTCTGTTCATGTCAATTCATGAGATGTACCTATGCTATACATAAAATTTTTATCCTATGCCAGATGACTGTATTTGTCTATCATGCCCACCGACTCCACACACCTCACACAAAGTCCCGCCCTTTTCCCCCCTTCCCATTTTATCCTACTAACATTATTGGGTAATCGGCTTTCTAATAACTCATACCAATGTTATATTATTGATATATTTATCTATCATTACCTATTATACCCCATATGCCGATCCCACTGTTACTTTTCTAGTTACCCATCTTACTCCCCTCCCCTCAATATTTATATATACATTAGGGATGGAGACAATTAGCCGCGGATGGACGTTGTCTCATTTAAAGTCCCAACTGTCTTGTTATTGTGTTTGTTTGTGTTTTCGTTTGTCCTTTGTCTTTTGTTTATATTCTCTTTTCACACTAGATGCTGTGCTAATTCGATCCGGATTCCGCACCGCTTTAAAATCTCAACCTGTTCATGCAAACCGATTGCAGAGTGTATGTTAAGTTAACGGCACCCCACAATCGGTTTGCAAAATGCAAGGGGATTTGCAGAATCAGATCGCATGGGTGTGAACATCCATGCGTTCTGATTCTGGTGCGGACAAATAAAAGGGTCCTGCATGAGTTTGAAGAGAATGTGGTGCGATTTGAGCCATACAAAGCCATGGCTCAAATTGCACCCCACAAACACTGCATGTAATCAGCACAGGAATGTGCTGAGATTCCTGTGCGAATTGCAATCAGTCAGGGTTTCCATCAGGGGGGACAGCCCATACACATGTAGGGGGCCCGGGGATTCTGGGGGGCCCGGCCACCCAGGCTCCAACCAACAGGATCGAGTTGTTGCTGTTGTAGTAACTAGCAATTGCTAAAGCAGGGCCGCCACAGAGTAAGCCGAGGCAGCCGAAGGGATGTCTCCTTGCTGGATTGGGCCTTCTCTTTGCTGAATATTTGAGGCCATCTCTTTGCTGGATTGGGATGTCTCTTTGCTGAATATTTGGGGCTGTATCTTTGCTGGTTTGGATTAATTTTCATATTCTAAATTGTAAGAGTGTTAAAATAAAAGTGTGTGCACTGAAGGACTCGGTGGGACTGCCAGAGGACGGGACCGGGGGAATATTGGTTGTCAGGCCCGGAGGGGCCCAGGCCTAAAGCTGTGTAAGGGGCCCCGAAATTTCTGATGGCTGTCCTGCATGCAGTGTCTCGCGGTATCAGGACAATATCCCCCCGGACAATATCCCCCCGGAAAACATCCCCCTGGTCATAATCCCCCCTGGACAACATCTCCCGGGCAATATCCCCCCCGGAAAACATCCCCCTGGACATACGGTTAGGGTTAGAGGGGGGATATTGTCCAGGTGGATATTGTCCAGGGAGGATATTGTCCGGGAAGATGTTGTCCAGGGGGGATATTGTCCGGGGGGATGTTGTCCAAGGGGGATATTGTCCGGGGGGATAATGTCCGGGGGATATTGTCCGGGGGATATTGTCCGGGGGGATATTGTCCAGGGAGGATATTGTCTGGGGGGATATTGTCCAGGGGGGATATTGTCCGGGGGGATGTTGTCCAGGGGGGATATTGTCCGGGGGGGATGTTGTCCAGGGGGGATATTGTCCGGGGGGATATTGTCCGGGGGATATTGTCCGGGGGGATAATGTCTGGGGGATATGGTCCAGGGGGATATTGTCCGGGTGATATTGTCCGGGGGAATATTGTCCAGGGGGATATTGTCCGGGGGGATATTGTCCGGGGGGATGTTGTCCAGGGGGGATATTGTCCGGGGGGATGTTGTCCAGGGGGGATATTGTCCGGGGGGGATATTGTCCAGGGGGGATATTGTCCGGGGGGATATTGTCCGGGGGATATTGTCCTAGAATCCCTGCATGCAGTGTCTCACACTGCAAGAGTGTGAACCCAGCTTATGCATAGAATGCATGAAGGTAAAAAACCTTTAGCCTTTAATTGTGTTATTATTATACAGATTATTATTATTAATTGTATTAGCATTGTATTATTATTATTAATAATAATTTATTATTAATCTCTAGCTTTCATTGTTCCTTGCTGTTGATGTCCTGGGTAACATTCATTTTGCTAACATAACCCTTACACCTTGGAATCCTCGATCGTGTCCGGAGCTGGCCTTTAAAGCAGAACTCAAGCCAAAAATAACAAGATAAAAATGAATAGCTTATTAAAAGATAAAGTAACAAAACCAGCTTTTGTTTGCAGTAGTCACTCTTGATGCAGAAGTTTTCTCCGCAGTACTTTTTTTTTCTGCCGTGATACAAAGGTATGTTGGGGAGCCATTAGGAATTATTGGCACAACCGTGTGCCTGAAAATGAAATGCGCATTATTTTGTGCATCGCAGGAGCAAACATGATTTTGCGCACGTTCCTGCAACGCACAAACCCCTCAAGTTTTATTTCTTTTTTTCCTACTCTTGAGAAAAAAAAGTTTGTACTGGAGATGGTGTTGTACAGAATTGGGGATTTTGCTGGTGCAGGCGTCAGTACTGACAATCCGGGGGATCTCTGAGGACATAAAGGTCTGAATTTTTGAATCCTGGAATTGAGCAGCTGTGGGATTAAAATCCTGGTTATTCCTGCGGTATGGTGGTGGCTGACCCTCATCTATGAAGACGTATGTATATGTTCGATGAACAGAACGCAGAGCTCATCCCCTCCCAGGACAATGGTGATTCATCACTGTCTCCAATACTGACACAACACACGCCATAGAGCCCGCTGACATAACACAGCAAGAATGCAGGGGCGTAACTACAGGGGTTGCAGGGGTTGAAATTGCAACCGGGCCCCATGCTGTAGGGGGCCTGTGTGGCTCCCCTGTACACCTGGATAGGAGGGGGGCGGGGGCAGCATGTAGAGAAATCACTGTCCTCCTGTTTCCTCCTGTAGCTGCAGGAGGAAAATGGAGGAGATTGGTTCCTCTGTATGTTGCCCCCGCCACTCCTCCTATCCAGTTCACTTGTGTTCTGCTGTCTCTGGGCTCCTGTGTGCTGCCCCCCCCCCCCACTGTGCTCCTTTCCCTCTCCTGCCAGCTGCTGCAGGGGATGTGCCACAATAGAGAACCAGGAAGGGGTCGGTAAATATGTAATTTACGGGGGATCGCAGGGAAGGTGCGTAACATTGCGGGATAATCCCGAGTGTGGCTCGGGGTTACCTCTTTTGGTACTGAAAATTAACCCAGAGCCACACTCGGGAATACCGCTAAGGAGGCGAAATATAGTGTCTGGGGGGTCCCCCTAAAGTGCCCATAAAGTGGTGCATCCTTAGCATGTATGAATTATGCTGCAGCAAAAATGACAAAAAATGAGTCAAATCCCATTTAAAATGACTCGCGGTTACATTTGCCGGAACCCGGCTATTGAAAAAATAAAGGAAAAAACCGTGTGGGCTTTTTATTTATTTATTTATTTATTTATTTATTTTACTAGTAATGGCAGCGATCTGCGATTTTTAACAGGACTGCAACATTGCGGCGGACAGATCAGACACCTAACTGACATTTTTGACATTCTTGTGGGGACCAGTGACTTTACTACAGTAATCAGTGCTAAAAATATGCACTGTTACTGTACTAATGATGCTGGCAGAGAAGGGGTTAACACAGGGGCGTTCAAAGGCTTAAGTGTGAGCCTAGAGGGGGGGGGGATGTTTTCTAACTGTATGGGGGATGGGCTTGTGAAATGACCACAGAGACCTGTGACCCTATATAGGAGGATCACAGGTGCTCTGTGATAATTTCAGAGAGAACAACGGTCTGCTGTGTTTACAACAGCTGACCGTTCTTCTCTCTCAGCGGGGAGTGATCACGGGTGCCTGGCGGCAATCGGTGCAGCCGGTCCCGTGGATCGGCACGCCCGCTGCCTAGTGGTGGGTACTGCTGGCGGGTACTGCTGGCAGGTACTGCTGGCTTTTACTGCTGGCTTGTACTGCTGGTGGGTACTGTTAGTGGGTACTGCTGGCTGGTACTGGCTACTGTTGACTGGTACTGCTGGTGGGTACTGCTGGCGGGTACTGCTGGCTTGTACTGCTGGTGGGTACTGCTGGCGGGTACTGCTGACTGATACTGCTGGTGGGTACTGCTGGCAGGTACTGCTAGTGGGTACTGCTGACTAATACTGCTGGTGGGTACTGCTGGCAGGTAGTGCTAGTGGGTACTGCTGTTGGGTATTGCTGGTGGGTACTGCTAGTGGGTACTGCTGACTGATACAGCTGGTGGGTACTGCTGGCGCTTACTGCTAGTGGGTACTGCTGACTGATACTGCTGGTGGGTACTGCTGGTGGGTACTGCTGACTGATACTGCTGGCGGGTACTGTTAGTGTGTACTGCTGGTGGGTATTGCTGGTGGGTACTGCTAGTGGGTACTGCTGACTGATACAGCTGGTGGGTACTGCTGGCGGGTACTGCTAGTGGGTACTGCTGACTGATACTGCTGGTGGGTACTGCTGGTGGGTACTGCTAGTGGGTACTGCTGACTGTTACTGCTGGTGGGTACTGCTGGCGCTTACTGCTAGTGGGTACTGCTGACTGATACTGCTGGTGGGTACTGCTGGTGGGTACTGCTGACTGATACTGCTGGTGGATACTGCTGGCGGGTACTGTTAGTGTGTACTGCTGGTGGGTATTGCTGGTGGGTACTGCTAGTGGGTACTGCTGACTGATACAGCTGGTGGGTACTGCTGGCGGGTACTGCTAGTGGGTACTGCTGACTGATACTGCTGGTGGGTACTGCTGGTGGGTACTGCTAGTGGGTACTGCTGACTGTTACTGCTGGTGGATACTGCTGGCGGGTACTGTTAGTGTGTACTGCTGGTGGGTATTGCTGGTGGGTACTGCTAGTGGGTACTGCTGACTGATACTGCTGGTGGGTACTGCTGGTGGGCGCTCGCCCCCAGGAGTGCTCCCTTGGATTGCCGTACAGGTACGGCAATTTGCGCAGCCGAGCCAGCCTGCCGCAGTATATATGCGGCGGGCGGGCGGGCGGTCGGCAACTGGTTAAAGAAATGCAGTGCCGTATCGCAAAAAATTACCTGGTCATGAAGGGGGTAAATTTTCCGGAGGTCAAGTGGTTCATTTAAAGTTTCAGTAGCATATGGCAAGAACTACCGATTAAACCAAGTTACCAAGCCATAAAAATAAGACAACCAGCGGGGCCCCCACGGTATGGGTGTCCAGATGAAGATGGGTATAATCTCACTGCACCCCCAAAATCTCTTAGTCCATCCCATTATAAATGATAACCACAGGCAGGAAACACTCCGACCTCGGATAATCTTTTGCACCCGACACCTGCAGACGCGGCCTTAGTGCGTTCAGGACATCGAATGACCTTGCGGAGAACCTCAGCTTTATCTTAATTAAAGGCATTCATTCCATCGATGGAACCCACCCCTACGTGCCTGTAAATCACACAGGACCCACCCAGTGGAAGACGCTGGACCGCGATGTCCTGATGGGCCCAGTGCGGTCAGCGCTCACAGCAGGCTCTGCGGAATCCAGCTCATGTCACTTGTCTCATTGTATGATTGCTGCCATTTGGCAGCCGCAGCCGAAAACTCCCTCTCTGACATTAGAAGGAGATTGTGTTTGCTGGCTCTCCTCTGGCACTCCTTATTCTATTGTGTAACCCTCTCCCCTGCCAATATCCAGAATCACAATTACACTTATTAAAATACCGATCCATATTTATTTCCAAAGCCCTAGGAAGGTTACAGCCTAATTTATCGCTTTATTCGGGGGCATTGAGCTAAAACGCTGTGTGCTGTGGAAATAAACCTGTCTGTATTGTTGAGTTTTATGTATTGGATTTAGTTATCTGAATGCTTTTTCTGTAGAGTTTAAAAAAAAAAACATAATTCAGGTTGTTGGCTTTGCCCAATGTCAGGGAGGAGGAAATGTCAGTTAGGTATATAAGCAGGTGTGAAGCTCCCTCTAGTGGAGGATATAGGAACAACAATGGGGATTTCTGCTGCAGGGATTTCCATACCAAGGGCAATTCACACCACATGCAGTCCAGTGCGTTTTGTTTTTCTGCATCAAAAACGCATAGATAGCAGGTTATATGATTTTCAAGGGCATAGTTCTCACCAGTGCGGTCATTTCCAGGGAATTCCATTTCCAAAAAAAAAAGTAGAACATGCTGCATTTTTTTTCTGCACTGGGTACTAGAATGTGGTAAAATGCATCAAAAACGCACCGGAAAGCACCAAAAATGCTCTGGAACACACATGTCCTTATTTAGGGTCAGTTCACACCATAGAAATGCACTCCGGATGAGTTCTAAATACTTTTCTGCATGCGTGTTTTTGACATGTTTTTGGTGTATTTTTGAAGTGATTTTGGTGCGTTTATGATGCGATCCAGTGCATTTTTCCCCCCTCTTTTTTTCTTAAGCTTAAGCCCACATTCACATTGGTTAGATTTGACATAGGCCTAGGTAAAGAAAAAAATGATTGTCTACTTGTTGCCCACATATTTTATCAGTTGTCAACCTATTGTCCACATAATGTAACAATTGCCCATTTTTTTTCCTGCATTTAGTAACAATTGCCTATTTGTTTCCTACATTTAGTAACAATTGCCTATTTGTTTAATACATTTAGTAACAATTGCCTATTTGTTTCCTACATTTAGTAACAATTGCCTATTTGTTTCCTGCATTTAGTAACAATTGCCTATTTGTTTAATACATTTAGTAACAATTGCCTATTTGTTTCCTACATTTAGTAACAATTGCCTATTTGTTTAATACATTTAGTAACAATTGCCCATTTGTTTCCTGCATTTAGTAACAATTGCCTATTTGTTTCCTGCATTTAGTAACAATTGCCTATTTGTTTAATACATTTAGTAACAATTGCCTATTTGTTTCCTACATTTAGTAACAATTGCCTATTTGTTTAATACATTTAGTAACAATTGCCTATTTGTTTCCTGCATTTAGTAACAATTGCCTATTTGTTTAATACATTTAGTAACAATTGCCCATTTGTTTCCTGCATTTAGTAACAATTGCCTATTTGTTTCCTGCATTTAGTAACAATTGCCCATTTGTTTCCTGCATTTAGTAACAATTGCCTATTTGTTTCCTGCGTTTAGTAACAATTGCCCATTTGTTTCCTACATTTAGTAACAATTGCCTATTTGTTTCCTGCATTTAGTAACCATTGCCTATTTGTTTCCTGCATTTAGTAACAATTGCCTATTTGTTTCCTGCATTTAGTAACAATTGCCTATTTGTTTCCTGCATTTAGTAACAATTGCCTATTTGTTTCCTGCATTTAGTAACAATTGCCTATTTGTTTAATACATTTAGTAACAATTGCCCATTTGTTTCCTGCATTTAGTAACAATTGCCTATTTGTTTCCTGCATTTAGTAACAATTGCCTATTTGTTTCCTGCATTTAGCAACAATTGCCCATTTGTTTCCTGCATTTAGTAACAATTGCCTATTTGTTTCCTACATTTAGTAACAATTGCCCATTTGTTTCCTACATTTAGTAACAATTGCCTATTTGTTTCCTGCATTTAGCAACAATTGCCTATTTGTTTCCTGCATTTAGTAACAATTGCCCATTTGTTTCCTGCATTTAGTAACAATTGCCTATTTGTTTCCTGCATTTAGTAACAATTGCCTATTTGTTTCCTGCATTTAGTAACAATTGCCTATTTGTTTAATACATTTAGTAACAATTGCCCATTTGTTTCCTGCATTTAGTAACAATTGCCTATTTGTTTCCTGCATTTAGTAACAATTGCCTATTTGTTTCCTGCATTTAGTAACAATTGCCCATTTGTTTCCTGCATTTAGTAACAATTGCCTATTTGTTTCCTGCATTTAGTAACAATTGCCCATTTGTTTCCTACATTTAGTAACAATTGCCTATTTGTTTCCTGCATTTAGCAACAATTGCCTATTTGTTTCCTGCATTTAGTAACAATTGCCCATTTGTTTCCTGCATTTAGTAACAATTGCCTATTTGTTTCCTGCATTTAGTAACAATTGCCTATTTGTTTCCTGCATTTAGTAACAATTGCCTATTTGTTTAATACATTTAGTAACAATTGCCCATTTGTTTCCTGCATTTAGTAACAATTGCCTATTTGTTTCCTGCATTAAGTAACAATTGCCTATTTGTTTCCTGCATTTAGTAACAATTGCCTATTTGTTTCCTGCATTTAGTAACAATTGCCCATTTGTTTCCTGCATTTAGTAACAATTGCCTATTTGTTTCCTGCATTTAGTAACAATTGCCTATTTGTTTCCTGCATTTAGCAACAATTGCCCATTTGTTTCCTGCATTTAGTAACAATTGCCTATTTGTTTCCTACATTTAGTAACAATTGCCCATTTGTTTCCTACATTTAGTAACAATTGCCTATTTGTTTCCTGCATTTAGCAACAATTGCCTATTTGTTTCCTGCATTTAGTAACAATTGCCCATTTGTTTCCTGCATTTAGTAACAATTGCCTATTTGTTTCCTGCATTTAGTAACAATTGCCTATTTGTTTCCTGCATTTAGTAACAATTGCCTATTTGTTTAATACATTTAGTAACAATTGCCCATTTGTTTCCTGCATTTAGTAACAATTGCCTATTTGTTTCCTGCATTTAGTAACAATTGCCTATTTGTTTCCTGCATTTAGTAACAATTGCCCATTTGTTTCCTGCATTTAGTAACAATTGCCTATTTGTTTCCTGCATTTAGTAACAATTGCCCATTTGTTTCCTACATTTAGTAACAATTGCCTATTTGTTTCCTGCATTTAGCAACAATTGCCTATTTGTTTCCTGCATTTAGTAACAATTGCCCATTTGTTTCCTGCATTTAGTAACAATTGCCTATTTGTTTCCTGCATTTAGTAACAATTGCCTATTTGTTTCCTGCATTTAGTAACAATTGCCTATTTGTTTAATACATTTAGTAACAATTGCCCATTTGTTTCCTGCATTTAGTAACAATTGCCTATTTGTTTCCTGCATTAAGTAACAATTGCCTATTTGTTTCCTGCATTTAGTAACAATTGCCTATTTGTTTCCTGCATTTAGTAACAATTGCCCATTTGTTTCCTGCATTTAGTAACAATTGCCTATTTGTTTCCTGCATTTAGTAACAATTGCCCATTTGTTTCCTACATTTAGTAACAATTGCCCATTTGTTTCCTGCATTTAGTAACAATTGCCTATTTGTTTAATACATTTAGTAACAATTGCCCATTTGTTTCCTGCATTTAGTAACAATTGCCTATTTGTTTCCTGCATTTAGTAACAATTGCCCATTTGTTTCCTGCATTTAGTAACAATTGCCTATTTGTTTCCTGCATTTAGTAACGATTGCCCATTTGTTTCCTGCATTTAGTAACAATTTGCTATTTTTCTTCCTGCATTTAGTAATAATTGCCCATTTGTTGCGGATGGTGCCCGACGGAAGACTGAAGTCATGAGCCAGGACCCTACCTAGGAACCCAGCATGTAACAACCAGACTAGCAAGGCCTTGCATATACATAAGCTTAATGTTTGGCTCCTGGCCTTGCCCTAGGGAGAAGCGTGTCATGAATCCTGTGCTTATAAATGGGAGTCAGTAAGAGGGCTCAAGCGCTACACTTTTCCTTCTGAAATGCAATTAAGAAAGGACCTGAATCCCAGATTTGCAGGACGGATTGGGTATAAAGGAGGTATGAAGGAGTTCCTTCCTCTGAGTAAGATCAGAAAATGTGGGGCCATTACAACCTCCAATATCTAGGGGGTGCTTACATGCATATGAAGATTGCCCGTTTGTCTCCCGCATACAATTTTCTGTTTTCTTTAGCATAATGCCCATTTATTGCCTGTAGCTCCCCCCAGGGCCGATCCTAGGGCCACAGATGCCTGGGTGCAGAAATATTTCTGGCGCCCCCATATAGGTGTGGTCATCTTACTAATCCCTCCCCTTTACAAATGTTTCTATGGCTTTGACTCTAACACAGAGATGCTACCCTTAACAATAAACAAAATACAGAAAAGACAAACAAAGTACTCTAATGGGACCTGGAGGGGGGTTTATCTAACAGAGGTCCTCTCTGTGACCACAGGAGAGTCTCTGATAGAAAGAGTCCCCTCCAGGCCCCATGAGAGACTACATTAGAGTGTCACTGAACAATAGCAAAAAAAACAATATTTTATTAATAGCACTTTGATGCCCAGGCCCAGCCCTAGAAGACTTCGCTTTAACGTAAATAATGGGTAACTGGAGCTGGCTGCTGGTCCTCCTGGGGCTAACTGCAGGTCCTGATTCCTGGCTGTTGGTCCAGGGGCCTGAGTTCTTGTGCTGCTGGGGCCTGGAGTCTGGCGACTGCCTGGCCCTCCGACACCATTGCTGGGGGTTATTATTGCGTCCACTGACACCGTTGCTGGGGGTTATTATTGTGTCCACCGACACCATTGCTGGGGGTTATTATTGCGTCCACTGACACCATTGCTGGGGGTTATTATTGTGTCCACCGACACCATTGCTGGGGGTTATTATTGTGTCCACCGACACCATTGCTGGGGGTTATTATTGCATCCACTGACACCATCGCTGGGGGTTATTATTGCATCTACCGACGCCATCGCTGGGGGTTATTATTGTGTCAACAGACACCATCGCTGGGGGTTATTATTGTGTCCACCGACACCATTGCTGGGGGTTATTATTGTGTCCACAGACACCATCGCTGGGGGTTATTATTGTGTCCACAGACACCATTGCTGGGGGTTATTATTGTGTTCACAGACATCATTGCTGGGGGTTATTATTGCGTCCACAGACACCATTGCTGGGGGTTATTATTGTGTTCACAGACACCATTGCTGGGGGTTATTATTGCATCCACAAACACCATTGCTGGGGGGTTATTATTGTGTCCACAGACACCATTGCTGGGGGTTATAATTGTGTTCACAGACACCATTTGCTGGGGGTTATTATTGTGTTCATAGACACCATTGCTGGGGCTTATTATTGGGTTCACAGACACCATTGCTGGAGGTTATTATTGTGTCCACATACACCATTGCTGGGGATTATTATTGTGTCCACAGACACCATTGCTGGAGGTTATTATTGTGTTTACAGACACCATTGCTGGGGGTTATTATTGTGTCCACAGACACCATTTGCTGGGGGTTATTATTGTGTCCACATACACCAGTTCATTGGTCTCAGCACAGTACTATTAACACATACATTACTGGTAACTGGCTGCGAAGGTTAACCCCCCCTCCCCTTATCCTGGGCATTGGTGGTGGTAGTAGTGAAATGTAACAGCCTCCTCCACACACTGACCTCTAATGTACAGTCTCCTGTACACATCCGATGTCAGCCTGTCATCTATACATCAGAGAACCCCACCCCTTCCCTGAACTGTCACACCTCTCCACATAGGGAAGACCTGGAAGGGTGTGTCCTGTGCGACGCTCCGCTCACTAGGCAGACATCTAGACCCAATAGGATGGCTGCCCACAAGATTGCTACCTATCTGGTGCCCATGTTCCGCCTGGTTTTCACCTACACACATACCTGCAATAAATTCTGGAGTGCATTGATTGAGAACTTTGCTGCAGACTCTGATTGGATAGAGGGATCTGGTGATGTGCAGGCTGCGATTGATCAGCAGGCATGAGAGGCGGGACTTTGGTTAGCAGGCAATGTATATATGTTACGCGAGCTACGGCTCCCCTCCTCTGCCTCAGCTCCCAATGCCTGGGCACGGTGCACCTTGAGCAAGAATCACAGGAGCGCACACCTTCAACCTAGATAAAGCCTAGTAGGCAAGAGAGCCTCCCAAAACCACCCACAAATTTATATCCTTCCCCAGCATGCACCACAGTCAATAAACCTCATAGTAGACGGTCAGGGAGATATAAATTACATAGTTAGTCAGGTTGAAAGAAGACACAAGTCCATCTGGCTCAACCAATAGAAAACAAATAACAGTATAGAAAACCCAACCATACAATCCCATATACACAATCCTATACCCGCTGTTGATCCAAAGAAAGGCAAAAAACCCCCAGCAAAGTATGATCCAATTTGCTACAGCAGGGAAAAAATTCCTTCCTGATCCCCGGAGAGGCAATCAGATATTCCCTGGATCAACTTTACCTATAAATATTAGTACCCAGTTATATTATGTACACCCAGGAAAGAATCCAGGCCTTTTTCTACTGAGCTGGCCAGAACCACCTCTGGAGGGAGTCTATTCCACATTTTCACAGCTCTTACTGTGAAGAAACCTTTCCGTATTTGGAGACGAAATCTGTTTTCCTCTATATGTAAAGTGTTCCCCTTCTCCTCTGTGATGACCCTAAAGTGAATAACTCAACACCAAGTTTACTATATGGACCCCTTATGTATTTATACATGGAGATCATATCCCCCCTTAATCTCCTCTTCTCAAGAGAAAATAAATTCAGTTCCTCCAATCTTTACTCATAGCTGATCTCCTTTAAATATTCTTAAAGCGGTATTAAACTGAAAAGTAAACATGTATTATATTGTAACTTACCAATTCTTAGACGTGATGGCTGCATTCGTTTTCTTTTTTTTAGGCTTTCTTTCTTTCTTTTATTTTAATCTGGTGATCCAGCTTGCAAGTCTGTTGTTTTTCATTTGCAAGGATGAGACAAACCATTTACCACTGACACAGGTGCTTACAATGATCAGCTTTTATTTTTTTATGTAAAACCTTTTGCCCAAAAGAAAAATAAACAGTTTGTTTTCACAGCTTATAAAGTGTTAGCTGGAGTTTGTCTTTAATTTGTTAGTGTATCTAAATCTGCTAGCATATCTAGCACTCCCCTCCCCCCAGACTGACAACGCTGCTGTCCAAAGGTGCCCCCTGAGGTCCTTCATCCAGAGTAGGGGCACTCTAATACAGAAGGTGTATTACTGGCCAGATCATCAGACGAGAACAGAGGGGAAAAAGCCCATAAAGAAAACAAATTCAGCCACCACATCTAATGATCGGTAAGCTGCCATTTGTTACATTTTTAAATTGTTTAAAACCGCTTTAACCACTTAAGCCCCGGAGGATTTGGCTGCTAAACGACCAGAGGGCATTTTGCGATTCGGCACTGCGTGACTTTAACGGACAATTGCGCGGTCGTGCGACGCTGTACCGAAACGAATTTGGCGTCCTTTTTTTCCCACAAACAGAGCTTTCTTTTGGTGGTATTTGATCACCTGTGCGATTTTTTGATCACGCGCTATAAACAAAAAAAGAGCGTAAATTTTGCAAAAATAGCAATATTTTTCCCTTTTTTTTATATGAAATTCCCCCAAAAAAAATGTAAAAATCAAAATTTTTTAATATTTTCGGCCAATTTGTTTTATGCTACCTATGTTTGGTAAAAAAAATCGCAAAAAGCGTATTTTGATTGGTTTGCGCAAAAGTTATTGCGTTTACTAACAAAGGGAAAGATTTTTGTCATTTTTGTTGTTTTTTTTTTAACGCGTAATGGCGGCGATCTGCGATTTTTTTTGCGGTACTGCGACATTGCGGCGGACAGATCGGACCCTTGACTGACATTTTTGACACTTTTGGGGTTACCAGTGACATTTCTACAGTAATCAGTGCTATACATATGCACTGTTACTGTAAAAATGCACTGGTAGTGAAGGGGTTAACTTTATTTGAGAGGGAGGGGCTGTGTGTGTCCCTAGGGGCGTGATTCTAACTGTGATTGGCTGTGGCTTCAACTGTATGCAGAGTGATCAATGGATCTACATAGTAGATCCATGTGATCAGCTCTCATACAGAGAGGAGAATGACAGGCAGCTTGTTTACACAAGCTGCCTGACTATCTCCCTCTCCCCCGCCGATCGCAGAGTGGCCGGCGGCGATCGGGTCCGCCGGTCACACGCGCGGGGGGGTCCGTGACCACGCGGGAGCGGGAGCGCGCCTCCGGCGGCGCGCGCTCGCTCCCTAAACCCTCACAGGCGAGCGACGTAGACCTACGTCACTTTGCCTGTGAGGGGCTGACCGCCGCCGTAGATAGTCGTGCGGCGGTCGGCAAGTGGTTAACTAAGTGTAGGTCTGATGCCCTCTTCTCTCTGCATTTGTAAATGTATGGGATGCTGATATATTAGGTATGCACTTCCTGTCTCTGGGTTCTTGGGTTGAAAACCCCAGAAGGAGGAAGTGGAGAAAGAGAGAGACCTCATGTCCTTTCCATGTAAAAGTTGCTGCTAAATCCAGGCCATAAGGGATTGATAGGCAAGTGTTCCTATGTTTAATAGTTTACTCCTTGTGCCCATAGTTTATGTGTGTGTGTGTATATATATATATATATATATATATATATATATATATATATATATATATATACACAATATATATATATTCAGGGCCGCTAATGGGGGGGGGGCACCAGTCCTCCTGTAGGAGGCCCAGGCACACAGAGGGGCCCCAACAGCATGGGGAATCAGTGCTGTCTGGCAGAGGGGCAATTACAGAAGGAAGCCTTGTGTGGCTGTCTCCAGCAGCTGAAAGCCAGTTTCTCCCCCCGCCAGCTTTCAGAGACAGACACAGACACAGGGAATCGTTCCTGTAATTGCTTCTCCAACACCAATCACCCTCCCTGTTCTGCCTGCTTCTGAACCCCCCCCCCTGTGTGCCCCTCTTTCACTGTGCCCCCCCCCCCCTACAGCGCTGCAGGCTTCCCTGCACTGTAAAAAATTGACAAATTGTAAAAAAAAAAAAATAATAATAATTAAACATTGTAATATATAATTTAAAAAATTGAAAAATGAAATAACTAACATTTTTTAAAACAAATGTATATTTTTTTATAAATGTAAAAACCAATAAAATAAAGGCTAATTTACCTTTTTTCCTTGTTATGTTTGTGTCCGCTAATAATGACTTTCGCGTATTTTTAGTGAAAATATTGTCTTGATATATTAGAGAAGGGAGGGGGGGGGGCCCTAACAGGTAGGCTGTATGGGGCCTTGTGATTTCTAACAGCAGCCCTGTATATATTATAATATATATATATATATTGCACATATATATAGTACATATATATAAAGACTGGTGACAAAAGTATGTTTGCCTCCTTGTTGTTATCTTACATGCACTGTACCAAGTAATTAAGCCTGTGATACAGTGTGCGTGTGTATTGGTCACCTTATTATATGTTAGTAGGTGAACCTGTTTGTAATATAGTTTATATGCAGTTCTTGTTATTTTAGTTAATCCTGTCCCTAGTTCTGGTCTGGGATTCTATAGGTAGTTTTAGCTCAGGGTTCAAAAACCAGCATATTCTAGACTGAGGTTAAACATCTGATGGCCACTTCGGGTAGTTAGAGGTCCGGTTGCATGTCAGTATAGAAACTACTAGGGACTAAGACATAGAGTAGTTAGGCTGACTCTAAATTCTAGTGTCATACCACAGTTTTAGCTGCTGAAGAGCTGCGTTCCAGGCTGGTTGGACAATAGTTAGTGAGGTTCAAAAAGGAATTAGTCCATCCAGTTCAACCTATGATGTGTGTGTGTTTACTGTTAACATTGTATACCCCTGTATTTTGTGGTCTTTAAGGGGCCCATCTAATAGTTTTTTGAAACTATCAATGCTCCCTGCTGATACGACTGTTTGCGGAAGAGAATTCCACATCCTTACCGCTCTTACAGTGAAGAACCCCCTGCATATTTTAAGGTTAAACCGCCTTTCCTCTAGTTTTAGTGAGTGGCCATGTGTCTTATTGTATTTCCTTTCTCTGAATAGGTTTTTCCATATGCTAGGGTTGCCAGTACAATATTTGTACATTGATATCATATCCCCCCTCAATCGTCTCTTCTCCAGAGAGAATAAGTTCAGTGCTTGTAGTCTTTCCTCATAGCTGATGTCCTCCATTCCCCTAATTATTTTTGTTGCCCTTCGCTGGACTTTCTCCAGTTCCAGCACATCCTTCCTGAGGACCGGTGCCCAGAACTGGACAGCATACTCCAGATGTGGCCGGACCAGAGTCTTGTAGAGTGGGAGAATAATCTCTTTATTTCTGGAGTGAATCCCCTTTTTTATACATCCCAGTATTCTGTTGGCTTTGCTTGCAGCGGCTTGGCATTGCATGCCACTGCCAAGCCTGTTGTCTACCAGTACCCCCAGGTCCTTTTCCATCCTAGACTCACCCAGAGGTTCTCCCCCCCCCCCCCCCCCAATGGTTGGAGGATCTCCCCATCATTGCTAATCTGGTCTTCGGGTCACCAACACAAAGACAGATGCCACATCATGATTATCCTCAGGGGCCCATGCAACTGGACTTTGCTGCAACATTCATCTGGAGGTATCTCTATAAATAACTCTGAATACCCGGATATATGTACATAATCCCACCAGGACTCCTATCTGATAATACCTGTTTATAAATTGGATGTATGCACTGTTATTAATCTCTTCTTATATAAAGCTTCTATTATTTCAATACTGGTGTGCATCTACAGGTATATGCTTATGGTTAATGTTATATGCTGGTTGCAGTAGTTGTTCTTCTTCTCCCAGTTACTCTGATTAGATTATTGGTTCATTTCCCAGGAAGATAATCCCCTCTGTCCTGGGTGGAGGCACTGCCACGCTCTTCTACATAGTGAAGTTTCTGGTTCTCTTATTTACCTGCAGGTTTAGCGCAATATCCTGTTTGGGGAGGGCCATTTGTCAAAATGCCCCCCCCCCCCCCAAAAAAAAAAAAAAAGAAAAAGAGTGCTACATAAGGTTAATGTATTCATTGTATTCCTAATAAAATTTGGTCAGTGGGCGGCCCAGTCAGCACCCTCCTGCTTGACATCCTTTAATTTTAAAATGAAAAGACAAGCAGCTGCACAGTGACTGCATCTAAACATATACAACCTTCAGGGAAATACTGCATTATGGCCACCAGATGGAGCTGTTGATCATATTAAATATTAAATAAGTATTCATTTCTTATGATCATCAGCTCTATCTAATAGCCATAATGCACTATTTTGCTCATTCACAATATTCTTGCGTCATATGAAAGAACGCATTTCCACTGTTGACCATTGTGTGTTGCAGAATTTAACTGTGTAATCTGCTGATCACTTGCTTGAGCCTCAATGTAATATGAAAGAACGCATCTTTGTCTTCCCTTTAGATATGAATGCTCCTCCCTGCTGGCCACTGCAGGCTGCTGTATTATCTGTGCAATCTGCTGATCAGTTGCTTGAGCCCAAATGTAATATGAGAGAACGCATGTTTGTCTTCCCTTTAGATATGAATTCTCGCTCCTGCTGGCCGCTGCAGGCTGCTGCATTATCTGTGCAATGAAAGAACACATCCCTGGCATCCCTTTAGATGGGAATGTTCCTCTCTGCTGGCCACTGCATACTGAAGACATTAGCTGTGCAGTCTGTAGATCAGTTTCTTGAGCCAGAGTGTAATATAAAAGAACACATCCCTGGCATGCCTTTAGATGTGAATGCTCTATCCTGTTGGCCACTGCATGCTGCTGCATTATCTTTGCAATCTGCCGATCAGCTGCTTAAGCCCAAATGTAATATGAGAGAATGCTTCCATGTCTTCCCTTTAGAATGAATGCTCCTCCCTGCTGGACACTGCAGGCTGCTGCATTAGCTGTGCAGATCAGTTGCTTGAGCCTGAGTGTAATATAAAAGAACACATCACTGGCATCCATTTAGATGGGAATGCTTCTCACTTCTGGCTACTGCAGGCTGCTGCATTAGCTTTGCAATGAAAGAACACATCCCTGGCATCCCTTTAGATGTGAATGTTCCTCTCTGCTGGCCACTGCATTCTGCAGACATTATGAAAAACAAAACATATAGACCAGCGCTTGTGCAGCATATAGTGACAGGATGATAAAAAAATAGCAATAATCAATAGTGAATAAACATATGCGGTTGTAAAATCGGATCAAGTATTACAGAAAGTTCACAAAGTAACAGTCTTACCCCCCTCCCCATTCTGCAGACATTAGCTGTGCAGTCTGCAGATCAGTTGCTTGAGCCCAAATGTAATATAAAAAAACACATCACTGGCATCCTTTTAGATGTGACTGTGCCTCCCTGTTTGCCACAGCATGCTGCACACATTCGCATTGCAATCTGCTGATCAGTTGCTTAGTTAGCTACCTCTGGAACAGATTTCATACCTAATATCTGCAGCACCCAGTCACCACAGGGAGGAATATGCACCTCTAAAGGGATGCCAGGGATGTGTTCTCTTATATAATGCTCAGGCTCCCAGGGGAAAACCGGAGCATGTGCAGTGAGACTGGCAACATGGAAGGTGGAGGACCAGTTGGAATAGTGTTGCCACTCTAAAAAAGGAAAGTGAGAGAAATGACAGAATCCAGCAAATATTTACATCTAAGAATATAGTAAAGGAAGAAAAACATTCTGTGTGAGAACAATAAAGTTTAGAACCAATGACACAAAAACAATTTTGTGATTATGGACTCTTCAACCAATGAATATCAGAGGCACCATCTTAAATAACTTTATTAGTAAAAAATAAAATATTATGATACACACATTTCCTCCTAGTTGGGTGAAGCTGTACATCGATCGGTAATGTGAAGAGGCAATTCCTCCTTAAAGGGGGTTTCCACCTCCAAATGCATTTCAGTCATCCCGGTACAGACTTTTTGATAAACCTTTTTTTTTTTTCTATTTCTATATTTTTTTTGACTATTTTATGATGTGAAAATAAGCAGAAATGGCTGACAAATTGGTTGCTAAAATATACAGAAGGTCCGGGGATAGAAATACGGAAAATGAATATCACGAGGTTTGTGATCACAGCCAATGGTGTGCTCTTATGAAGCATTGATCATAACGGAATGATGGAAAATACCAAGTCAAAGTGATTCCCCTACACTGTGTTTTATTTAAACAGACCTTTGACCCTGAATCTGATTTATAAGTGCTTAAAACCAGTGCCCATCCAGTGCCCGGGTGAAGATGCCAAATTTCACCCCTCCCTCCCCCCCATGATTTACTTATCTGACTGCCTTCTGCAGCTGGGATCCCACTCTCTGCTGCCACCATGTGTTTGTCACTGCAGCTCCAGGTCTGCTAATCGGGTTTCACGTGGACCCGGAAGTGCGCAGTGGCTTTGTGGCACCTTCCTGCTGTGTGTTCTCTGCCTCTGGTCTCCTTATGCTGATGGTGAATACTGTTGGACCAGCCACAAGCAAAATGAATGGCATGTTATATCCCCTTCCCCCACAAAACACTGCACTGGGGGCAACTGTCCCTCCTGCCCCATCCCAGTCCTGGTTAAAGTGTTACTAAACCCACATCAGTCTGTATATGCAGTAAAACGTGCTTGTTACACTCACTGTGGAAGCTAAGGGGTTAATCCTCCACATTTTGTAAAAAGGGTGTGTGATCTTCTCTGATCCTCCCCTTCTTTCACTGTCCCAAATCCATCTGCTGATGGAACAGAGCCTTGGAGGCACCCTGCACATGCTCAGTTTGGTTTTGAGAGGGAGCATGTGAACAGCACAGGGCCAATCAGCACTGTCCAGACAGAGGGTCAGGGGTCATGCAGCCTCATAGGACAGTCAGAGGAGAATGAGAACTCCTCCTACAAGCTTTAACCAGACTCTGATAGAAGACTGCTAAATACGGCTGATGAGAAAAGGTATTTAGCAGTTTATATTTACTAAAATAATTGCATTTCCATGCTCTGTGTACTGTGGGAGACCAGATATAGTGAATGCAGGCTCCTGGGGAGATCAGATATAGGTAATGCAGGCTTCTGGGGAGATCAGATATAGTGACTGCAGGCTCCTGGGGAGACCAGATATAGTGACTGCAGGCTCCTGGGGAGATCGGATATAGGGAATGCAGGCTTCTGGGGAGATCAGATATAGTGAATGCAGGTTCCTGGGGAGATCAGATATAGTGAATGCAGGCTCCTGGGGAGACCAGATATAGTGACTGCGGGCTTCTGGGGAGATCAGATATAGTGACTGCAGGCTCCTGGGGAGACCAGATATAGTGACTGCAGGCTCCTGGGGAGACCAGATTTAGTGACTGCAGGCTCCTGAGGAGACCAGATATAGTGACTGCAGACACCTGGGGAGACCAGATATAGTGAATGCAGGCTCCTGGGGAGACCAGATATAGTGACTGCAGGCTCCTGGGGAGACCAGATATAGTGAATGCAGGCTCCTGGGGAGACCAGATATAGTGACTGCAGGCTCCTGGGGAGACCAGATATAGTGGATGCAGGCTCCTGGGGAGACCAGATATAGTGACTGCAGGCTCCTGGGGAGATCAGATATAGTGAATGCAGGCTCCTGGGGAGACCAGATATAGTGGATGCAGGCTCCTGGGGAGACCAGATATAGTGAATGCAGGCTCCTGGGGAGATCAGATATAGTGAATGCAGACTCCTGGGGAGACCAGATATAGTGACTGCAGGATCCTGGGGAGACCAGATATAGTGACTGCAGTCTCCTGCGGTAGACCAGATATAGTGACTGCAGGCTCCTGCGGGAGACCAGATATAGTGACTGCAGGCTCCTGGGGAGACCAGATAAAGTGAATGCAGGCTCCTGGGTTTAGTAACACTTTAAACAGAAAAAATATGAGCTGTGATGATCTCTGGTGGAAGGGTAACCTACAAAATTGAGCATGTCCAATATACAGATAACACAGCACCCAGGGCATGCGTGCAGATTATAGTGCATGCCTACCTCCTTCTGTGTTGTCCTCCAGAGATAATGGATTAAGGTGATGCATACTTGCCAGCTGTCCCTTTTTTCCTGGGACAGTCCCTGCAAATAGGAACCTGTCCCAGGTAATTTATATTGTCCCTGGAAGCGCCTGTTAATCGGGCTGCCCGTAAATGTTATGCAAAAATAGTTCAGCTGAATGGGAGAATTATTCCAACTCTGCTACTGTGGCCTTAAGTTTGAAATTCCCTTTTTAATTTCCTGTAATTCTCTCTATATTGAGTAGACTCTATAATCTGATAAGTAGGCAAGATTAATTATGCAGAGTGGGCGGAGCTTCATGGAAGTGGGTGTGGTAATTGATAGCTGTGCTGCAAAGTGACCCTGGAAATTTTTTTTAAATGTTGGCAACTATAGTGATTTCACTGCCGCGTTCCCTGATACTGTTGCTAATTCTTCCGGGTCCTGCAATGATCCTCTTTAGCCACTGGGTGGCCAGTAATGACATGACTCCTGTACATGCATACAGAAGTTACATCATTCCCAGCACCCGGCCCATTCCAGGTACCCTACAAAAGCCGGGAATGAGCTGAGAGCATGCACTGCAGTGCTCATGTGCCATACAGTGTACCCAGAAAACTTTAAATATATATATATATATATGATTTTTTTTTTTTTATTTATAGGTTATTATTCTTCTATAGGAGCTGAGTGCATTTCAGGCAGATCAATGGGTAATTTCTGTACTTGAAGGGTTTTTAAAGCTGAATTCCAGGCAAAATGTTTCTTTCTCTTCTCGTTTTATTCTAGGGGAGCGGACAGTGCAGATATACTTACCTGATCCTCCCCGCACAAGACCGGTCCAACACCCCCGCACTCCTGCAGTCTTGAAAATGGACTATTCCTGATGTCAGCATGCTCCATAGCCAGGAACAATCCACCGTTGGACCGGGGGGGGGGTTGCTTTTTTTATTTTTTCTGGAGGATCGAAGGATCAGGTGAGTATAAACTTGTGCTCACCCCCATGAAAAACGAGGAGTTAACCCATGCATTTCGGGCCCCATGGGGAAAAAGGTTTTGCCTGGAGTTGGGCTTTAATTATATAATACATGTATGCAGAGATGTACTTTTTTAATATATATTATTATTGTGGCCAAACATATACATTAAATGCTCCACCTTCGGTTGGCGGTGACTGGGCTCCTGGAATTATTTTATTATAAATATTTTTTTTTCCATTGCTTACCCCTCCCCCCATCCATATCAGTCATTGATACAGAAAAGATTTCTGACCCCTTTCCCTATACATAACAGTCTCCATTGAATAGAACGCCTTGACAGGCCTGTACTGGAGATTCTAGATAAATGAGGTCATTTTATTGGCTGTAAATCTCCCATCAGGTGACCTGAACATTCTCAGGTTAAACGGAGGTCAAAGGTTACCTCTGTCCTGACTCGCTCAGCCTCCTAATGAGAATTCCGGTCTCCTGTGTGGTCTGAAATGTGTAAAGGATGGAGTTTAAAGTGCACCGGTCACATTTCACACCAGGTCATATTCTGCATAGAAAGCAGTGGGCACTATTATCTTTTTTTTTCCAGCAATGAAGGTTTTAGGTCTCATACACACGTGCGTATAGGGCCATGGATGGCAGAAAATCAGGCATATTTTCATGTTTAGGTGCTGCCTATAGAAATGAATGGCTGTGCGCAGATTTATGTCAATATATGCCATGGTGGATAAAAATAAATAATATTTTTTTAAAAAAAAAAAAAAATCAAAAAACAGATTTTTTTTTATTTAAATCTGATAGTTTTGATTTTTATCAAATGTATTTTATTAAATGCTTTTGGAGTAAAAACTATAGTTTTCTATTTAGGGTACATTAAAAATGTAGTTTATTCAGCATGAAATGGAGCTTAGTTATGTAGCATGAGGCTGTTTATTCTGTAGTATTTACATTTTTGGTAAAATCCTTCAGGCTGGATTCATACCTAATATGGATGCGGCTCACAGCAGGGGTCCGGTGCGTCCCTGTTCTCCGTTTCTGGGACAAATCAGGCCTGAATGTTTGCCTGAATTCGGACCTGAAATGGAGCCAAAGACGCCCAGGAACCCTGTGCACTCCGCTCCGCAGGTGTGTGAACCGGCTCCATTGAGAGCTGGGCACACTCTTCTGTCTTGCGAATTGGATACGGGGAAAACCCTCATCCAATTCGCACTACTGTGAACTAGTGATCGACCGATCTTGTTCTTTTTTGTTACCGATATTTTGGCCATTGCATATCGGTATCGGCCGATATTGTCCAATATTTACGTACATTTAAAAAAAATTTTTTTTATTTTTATTAGTTTAAAGGTACTCTTGTGGAGGGATCTGGGGGGTCTAAAAGACCCTTAACCCCTCCTCTGCACTTAAAAGCATTCAAAATGCCAAGTTTGGCTGTTTTGAATGCTGTCATTTTTTTTAATTTGGCGCCGAGTACCCCGAAGTGATGTCATGACATCACTTCCGGGTTTTTACATGGAGACCCAATCGTAGCCGAATGCAGCTTTGATCGGGTCTTCAGTGGCCCTGCAGGCTGGTTGCCCGGGTCTCCCAGTGGGACGGGAGACCCAGGCGAGCTGCGGGAGGGGGGGGGATGCCTCCCCCTGCTCCTTGTAATGACAGCCGAGCAGCTTCTCAGCCGCATCGGTTGTCATTACAAGACAGCCGACTGTTGGCTATGAATGCCGGTACCGGTTGGTTCTAGCTGCAGCCATCACTCCAGTACAAGCACTTTTCCAAAATATCGGCAATATCCGTAACCTCAGGGGCCGATTCCTATATATATCGGGGAAAGTGCATATATCGGCCCTCGATATATCTTTGCCGATAATTGGTCGATCACTAGTGTGAACCCAGCCTTAATGACTCAAAGATCTGCAAGCTAAGATAACATGCACTGCATTGATGGATTCACACAATTTCACAGTAACTACCAGCAAGGATAAGTCCTTACATTTAAAGAGCCCCTGTCATTTCAGATCCATCATGGCAGCGCCTGTTAGCGGGCATCCACTCACCTGCTGCCGTCACGTCCCTCACCTAGCTGTGTCACTGCCGCATCACCAGCCGTCCCATTAAAGTGAATGGGACAGTCGGTGAGTCAACAGCGGGTCAGAGGAGGAGGCGCTGGGGGACAGAGATGACAGTTGCTCTTTAAAAATGTATGATTTAAATCAAATCCACCCTGATATATGCACATATAGAGTACAGGCATTCTCCCAAAACGCAGATTTTTGCGTTCAAGGAATAGCCCCATGCTGTGCGCATATGTACATGAGCATACCCGAGTACAACTATTAAAAGCGAACCTCCAGCCCCCTCACCAAAAAAAAATAAAAGTCAGCAGCTACAAATACTGTACAAATTCTGTAGCTGCTGACTTTTAATTTAAGGACACTTACCTGTCCAGGGAGCCCGCGATGTCGGCTCCCCAGACGATTTTTTAATCGGCTCTCAGGTGCTGCTGCCACCGCCATTCCTTGTGAGGGAAACTGGCAGTGAGGCTTTGTGGCTTCACAGCCGGCTCCTTACTGCGCATGCGCGAAGCGTGCTGCTCTTTTGTGAATGGCCTGGTGGCGGGAGAAGGAGGAGGGGGGCTGAACTTCCAGGGGACCTCGCCAGGAGTGAGGCTGGATACCTATCAAAAACAGGTATCAGTGCTCCCCCTCTCCCCCAAAAGGTGCCAGCAAAGGGGGGGGGGGGGGGAGGAAGCAAAAAAAAAAAAAAAAAAAAGAGAACCTTTCCCTTTTGGGTGGAGCTCCGCTTTAACTTCTAGGGGCGGCTGTATGTGGCCTCTGGGCTTCCTGGGTGTAAAAATACAAAGTACGCAGCAGCAAGTGCCCGTGTGTATGAGCATTTGGGGAAAGATGAAGTTATGCCCCACCTTTCATATAAGGTGTATCTAAAGCCAACACTTTTTATTATTATTATTATTATTATTATTATTAACAATAATAATAATACCATTTTTGGACAGAGTATTAAAGGGTTAGGGTTCATTTACACCACACAGCGCACATTACTGTGCACATAACGTATGTGCATTGCTGTGGTGTGACGCAGGCTGCAATTCTTTGTTATAACGTATTTCAGTATTCAGGTTTTTCTCCTTATTTTATCATCTATGTTCATTTTTGCACTGTTAAAGTGTGTCAGAACAGGCTGTGCATAAACAGAATTTTTTTTTTTTCAAAGTACAGTGTCTTGCGAAAGTATTCGGCCCCTTTGAACTTTGCGACCTTTTGCCACATTTCAGGCTTCAAACATAAAGATATAAAACTGTAGTTTTTTGTGAAGAATCAACAAGTGGGACACAATCATGAAGTGGAACGAAATTTATTGGATATTTCAAACTTTGTTAACAGATAAAAAACTAAAAAATTGGGCGTGCAAAATAATTCAGCCCCTTTACTTTCAGTGCAGCAAACTCTCTCCAGAAGTTCAGTGAGGATCTCTGAATGATCCAATGTTGACCTAAATGACTAATGATGATAAATAGAATCCACCTGTGTGTAATCAAGTCTCTGTATAAATGCACCTGCACTGTGATAGTCTCAGAGGTCCGTTTAAAGCGCAGAGAGCATCATGAAGAACAAGGAACACACCAGGCAGGTCCGAGATACTGTTGTGGAGAAGTTTAAAGCCAGATTTGGATACAAAAAGATTTCCCAAGCTTTAAACATCCCAAGGAGCACTGTGCAAGCGATAATATTGAAATGGAAGGAGTATCAGACCACTGCAAATCTACGAAGACCTGGCCGTCCCTCTAAACTTTCAGCTCATACAAGGAGAAGACTGATCAGAGATGCAGCCAAGAGGCCCATGATCACTCTGGATGAACTGCAGAGATCTACAGCTGAGGTGGGAGACTCTGTCCATAGGACAACAATCAGTCGTATACTGCACAAATCTGACCTTTATGGAAGAGAGGCAAGAAGAAAGCCATTTCTTAAAGATATCCATAAAAAGTGTTGTTTAAAATTTGCCACAAGCCACCTGGGAGACACCAAACATGTGGAAGAAGGTGCTCTGGTCAGATGAAACCAAAATCAAACTTTTTGGCAACAATGCAAAACGTTATGTTTGGCGTAAAAGCAACACAGCTCATCACCCTGAACACACCATCCCCACTGTCAAACATGGTGGTGGCAGCATCATGGTTTGGGCCTGCTTTTCTTCAGCAGGGACAGGGAAGATGGTTAAAATTGATGGGAAGATGGATGGAGCCAAATACAGGACCATTCTGGAAGAAAACCTGATGGAGTCTGCAAAAGACCTGAGACTGGGAAGGAGATTTGTCTTCCAACAAGACAATTATCCAAAACATAAAGCAAAATCTACAATGGAATGGTTCACAAATAAACATATCCAGGTGTTAGAATGGCCAAGTCAAAGTCCAGACCTGAATCCAATCGAGAATCCGTGGAAAGAACTGAAAACTGCTGTTCACAAACGCTCTCCATCCAACCTCACTGAGCTCGAACTGTTTTGCAAGGAGGAATGGGCAAAAATGTCTGTCTCTCTATGTGAAAAACTGATAGAGACATACCCCAAGCGACTTACAGCTGTAATCGCAGCAAAAGGTGGCGCTACAAAGTATTAACTTAAGGGGGCTGAATAATCTTGCACGCCCAATTTTTCAGTTTTTTATTTGTTAAAAAAGTTTGAAATATCCAATAAATTTCGTTCCACTTCATGATTGTGTCCCACTTGTTGATTCTTGACAAAAAATTACAGTTTTATATCTTTATGTTTGAAGCCTGAAATGTGGCAAAAGGTTGCAAAGTTCAAGGGGGCCGAATACTTTTACAAGGCACTGTACACCAATGCATCATACATTATGGCCACTAGATGGAGCTGACGATCATAGCAAGTATTTACTTCCTGTGATTATCAGCAGTGGGCATAATACAGTTTTTTCCTGACTCACTCTTTTCTGGATGAATGGAAAAAGTATTTGACCTGGAGAGAAAATAGCCTAATATGATTTGTTTCCAGAGTACACCAATGCATCTTTGCGTCCAATGGTCATCAGCATCGTCTGGTGGCCATAATGCAGTATTTTCCCAACTCATTCTGTTTTGCATGAATGAAAAATATTTGACCTGGAGAGAAAATAGCCTAATAAAACTAGTTTCTATAGTACAAAGATGCATCACACATTATGGCCATGAGATGGGGCTGACGATCATAGCAACTAGGTAATTTTTTCCTATGCTTATCAGCACCATCCAGTGGCCATAATGCAGTATTTTCCCGACTCACTCTATTTAGCATGAATGAAAAAGCATTTGATCTGGAGAGAAATTAGCCTAATACATTTTTTCCAGTGAAACACCAATGCATGGAGCTGACGATCATTGTAAATAAGTATTTTCTTCCTACGATCCTCAGCACCATCTAGTGGCCATAATGCAGTATTTTTCCAAATCACTCTATTTTTGCATGAATGAAAAACATTCGACCCAGAGAGAAAATAGCCTAATAAAATTAATTTCCAGAGTACACCAATGCATCACACATTATGGCCACTAGATGGAGATGATGATCATAGTAAAGAGTAGTATTTATTTCCAAAGATCAGCACCATCTAGTGGCCACAAATGCAGTATTTTCCCAAATCACTCTATTTTTGCACAAATTAAAAAGCATTTGACCAGGAGAGAAAAAAGCCTTAATAAAATTTGTTTCTAAAGAACACCAATGCATCACACATTTTGGTGACTATATGGAGCTGACGATCATTGCAAATAAGTATTTTCTTCCTGTGATCATCAGCACCATCTAGTGGCTACAATGCAGTATTTTCCCCAACTTACTCTTTTTTTGCATGAATAAAAAAGCATTAGACATGGAGAGAAATCAGCCTAATAAAATTAATTTCCGGAGCACACCGATGCATCACACATTGTTGCCACTAGATGGAGCTGCTGATCATAGTAAAGAGTAGTATTTATTTCCAATAATCAGCACCATCTAGTGGCCATAATGCAGTATTTTCCCCACATCACTCTATTTTTGCATGAATGAAAACCATTTGACCTGAAGAAGTAGCCTTATAACATTCGTTATTCGTTATTGCCCCTTTTTGCACAGAACAATTGTACATGAATTTTAACAGGACAATTATATCTGCACATTTTTTTTTTCCATAAATACACCCCTTAAAGAAGAGCTTCACCTAATGCCATAAGCCTGTTTTTAGATGTAGTACCCAGACACTAAAGTTCTCTATGCAGTGTCCTGCATTAGTAAGGTCTGGATGCCCCCCCCCCACAGTCATGTCTGGTCCAGGCCTGTAGCGTACTGCTAGTGGACATAGACAGCGGGCCAGAAGAAAAGAGAAGGGTTTGGTAGTTACTCCGCCCATCTTTGTGTATTAATCGGCACACTGACTTGTGACAACGCTGTGAAAGTGAACGATAAGGTCGGCATGCGGCAGGAAGACCCATTGCAGACTGCAAAAAATACCAATACGGGAGCAAATGCCAGTTTGGGTCCAACTGGAAGTGAAATCTGTATTTTGGGAGGAGTAATGTGGTTATTTCAGTTCAGTAAATCAGTTTTATCTGCAAAAGTCTTTTCTCTCTGTATATGGATATTGTTCTGTATATATGTGCTGTCCTGGAGATAACCTATACAATTATATTGATCGCCCCCCCCCCCCCCCTTATTGATCCACCTTGTTCTGTGTTTCGCCATGGCTGAAGGGGTCATGTGACTGCCCGTGCCTCTGCGGATCACACGGTGTCCAGCAAAAGCTTTCCTCCTTTTTTTAATTTTTCTATTTTTTTACACCTGGCGGGGGCGGAGTCCATATTGGCGGTCTATAGACGCGTGTGCCGCGCTCGCACTTTCCACAGTTTCACAAGCACATGCTGAGTTCTTTTTTCACCGTGCATTTATTGCAGTTCACCACGCAGCACCAGTGGAAGCGGCACAGGCAGCTCTCCTCCACCACCACAGTCTCCTCCCGGTACCCCCTGCCGCAGCAAAGGAGGTCGCATCCTCCCACGTCCATCGCCGTGCTGTTACACACGCGTCCCCGAGTCCCTGGCGAGCCGGTTTTTCGGTTGGCCTGGCAGAAGTCCGGGGAGTCGGCGGAGTAGATGAGGTCCTGTTTGTCGGGGGGTTTGATGTTGTGGCCGACGGGGATGATGGTCTTGCCGTCGTTCCCGCCCATGACCTTGAAGGCTCCATTAAAGCGCTCTAGGAGTCGGTCTCCGACCTCCCGGAAGTGCGGCATCTTCTTCCAGCAGGTGCGCAGGGTGCAGGAGCCGGACAGGCCGTGGCATTTGCACTCCGTCCTCATGTAATTTTTCACTGCCTGCGAAAAGAAAATGGAAGAGCGTTAGAGGAACCTTATAGTGGTTGTAAACCCTTCCATATACCCAGTGGCTGGCCTCAGGTGATGCACAGAGAGGAAAAAAAGCCTCCTACATTCAGTATCTCACAAAAGTGAGTACACCCCTCACATTTTTGTAAATATTTTATGATATCTTTTCATGTGACAACACTGAAGAAATGACACTTTGTGACGGGGGGTGGTGTCCTCTTCCTCCAATCAGCTCTCAGAGCTCTCCTCACTGAGCTCTGCAGAGTGGACTTCAGCTTCCCATCCCCTTTTTTCTGACAGCTCAGATAAGCTTTATAAATTCTGGACTTTGAACAGCTGTAAAGAGAAGACTGCAGATAAACAGGTACAACTTACAGTATCTCACAAAAGTGAATACACCCCTCACATTTTTGGAAATATTTTATTCTATCTCAACACACAGCCATTAATGTCTAAACCGCTGGCAACAAAAGTGAGTACACCCCTAAGTGGAATTGTCCAAATTAGGGATGCACCGAAATGAAAATTTTGGGCCGAAACCGAAACCGAAAATGCAGGATGCCCTTGGCCGAAAACCGAAACCGAAACCGAAAATGACTTTTTCCCCCAAAAAAATTTGAAATGGATAGAACAGGGACATAAACCAAAAACAGGCAGCGACGTACACCTACACCTGTCGCTGCCACCCTGTCACAGTATATGTACTGTGATGGGTTGGCAAGAGGTTAATTTAATTACCAATGGTATTTGTATTATGAGGCATGAGGGGTTAATGTATTGTCACTGCTGGTCACTCATCTATTAGTGACTGACCAGTGGCAGGTAATTAACCCCTTTGTGCTGCATTAGTGCAACCAGTGTTAATTAACACTGACACTGGTTGCACTAATGCAGCACAAAAGGGGTTAATTAACTGCCACTGGTCAGTCACTAATAGATGAGTGACCAGCAGTGACAATACATTAACCCCTCATGCCTCATAATACTAATAGCATTGGTAAGCTGCCTCAGCTCCCCTCCCCCCTCCCCCACTGCCTCAGCGTCCTCCTCCTCGGGTGTCCTCTCCTGCATTCAAAAGTCCCGCCTCTGGCCGGCGGCACCGCCTCTCAATGATGTCCCTACTACTCTGTGCATTATGAATGGACATACTAGGCGGGGGGCGGGGCGAGCGGCCGCTATAGAGAGAACTATTGTGATCCTTCACTGTCAGCTCCTCACGTCTATGTATGAATGAGAACTGAACTGAGCTGACACCGGGCGGGGGGGCGGGCGGAGCGGCCGCTATTAGCTGTGACTATGTGAGAGCTTCTCTTCCTTGTCAGCGGAGATACGTGCCTGTCAGGGAAGTGAAGCTCTCACATAGTCACAGCTAATAGCGGCCGCTCCGCCCGCCCCCCCGCCCGGTGTCAGCTCAGTTCAGTTCTCATTCATACATAGACGTGAGGAGCTGACAGTGAAGGATCACAATAGTTCTCTCTATAGCGGCCGCTCGCCCCGCCCCCCGCCTAGTATGTCCATTCATAATGCACAGAGTAGTAGGGACATTATTAAGAGGCGGACGGCCGGCCAGAGGCGGGACTATTGAAACCTGCCCTGCGCTGCGCTGCGCCCTCCTCCTTCCCCACGGCGGCCATTTTTATTTTCGGCACTGTTAACCCATTATCGGCCGAAATGAGAGAGGCTCATTTTCGGCCGATAATTTCGGTGGCCGAAATTTCGGTGCATCCCTAGTCCAAATTGTGCCCAATTAGCCATTTTCCCTCCCCGGTGTCATGTGACTCGTTAGTGTTACAAGGTCTCAGGTGTGAATGGGGAGCAGATGTGCTAAATTTGGTGTTATCGCTCTCACTCTCTCATACTGGTCACTGGATGTTCAACATGGCACCTCATGGCAAAGAACTCTCTGAGGATCTGAAAAAAAGAATTGTTCCTCTACATAAAGATGGCCTGCGCTAAAAGAAGATTGCCAAGATCTTGAAACTGAGCTGCAGCATGGTGGCCAAGACCATACAGCGGTTTAACAGGACAGGTTCCACTCAGAACAGGCCTCGCCATGGTCGACCAAAGAAGTTGAGAGCATGTGCTCAGCGTCATATCCAGAGGTTGTCTTTGGAAAATAGACGTATGAGTGCTGCCAGCATTGCTGCAGAGGTTGAGTGGGGGGACAGCCTGTCAGTGCTCAGACCATACGCCGCACACTGCATCAAATTGGTCTGCATGGCTGTCGTCCCAGAAGGAAGCCTCTTCTAAAGAAGATGCACAAGAAAGCCTGCAAACCGTTTGCTGAAGACAAGCAGACTAAGGACATGGATTACTGGAACCATGTCCTGTGGTCTGATGAGACCAAGAAAAACTTGTTTGGTTCAGATGGTGTCAAACCTGTGTGGCGGCAACCAGGTGAAGAGTACAAAGACAAGTGTGTCTTGCCTACAGTCAAGCATGGCGGTGGGAGTGTCATGGTCTGGGGCTGCATGAGTGCTGCCGACACTGAGGAGCTACAGTTCATTGAGGGAACCATGAATGCCAACATGTACTGTGACATACTGAAGCAGAACATGATCCCCTCTCTTCAGAGACTGGGCTGCAGGGCAGTATTCCAACATGATAATGACCCCAAACACACCTCCAAGATGACCACTGCCTTGCTAAAGAAGCTGAGGGTAAAGGTGATGGACTGGCCAAGCATGTCTCCAGACCTAAACCCTATTGAGCATCTGTGGGGCATCCTCAAATGGAAGGTGGAGGAGTGCAAGGTCTCTAACATCCACCAGCTCCGTGATGTCATCATGGAGGAGTAGAAGAGGACTCCAGTGGTAACCTGTGAAGCTCTGGTGAATTCCATGTCCAAGAGATTTAAGGCAGTGCTGGAAAATAATGGTGGCCACACAAAATATTGACATTTTGGGTCCGATTTTTAAATTTTCACTTAGGGGTGTACTCACTTTTGTTGCCAGCGGTTTAGACATTAATGGCTGTGTTGAGTTATTTTGAGGGGACAGCAAATTTACACTGTTATACACAGAGATGTATAGTAACTAAGTAGAACTACTTCACTACTGTACTTAAGTACGGAAAGGCGGTATCTGTACTTTCCTAGAGTAGGATTTTTTTCTCCTACTTCCACTTTTACTTCACTACATTTTTTCAATGATTTCAATACTTCTACTCCGATATTTTTTTTTTGTGCTGCATAGTTACTCGTTACAATTATAAAAATTACCACTGCCAGAACAGTAGATGGCCGGTTTCATGAAGCTCAAAACATGTGTATTATCAGCGCATACAAAAATAAATGCTGCTGTATGTATAAATAAAATCTGCATTTGAAATAATAAAAAACAATATGATGTTCAAACTTTTGACTTCTTTCTTTAATAACTACATAACACAGTACTTGTACTTTTACTTTCAGTACTTGAGTAGCAACGTTTAAAAAAAAACTACTTGCAATACTTAAAGCGGAGTTCCAGCCTAACCGCCCACTCACCTGTCCCACGGTCCAGCGATGCGCCGTCTTCTCCCTCTCTGCTCCGCTGCGCCGGCATCACTGATGTGGGCACCCGGCCGTGACAGTTTGCGGCTTCACAGCCGGGTACGCACTGCGCATGCGCGAGTTGCGCTATGCGTCGTGATTGGCCGGCAATCTTCTGGGACCTCTGACATGTCCCAGAAGATTGCAGGGAGGGAGGGAGAGAGGAGAACTTCCGCTCAGGGCGCCGCGGCGCTCTGAGCGGAAGTGGAAGTGGGAGCGGGTACATGTCAAAACTAGGTACCCGCTCCCCCCCCCCAAAAAAAATGACATGCCAAATGTGGCATGTCAGGGGGTTAGGACTATTTAAAGCGGAAGTTCCACTTTTGGGTGGAACTCCGCTTTAAGTACAAAAAATGTTGAATACTTTAGTACTTCTACTCAAGTCACTTTTTGATCGAGCACTTCCACTTCTACTCAAGTCACTTTTTGATCGAGCACTTCCACTTCTACTCAAGTCACTTTTTGATCGAGCACTTGTACTTTTACTCAAGTATGGGTTTCGAGTACTTTATACAACTCTGGTTATACAAGCTGTACACTCACTACTTTACATTGTAGCAAAGTGTAATTTCTTCAGTGTTGTCACATGAAAAGATAGAATAAAATATTTACTAAAATGTGAGGGGTGTACTCACTTTTGTGAGATACTGTAAGTTGTACCTGTTTAGCTGCAGTCTTCTCTTCTCTACAGCCGTTCAAAGTCCAGAAATTATAAAGCTTATCTGAGCTGTCAGAAAAAAGGGGGTGGGAAGCTGAAGTCCACTCTGCAGAACTCAGTGAGGAGAGCTCTGAGAGCTGATTGGAGGAAGAGGACACCACCCCCCCCTCCTCCCTTCACACAGGAGCAGAGCCGAAGCTGTCAATCACAGACTGTGCTGAAGCTCCCTCCTCTGTCACCTTTTTTCTCTTGGTGTCAGGAAAACTTCTCAGAAGTGATTTGTGCTGATAGCAGAGGAGACAGCAGCAGACAGAAATTTTCCCACTGCTTGGATACGGACAGGCACGCTGGCTTGCAGGCTCTGCAATACTGCTGTACTTGATCTATTCAAATGTGAGTGCAACATTTCTTCTTAATAAAGCTATATTTAAGCATAAACAGAGAGCACTAGATTCTTCTCTTTTTACTTATTATGGGGATTCTTCTTGGGCCAGTAAGGAGGATCTGAGGCTTACTTATCTGATATATTGGATCTTAAGGAGTGGAGGTGGTTGCCATTATTACCAAGTTTTTTCCTGTGGATATTACATGCTGGTTGACCCTGTAGGGTCACAAAGATAAGGTGAGAGGCAGAGAGTGATGTGGTGGCGGGATCTTTTGAGCACCTATTTCAAAGTGTCACAGATTTGATATCGGCTCTAGGACCTGTGTCCACTGGGATAGTCATCTTTTTTGTTTTTCTGCACTGGCACCTGAGTTCTTTGGGACTTTTTTTTCCTTTTGAGCATGTTTGTTCAAATATGAGACATCAATAGGATTGCGCTGCACTTATATAATATATGTTTCAGGAGGTGTTTTTTTTAGATTGCCCTTGAATGTTCAGCTGCGAGTCCATGCATATGATGATATTAGTCCAGCGCTGAATATAATTTTATGTTTATGCTATATAAATCCTGTATAATAAGAATAATAACCGGCCCTATGAGGGCGATCATAATGCTGATGCGGCCCACGATGAAATTGAGTTTGACACCCCTGCTTTATCCCATAGTTTTGCAAATCTATGTACACTACAAACTGTATGATTGAATGTTTTACTGATTTTGCTGTTTTACTAACCTGACAGTTTATTATTCTAAATAGGAAACCTTTATTTTTTTTGCAAATATTACAGATTCTAACTACCAGTAAGAATGAGTCCTTACATTTAAAGAGCCCCTGTCATTTCAGATCCATCATGGCAGCGCCTGTTAGCGGGCATCCACTCACCTGCTGCCGCCACGTCCCTCACCATGTTGTGTCACTGCCGCATCACCAGCCGTCCCATTAAAGTAAATGGGACTGCCGGTGAACCAACAGCGGGTCAGAGGAGGAGGCGCTGGGGGACAGAGATGACAGTTGCTCTTTAAAATGTGTGATTTAAAGCGGAGTTCCACCCAAAAGTGGAACTTCCGCTTTAGGGAGTCCTGACCCCCCGACATGCCACATTTGGCATGTCATTTTTTGGGGGGGGGGGGAGCGGGTACCTAGTTTTGACAGGTACCCGCTCCCACTTCCGCTTGGAGCACTGCGGCGCCCTGAACGGAAGTTCTCCTCTCCCCCTCCCTCCCTGCAATCTTCTGGGACACGTCAGAGGTCCCAGAAGATTGCCGGCCAATCACGGCGCGCAGCGCGACTCGCGCATGCGCAGTGGGTACCCGGCTGTGAAGCCGCAAACTGTAACAGCCGGGTGCCCACAGCAGTGATGCCGGCGCCGAGAGAGAGGATCGAGGCTTCGGGCGGCCGCATCGCTGGACCGTTGGACAGGTGAGTAAATGGCTGGAACTCCGCTTTAAATCAAGCCTTTTTACCAGTGATTTAATTGAAATCCACCCTGGCCGTGTCCCGTGGAAAGCCGAGTTCCTGCACTTTTCATATTCTCCGTCAAACAAGTTTGAACAATGCTAAACCTACAATTATATTGACATACAAATTTTAGAACTGGAAGAGGGAGACAGCCTGCAGGGGGGTAAGGCGGCCGTGCCAAGAGAGTGTCTTCCAAAATGTATCTTACAGTAAAAAAGAAAACACGAAGATCACTTTAGGGCAGAATTTGCCTGGATGATGAACTATCAGGAAATTCGGTGGAATAGGAATGAACGCTACAGCAACTGTTCCATGGAAAACACATCTGTGGTCATTATTATTGGGGCTACATGGCGTTCATGTTTTACCTGCAGACACGCCAAAGAATAAAAAAGTATTTATATATAATCTTTAATAGCCACAAAGGATATAAATCGACTTTGTGAACATGAAATGCCTTTGCAAACTCAGATATTACCTTGTAATAGTAGCAGTGACGTCAGTGTTGGGACAAGGGGTGGGCACGAGGGCGAGCTGCCCTGGGCACTGTGGTGTCATGTGAGGTGGGGGGAGGAGGAGGGACCATAAAGCTGGATACACACTATACAATTTTCTTTAGATTTTTTCCTTCCTACCAAAACCATATAATATGAGGTCAAACCTAAACACTTTCAATTTGTATGCAATCTGGCAGGCCCTTGCACTACATAGAAAAGGTAAATCTGAAGGAAATCTAACAACAAAGGTTGTATAGTGTGTATCCAGCTTAAGCAGATTGGAGGGAAGGGATTGGTGTTGGGCGGAGGGGGTAAGAATGGTTCTAGAGGGGGGGGGGGATTTGGGTAGGTGTGGTAGTAGTGGTGACTTGAGGGGATTTGTGTTGAAAGGGGATATTAGGATTTGTGCTAGAAAAGGTGATATGGTAGAGGGGGGAAAGGACTTGTGCTAGGAGGTTAAATATTTTTTTTGGGGGGGGGGGGGAATTTGTGCTACTACGGATGATCAGGGGTAATTTGTACTAAGAGGGGAAATTGGGGGGGGGGATTTGTGCTAGGATGAGGAATTGGGGGGGGGGGGGTTAGGGGGCGGGGGGATTGAGCTGGGAAAGAGGGAATTTCAGTGGGGGGGGGCAGATTTGTACTGCTCATTTTTTATTTTTTTGATTTGTGCTAGGATGGGGAATTGGGAGAGGGGAATTTGTGCTGGAGGATTTGGAGTGGGGGGGGGGTGGAGGAATTGAGCTAGGAAAGAGGGAAATTAGGTAGGGGGGCAGATTTGTACTGCTCATTTTTTTATGGGGTGGGGGATTTTTGCCCCCCCCCCTGAAAAAATAGATCCCCTCTATAATATACTCTCCGCAGCGAGCATCAATAGAACCTGCAGCACACTCCAGCGCCCCTTGTAATTACATATTGTGTGCTGGAGGTGCCGGAACTGCTCCCCCCCCCCCCCTGTACCCGCTGAAAAAAACCCCCGTTTATACCATAGTTTATGGACTCTATACCTTTCCTACAGACTAAATAATATAAGCTGATTTGGGTTATTTTCACCAAAGAAATAGAGCAGAATAAGTTTTGGCCTACATTTATAAAGAAAGATTATTTATTTGCAAAATATGTTTTAACAGAAACAAAGAAAAACACGTTTTGTTTCAAATATTTTTGCTCTTTTTATGTTTATTTAGCAAAAAAAAATATAAAAACAGCGGTGATTAAATATCACCAAAAGAAAGTTTAAATGGTGTGAAAAAAAATGCAAAAAATTTCATCTGGGTACAGTTTTGCATGACCGCGTAATTGTCATTCAAAGTGTGACAGCGCCGAAAGCTGAAAATTGGCCTGGTCAGGAAGGGGGTAAAAATATCCGGTATTGAAGTGGTTCATTTATGGAGTATTGTGTTTAAGGGGCTTAGATATTGGTGTAGTAATATTGATTTCTTTCAAGTCCTACATCGGTTGCGCGCTTTGTGCTGGGAGGCGAGCGCGCGCCACCACCGGCGTGCTCCCGCCCCCACTAGGCAGTGGGAATGCCGATGCATGAGGCCGGCGGCCGCGATTGCTGCCGGGCACCCGCCATCGCTCCCTGCTGAGAGAGAAGAACGGTCAGCTGTTGTAAACACAGTTGACCGTTCTTCTCTTTGAAATGATCACAGAGCGCCTGGGATCCTTCTATATAGGATCACAGGTCTCTATGATCATTTCACAAGCCCCCTCCCCCCACAGTTAGTAAACACTACCCTAGGCTCACATTTAACCCTTTGATCACCCACTAGGTTAACCCCTTCCCTGCCAATGTCATTATTATAGTAACAGTGCATATTTTTAGCACTGATTACTGTAGTAATGTCACTGGTACCCCCAAAAGTGTTAAAAAAATGTCAGTTAGGGGTCCGATCTGTCCGCCGCAATGTCGCAGATTGCCGCCATTGCTAGTAAAAATAAATAAATAAATAAAATGACAAATCTTTCTCCTAGTTTGTAGACGCGATAACTTTTGCGCAAACCAATCAAAATACTCTTATTGCGATTTTTTTTTTTTTTTTTTTTACCAAAAATATGTAGCAGAATACAAATTGGCCTAAAAGGATGAAAAATTTAGATTTTTACTTTTTTTTTTGGGGGGGGAAATGTTATATAGCAGAATGTGAAAAATATTGTTTTTATTTTCAGAATTTTTTTTGTTTATAGCGCAAAAAATAAAAATCGCACAGGTGTTCAAATACCACCAAAAGAAAGCTCTATTTGTGGGGAAAAAAGGACATCAATTTTATTTGGGTACAGCGTTGCACGACCGCACAATTGTCCGTTAGAGTAACGCAGTGCCGAATCGCAAAAAATGGCCTGGTCATTATTAAGGGGGAAAATCCTTCCGGTCCAGAAGTGGTTAAACAATTTTGCTTATCGGAGAACAATAACTACCTTTTCCTTTAGGCCAGAGCAGTATGATGCATGGGAAGAGACAATGATAATTGACAGAAGGTAAGAAGTGTTGGGAAAGAGACAGGAACAAGAAGAGACTGAAGGAGAGATGGTGAGAGGCATGGGAGGAGGTGGAGAAGGAGATAGATGGGTTAGATAAGATGCTTCTCCCCTTGGAATGTGTCTTCCTTCCCTGCAGGCACAAACTCGCCACCCCCAGGAATTCTACACGGCTGCCTCCTTCTCCCATCTATCGCTCCTCGCTAATTAATTCATGATTCATGGAAGGCCCTCTCCTCGTCTGGCTCTTTAATTAAAATAGTTTTCTGCGACAGTAAATGGGAAACCACAAGCCCAGGAGACTGCAGCCAAAAACAATAGTTAGAGGTGGTTCCTGGGTGATGGTGAGGATTCTGGGTATGATCAGACCCTGGAGAGGTCACCACGGCCTCCTCTTCAGTTTTTTTTTTTTAACCACTTAAGCCCCGGAAGATTTTACCCCCTTCCTGACCAGGGCCTATTTTGCGATTCGGCACTGCATGACTTTAACGGACAATTGCGCGGTCGTGCGACGCTGTACCAAAATAAAAAAATGTTATTTCATAAAATTGACGTCCTTTTTTTCCCACAAACAGAGCTTTCTTTTGGTGGTATTTGATCACCTGTGCGATTTTTTGATCACGCGCTATAAACCCCAAAAAAACGTCAATTTAGCAAAAATAGCAATATTTTTCACATTTTTTTATATGAAATTCCCCAAAAAAAATATGTAAAAATCTAAATTTTTTAACATTTTCGGCCAATTTGTTTTATGCTACATATGTTTGGTAAAAAAAAAATCGCAAAAAGCGTATTTTGATTGGTTTGCGCAAAAGTTATCACGTTTACTAACAAAGGGAAAGATTTTTGTCATTTTTGTTGTTTTTTTTTTTTTAACGCGTATTGGCGGCGATCTGCGTTTTTTTTTTGCGGTACTGCGACATTGCGGCGGACAGATCGGACCCCTGACTGACATTTTTGACACTTTTGGGGTTACCAGTGACATTACTGCAGTAATCAGTGCTATACATATGCACTGTTACTGTAAAATTACACTGGCAGTGAAGGGGTTAACTTTATTTGAGAGGGAGGGGCTATGTGTGTCCCTAGGGGCGTGATTCTAACTGTGATTGGCTGTGGCTTGAGGTGTAGGAACAGTGATCAACGGTCCTACATAGTAGAACCGTATGATCACTATTCCTACACAGGGGAGAATGACAGGCGGCTTTGTTTACATCAGCCGCCTGCCTTTCTCCCTCTGCACCGACGATCGCTGAGTGACCGGCGGACATCGGGTCAGCCGGTCACACGCGCGCGGGGGGGGGGGTCCGTGACCACGCGGGGGCGCTCCCTAGACCCTCACAGTCTAGCGACGTAGATCTATGTCACTCTGCCTGTGAGGGGCTGACTGCTGACGTAAATAGTCGTGCGGCAGTCGGCAAGTGGTTAAAATAATTCTTCAATTTACGTTTTTGCAATCATACAGACATACAGATATGATTACGAAAATGTAATAATACAATGTCGAGAGATATAGCGCCAGGATGGGTTCAAAAGATGTGCACATGCGCCAATATGCAGAATAAGGATCGTTGCCAGAAGGTTATGTGGGAAAGCTAGATTGCGTGAGAGTGCGTAAGGAGACATTGTGCAAACGTCTTTACATGCAGGCGCGTGGACAGGCACACCTGATTATAGGCTTGGCATCAGACGGGCTATTTTATGAAGTGTACTGAAATAGGAAGTTCTTGGAGGATCTGTTCAGCTGTTCCTTGTGTCCTGAACAGGGCCGTCTTAACATTGATTGGACCCTGGGCAAATATTTTCTTGGACCCTTCAAAATCCACCTATTACAGGCAGGCAGTGGGGGCTCAAGGGGCAGCTGCTTCGGGCCCCACAACAATGACTGGGCCCAGGGCAGTTGCCCTTTTTGCCCTGTGTTAAAGACGGCCCTGGTCCTGAACCTGCCTTTACTTCTGATTTCCTGCTGCTGACCTGGTTTTTCTCTAGATTCTTCTCTGTTCTGATCTTCTGTTGTGACATGGCGTGCTTGATTCTGACCTTGGCTCATTTGTCTACTCATTGCTGACCTCGGCTTACTTTCTTACCATGACACTGCTGACTACCTGTTGCTGACCTTGGCTTGCCTCTTGACCACTAACCTGTTGATAACCCATTGCTGACCATGCCTTACTTCCTGACCATGTTCCTGCCTACCCCTTGCTGATCTCGGCTTGCCCCCTGACCATGCCTCTGCCCTCCTTCTTGCCTGATACCCGCCTTCTAGGTTGTCAACCTCTGGTCGCCTCAGATTCTGCCTCCAGCCTGTCATGGGTGGTGGTGCCTCTGTTAGCTGTTGTTCCAGACTGCCCCTCTGTGGCTATTTCAATCATTTCTCTGGTGATCTTGTCAGAGGTCTACAAAAGTACCTCTCCACTAAGTTACCTTCCAGAAGTGATCATCCGTGGACTGAACTGCTGTGCCACTTTGTGCCCTTTTACCCAAGAACTAAAGACCAATTAGTGAGGGCATAATTTGTATTGAATACAGTGGAATGCACGTGCTGGTCGTATTCAATTGTAGCGGTTTATTGGCGAGGGTGACACACAAAAGAGGAAAATTTTGTTTTTTAACTGGTTCCAGAAACCTGCGTAATAATTTAGGACCAAAAGAAATGCAAAAAGAAGCCCTTGCTAAACTGGCATCTTCAGCAAAGGTAAGGGGGGGGGGAGCTTGTGAATAGTTATGGGGACCCTATACTGAAGCTTGTATAGTTCATAGTGTTGCCAGATGTTGAACTACACAATATACCTCTGACCAGCAGGGGGAGTTCCAAGTCCAGTGAATTCATAGACCTCAATGCGACATGCTTGAAACCCTGGGAGTTGTAGTTTCAAGCCACAACCGTATACTGTATTAATATAACCAGCTTTCTGAACTACAGGTCCCACCAGAGCAGGAGGAGCATGAAAGAGCTAATATTAAATCACTCAGGAAAGTCTTCTCTTGTGGGAGTCCAAGCATCCAGACCAGTCGGTGCAAGCAGGGGAAACGAGGCAACCCACGAAAGCCTGCAGTGGAGAGGAGACCGCCGGGGATCAGCAACTCTATAAGTTAGGGCTCAACAAACCCCAGGCGCCAGGTCACCATTGCAACCAGAAGTTTCGACTTGGCGCCTGGGCTGCCGCCCATATGCTCCCCCACCCAACGTGCGCCACCCCGCTATGTATCCCGGGCTGTGCTTGCCCATCTGCGGACCGGCATAGTAGGTTCCGCAGGGTAGAGGGTGCATGGGGGGGGGGGGGGGGAGAATACGGACAGATGTCCACTCTCCTCCCCTTCGAGTTGCAGGTAAGTTTTGGAAAAAGGGTCAGGAAATTTTTCCCTGTGGTTCCCGCAGCTACAGCAGCCCAATCAAATGAATAGACTGCTGTGCACATGCAAAACATGGCAAGCAAGACCTGCAATAGTGTTTACATAGCCTAAGCCCTCGTTCACACTTAGGCTACGTTAACATGTTACCGTAGCGGACCACGGGCAGAATCTGCCCGCGATCTGGAAATCATTGCAAATCGTAGGACGCCTGCGCGTTGCCGCTGATTTGCAATGGCACCCCAAACGCTGTGCGATGTTGCCGCGATTTCCACCTGCCGAATTGCAGTAACATCGTGCAAACACATTTGTGGGTCGCATGACGCCCCAAAGAAGCTCTTGTACCTTTTTTGGGCATCATGCGACCCGCGATTTTGTTTGCGCGATGTTACCGCGATTCAGCAGGCGGAAATCGCGGCAACATGGTAAAGCGTTTGGGGTGCCATTGCAAATCAACGGTAACGCACAGGCATCCCGCGATTTGCAATGATTTCCGGATCGTGGGCAGAACCGCGGTGATTCTGCCCGCGGTCCGCTACGCTAACATGTGAACGTAGCCTTAATGCAGGTTTGAAATCGTGCGAGTTCAGTTACATAGTTAGTCAGGTTAAAAAAAGACACAAGTCTATCTGGTTCAATCAACAAAAAAACAAAAAACAAACAGTATTTAAAACCCAACCATACAATCCTATACCCTCAGTTGATCCAGAGGAAGGCAAAAAAAACCCAGCATAGCATGATCCAATTTGCTACAGCAGGGGAAAAAAATTCCTTCCTGATCTCCCGAGAGGCAATCGGATATTCCCTGGATCAACTTTACATATAAAAATTTTAGTACCCACTTATATTAAGTGCATCCAGGAAAGAATCCAGGCCTTTTTTAAAGCAATCTACTGAGCTGGCCAGAACCACCTCTGGAGGGAGTCTATTCCACAATTTCACAGCTCTTACTGTGAAGAAACCTTTCTGTATTTGAAGACAAAATCTGTTTTCCTCTAGATATAAAGAGTGCCCCCTTGTCCTCTGTGATCATATCCCCTCCCCCGTAATCTCTTCTCAAGAGAAAATAAATTCAGTTCCTCTAATCCTTCCTCATAGCTGAGCTCCTCCATGCCTCTTATCAGTTTGGTTGCCCTTCTCTGCACTTTCTCCAGTTCCCCGATATCCTTTTTTAAGAACTGGTGCCCTAAACTGAACTGCATATTGCAGATGAGGCCTTACTAATGATTTGTACAGGGGAATAATGATATCTCTCTCTCTCTGGAGTCCATGCCTCTGTTAATACAAGAAAGGACTTTGCTTGCTTTGGAAACAGCAGCTTGGCATTGCATGCTATTATTAAGCTTAGGATCTACCAGAACACCCAGATCCTTCTCCGCTATGGATTCCCCCAGTTCTGCTCCACCTAGTATGTATGATGCATGCATATTCTTAGCCCCCAAGTGCATAACTTTACATTTATCAACATTAAACCTCATTTGCCACATAGTTGCCCAATGAAACAGTGCATTGAGGTCAGTTTGTAAGTTGGAGACATCCTGTAAGGAAGTTATTCCACTGCAAAGCTTGGTGTCATCTGCAAAGACTGAAATGGTACTTTTAATCCCAGACCCGATATCATTTATAAAGATATTAAAAAGTAAGAAGGGTCCCAACACTGAACCTTGGGGTACACCACTGATAACCTGAGACCATTCAGAGTAAGAATCATTACCACTACTCTCTGAATTCTATCTTTTAGCCAATTTTCTATCCAATTACAAACTGATCTTTCCAAGCCTGTAGACTTTACCTTACACATTAGCCGTGTGTGGGGAACTGTGTCAAACACTTTTGTAAAATCCAAGTATACCACGTCCACAGCCACCCCTCTGTCCAAGGTTTTACTTACCTCCTCATAAAAAGAAATCAGGTTTGTTTGACTACTTCTGTCTCTCATGAATCCGTGCTGTCTGTTGCTTAAAATATTTTTTTCCAGCAAGAACTCATCTATGTCCAATATCTTCCCGACTATAGAAGTTAAACTAACAGATCTATAGTTACTTGGCAAAGACTTTGATCCCTTTTTAACCGGTTGCCGACTGCCGCAAGTACATATACTGCGGCGGTCAGCCCCGGCCAGGCAAAGTGACGTACCGGTACGTCACTAGCCTGTAAGCCAATAGGGGGCGAGCGCGCGCCCCCGGAGGCGCGCTCTCGCCCCGGCTCGTTCACGGACACCTCAGTGCGTGTGACCTGCGGTCACTCGCGATCGTCCGCTGTGAAGGGAGAAAGGGAGGCGGCTAATGTAAACAAAGCCGCCTGTCATTCTTCCCTGTGTAACTGCACAGATCATAAGGTCCTGCTATGTAGGACCGTTGATCTGTGCTGTTACATGTAAAGCCACATCCAATCACAGTTAGAAACACGTCCCTAGAGATACACTTAACCCCTCCTTCCCCAATAAAGTTAACCCCTTCCCTGCCAGTGTCATTTTTACAGTAACAGTGCATATGTATAGCACTGATTACTGTAGTAATGTCATTGGTACCCCCAAAAGTGTCAAAAATGTCAGTCAAGGGTCCGATCTGTCCGCCGCAATGTCCCAGTCCCGCAAAAAAAAAATCGCAGATCGCCGCCATTACTCGTTAAAAAAAAAACAACAAAAATGACAAAAATCTTTCCCTTAGTTAGTAAACGCAATAACTTTTGCGCAAACCAATCAAAATACGTTTATTGTGATTTTTTTTTACCAAACATATGTAGCAGAAAACAAATTGGCCAAAAATGTTAAAAAATTTTGATTTTTACCCCCTTTTTTGGGGGGAATTTCATATAAAAAAATGTGAAAAATATTGTTATTTTTGCAAAATTGTCGCTGTTTTTTTGCTTATAGCGCATGATCAAAAAATCGCACAGGTGATCAAATACCACCAAAAGAAAGCTCTGTTTGTGGGAAAAAAAAGACGTCAAATTAGTTTAGGTACAGCATCGCACGCCCGCGCAATTGTCCGTTAAAGTCACGCAGTGCCGAATTGCAAAAAAGGCCCGGGTCAGGAAGGGGGTAAAATCTTCCGGGGCTTAAGTGGTTAAATATAGGCACCACATTGGCACTACACCAATCCAGTGGTACTATTCCAGTCCTTAACGAGTCCCTAAAAATTTGAAACAAAGACTTTTAAATTACAGCGCTCAATTCTTTTAGGATCCGTGGGTGGAGGTCATCTGGTCCAGGCGCTTTATCCACCCTTATTCTGTCTAAATATTTCTGGACCGTATCACTTGTGAGTAGGGTTGAGCGAACACCTAGATGTCCGTGTTCGACGGGTTCGGCCGAACTTTAAAAAAAAGTCCGGGTCCGTGTCCCGGACTTTTACCGAACTTTTCCCGGACACCGAACCCCATTGAAGTCAATGGGGACCCGAACTTTAAGGCACTAAAATGGCTCTAAAACACCAAAGGAAAGGGCTAGAGTGCTGCAAATGACAGCAAAACGTAATTAAGAGCATGGCAAGTGCTCTGCAAACAAATGTGGATAGGGAAATAACTTAAAACAACAAAAAAAAAACAGAAAAATAAAACAATGTTCTTCTTCATCTCTGAAGGACGAGGCCCATATGGAGTAGGAGGGAGGTTGAGGTGGTGGTGGATGTGGCGGTGACATAGGCGTGCGCACAGGGTGTGCTGGGTGTGCCTGGGCACACCCTAATCACCTAGGGCACATAGCATTGCCAGTGAGGAGATGGGAAAGATCTCCCTGGGACCTGCTCTGCTCTATTTCTCCTTGCCTACAGGTACATGGCCCCGATACATTACTCTCCCTGCTGGCAAACACATGCATGTGTATTTCAACTTTGGGGTGCACACCTTAATGCAATAGGCTGCGCACACCTATGGGCGGTGTAGGTGGAAGCGGCGGTGGAGGAGGACCAGGGCCGGATTAACAGCATCATGGGCTTGGTGCTGAGGATTTTGAAGGGCCTTAAGGGCCGTGCCTTGCCATGCACCCAGAGGAGGAAGGGTGCAGCCATGCATGCCTAATTCAACATGGGATGCTGTCTCTGAAGCCCATAAACACATCCATGCATCGCCAACTGTCCCTCCTTGTCCGGCCTTCACGCTGTGTGGGGAGGTTCTGAGGGTGCTGCCTGGGGAAGCGAGCATAGAAGCCAGACTATCCCCCAATTTAACTGATCCCCAAAGGTTTTTGATTAAATAGCGGAATAGAAAATATGATCCCAAAAAAGTGTATGTATATCACACGTACACAACCACACTAGGCCCCAATTACTATTGTTTGTACCCCTAAAAGGCTAGGAGTAGGGGGAGTATGGAACAGGCAGCACCCTCAAACCTTCAGAAGTATGAGATGAACCCCAACAACTTGGAAAGGTGGATCTCTCTCACACGTACCAACACAGACTATCCCCCAATTTAACTGATCCCCAAAGGTTTTTGATTAAATAGCGGAATAGAAAATATGATCCCAAAAAAGTGTATGTATATCACACGTACACAACCACACTAGGCCCCAATTACTATTGTTTGTACCCCTAAAAGGCTAGATGAGGAGTAGGGGGAGTATGGAACAGGCAGCACCCTCAAACCTTCAGAAGTATGAGATTGTGTTCACTGTACCCCACAAAGATTGAGTTCACTGCACCCCACAATGATTGTGTTCACTGCACCCCACAAAGATTGTGTTCACTGCACCTCACAAAGATTGTGTTCACTGTACCCCCCAAAGATTGTGTTCACTGCACCCCACAAAGATTCTGTTCACTGTACCCCACAAAGATTGTGTTCACTGCACCCCAAAAAGATTGTGTTCACTGCACCCCAAAAAGGATGTTGTTCACTGCACCCCAAAAAGGATGTTGTTCACTCCACCCCAAAAAGATTGTGTTCACTGCACCCCACAAAGATTGTGTTCACTGCACCCCAAAAAGATTGTGTTCACTGCACCCCAAAAATGATTTTGTTCACTGCACCCCAAAAAGGATTTTGTTCACTGCACCCCAAAAAGGATGTTGTTCACTCCACCCCAAAAAGATTGTGTTCACTGCACCCCAAAAAGATTGTGTTCACTGCACCCCACAAAGGATTTTGTTCACTGCACCCCAAAAAGATTGTGTTCACTGCACCCCAAAAAGGATGTTGTTCACTGCACCCCAAAAAGGATTTTGTTCACTGCACCCCAAAAAGATTGTGTTCACTGCACCCCACAAAGGATTTTGTTCACTGCACCCCACAAAGATTGTGTTCACTGCACACCAAAAAGGATTGTGTTCACTGCACCCCAAAAAGATTTTGTTCACTGCACCCCAAAAAGATTGTGTTCACTGCAGCCCAAAAAGATTGTGTTCACTGCAGCCCAAAAAGATTGTGTTCACTGCAGCCCAAAAAGATTGTGTTCACTGCAGCCCAAAAAGATTGTGTTCACTGCAGCTCACACACAGAAAAATGGATGTGGATCACTGACACCTGCCTATCTCCAATCCCACACCACACAGCAATATCGATTGTAGTTTGTAGAACACAGTTTCCCTAAAATTCAGCAGACTCTGTCCCTAACAGGATTGAGAAGAGATCGTAGATCAGGATTGAGTGCAGATTCACCCCACCCCCCACACAGCAATATCGATTGTAGTTTGTAGAAGACACTGACCCTATAATTCAGCAGACTCTATCCCTAAAATGCCTACAACTCGCCCTGCCTAAACACTCCGACCTGTCCCTCAATTCTATCCGGACACAAATGGTTTTTTCCTGCCTATCTTTCCCTAATCAGCAGCCAGCACGTTGATGTGTGCTCTGTCCCTGAATCTAAGCAGCATAATGACGCCGCTGCGGCTGCCTCGAACTTATAAAGACTTGGTCACATGCTTCAGACGGCCAATCACAGCTACTGAGACATTTGCAGGCATGGCTGGGATGGCTTAAGGCACACCAGTTAAACGATTGTTGATTGGCTGTTGAAAGCCCGCCATGAAAAGAGCGCCAAAGCATGCAAAACCCGGAAATAAAACGACCGAACACGGATTTTTACCCGAACATACAGTAAAGTGTCCGTGTCCGTGTTCGGGTACAAAAAATCCAATTATTCGGTACGAACACGAATAATACAGTCCGTGTTCGCTCAACACTACTTGTGAGCCATTGTGGATCATTTGGGGCTGTGTCATTACTGTCCTCATTATGGCCATGAGCTCCCCCATGCTCCGGTTGAACGATGCACGATTTCAAACCCGCATTTCAGTGCGAGTTCGGGGGGTGATTTGAATAAAATCTGTGCGGGTTCATGCACAGATGTCGATTGAAATCGCCCCTGAAGTCGCCGTTGCCGTTGCAAATGCAGTGCGCTTTCCTGCATCAGATTGCTTGGTACCATCGTATCATGTGATCTGGTTGCAGTGCATGCACTACTTTTGGTACAATCTAGTGCTATTGTCAGCCGATTCAATCGCACGGCAGTTGCACAGGAATCACACAGGACCGTGGACTGCCTTCCTGTGCGATTTAGGAGTGAAAGAGCCCTAAGACCCGGTTCACATTCATGCAAATCTGATGCGATCTGAAAGATATAGATTTGCATGTCATCTGAGAATACATTTGGGTTAATATGTTACAGGCAAATGGCAGTTGCTCCAGAGCTTAGTAGAAGAGGGAGAGCTCTGCTGACTTTCATCATCCAATCATGTGCAAGGACATTTTTTTTTAAATTAATTTTCCTTGCATGTGATTGGGTATTCTTTGCAAAGTGAATCTTTACTAAGCTCCGGAGCCACTGTACTTTGCAAGGTGCACAATCTAATTGTCTTTAGTACATCAACTCTATTGTTTTCTATGAAGGTCGTTCACATCAATGCAGTGCATCAATGTTAAAAAAAGGGCCCTGTGTGAGTTTAGTGCAGATGTGGTGCAATTTTGATCCTGTTAAGGGTCCTGTGCAAGTTTAGTGCAGGTGCGGTGCAATTTTGATCCTGTTAAGGGGTCCTGTACGAGTTTAGTACAGGTGTGGTGCAATTTTGATCCTGTTAAGGGGTCCTGTGTGAGTTTAGTGCAGATGTGGTGCAATTTTGATCCTGTTAAGGGGTCCTGTGCAAGTTTAGTGCAGGTGTGGTGCAATTGTGATCCTGTTAAGGGGTCCTGTGCAAGTTTAGTACAGGTGTGGTGCAATTTTGATCCTGTTAAGGGTCCTGTGCGAGTTTAGTGCAGGTGTGGTGCAATTTTTATTTTGTGAAGGGGTCCTGTGCGAGTTTAGTGCAGGTGCGGTGCAATTTTGATCCTGTTTGGGGTCCTGCGTGAGTTTAGTGCAGGTGCGGTGCAATTTTGTTCCTGTTAAGGGTCCTGTGCGAGTTTAGTGCAGGTGTGGTGCAATTTTGATCCTGTTAAGGGTCCTGTGCGAGTTTAGTGCAGGTGTGGTGCAATTTTTATTTTGTGAAGGGGTCCTGTGCGAGTTTAGTGCAGGTGCGGTGCAATTTTGATCCTGTTTGGGGTCCTGCGTGAGTTTAGTGCAGGTGCGGTGCAATTTTGTTCCTGTTAAGGGTCCTGTGCGAGTTTAGTGCAGATGTGGTTAAATTTTGATCCTGTTAAGGGGTCCTGTGCAGGGTTTAGTGCAGGTGTAGTGCAATTTTAATTTTGTGAAGGAGTTCTGCGCGAGTTTAGTGCAGGTGTGGTGCAATTTTGATTCTGTTAAGGGGTCCTGTGCGAGTTTAGTGATGTGGTGCAATTTTGATCCTGTTAAGGGGTCCTGTGCGAGTTTAGTGCAGGTGCGGTGCAATTTTGATCCTGTTAAGGGTCCTGTGCGAGTTTAGTGCAGATGTGGTGCAATTCTGATCCTGTTTGGGGTCCTGTGCGAGTTTAGTGCAGGTGCGGTGCAATTTTCATCCTGTTAGGGGTCCTGTGTGAGTTTAGTGCAGGTGTGGTGCAATTTTTATTTTGTGAAGGGGTCCTGTGTGAGTTTAGTGCAGGTGTAGTGCAATTGTGATCCTGTTAAGGGGTTCTGTGCGAGTTTAGTGCATGTGTGGTGCAATTTTGATCCTGTTAAGGGGTCCTGTGCGAGTTTAGTGCAGGTGCGGTGCAATTTTGATCCTGGTAAGGTTCCTGTGCGAGTTTAGTACAGGTGTGGTGCAATTTTGATCCTGTTAAGGGGTCCTGTGCGAGTTTAGTGCAGATGTGGTGCAATTTTGATCCTGTTTAGGGGTCCTGTGCGAGTTTAGTGCAGGTGCGGCGCAAATTTAATCTCCAGCTACGCCCAGTCCACTCAGAAATCGCAAAAAAGTTTGCACCTGTCAAAACACAAAGCGCACTGTGAAATCGCATCAATTCGCTCGCCGTCAGTGTCAACCGGCCCTAAAGAAGCATTTAACCCTTTGCATTTCTGGGGGTAGGGGGGCACTGCAAAGGGTAGACTTTGTCTGATTCCCGGAGTTCAGTTTTAATACTTACGGATCAGAACTCTTTACTTAACGAGGGCGTGCGGTAAAAGCGGCGTCCCGCTGATATGTACACAGATTAGCCTTGTGTCGGGAAGCTGGATATTCCGTGTCACATTCAGGCTTATAGAAAGCTGATAGGAAAATGTTAGAATGTATAAAGTACATTAGAGAAAACAGAAAACCAAATACTTGACATAGTTGTCTGCTAGTACCAAACAAACACGCCCGCCCCTCGCCATGACATCACTTATTATGACAGCGTTTGACAGAGGAATGTAACAAATGGACAGAGGCACAAATGACACACAGATATGGAAAAAAAAAAATACCATACATGCGGAATATCTATGTACTGAGTTTGTAAAGAGGTGTGATTTTCACATTTTTTACTGCTTTTCTGTTCCATATTTTCAGGGCAGTGGTTAACTGCATTACCTACTTCAGCCCTGGAAGGTTTTACCCCGCTTAATGACCAGGCCGTTTTTTTTTTTTGTTTTTTGCGATACTGCAATTGCATGGTCATGCAACGCTGTACCCAAATAAAATTGACGTCCTTTTTTTCCCACAAATAGAGCTTTCTTTTGGCGGTATTTGATCACCTCTGCAGATTTTTTTTTTTTTTTTCGTGCTGTAAGCAAAAATATACCTATATATAATTTTGAAAAAAAACAAAAAAAAAAATAATATTTTTTCTGCTATAAAACATACCCAATAAAAAAAATATAAAAATCGAATTTCTTCAATAATTTAGGCCAATATGTATTCAGCTACATATTTTTGCTATAAATCCCAATAAACATATATATATATATATACCTATATATCACTAGGTTAACATCGGCTTATCGGTCTCCCATATTTCCAAGCGTATATTGATTGGTTTGCGCAAAGGTTATAGTGTCTACAAACTATGGGATATTTTTATGGCATTTTAATTTATTTATTTTTACTAGTAATTGCGGCGACCAGCCATTTTTAGCAGGACTGCGACATTGCGGCGGACAAATCGGACACCTAACTGACACTTTTTTTGGAGACACCAATACAGTGACACCAATACAGTGATCAGTGCTAAAAATATGCACTGTCACTGTACGAATAACACTGGCAGGGAAGGGGTTAACATCAGGGGCAATCAAAGGGTTAACTGTGTGCCTAAAAAGTGTTTTCTCACTGTGGGGGAGGAGCTTTTAGAGGATAGAGGATAGACTAAGCAATAGCATGCAATGTCAAGCGGCAGCTGCCAAAGCCGGCAGAATATTAGCATGCATAAAGAAAGGGATGTATTCCAGAGATAAGACTATAATCCTTCCACTTTATAAAACTCTGGTCCGACCGCATCTGGAGTATTCTGTCCAGTTCTGGTCACCAGTCCTCAGGAGGGATGTGTTGGAGCTGGAGAGAGTCAACTAAACTAATTAGGGGATTGGAGGACCTTAATTATGAAGAGCGTCTGCAATCGCTTGATTTATTCTCCCTGGAGAAGAGACGCCTGAGAGGGGACATGATAGCAATTTATAAATACCTCAATGGTGATCTCAGCATAGAAAAAAGCTATTCAGTCGAAAGGATTGCATGAGGACTCAAGGACATACAATTCGAATAGAGGAGATGCATTTTAACCTCAGGCAATGTGGGGGGTTCTTTACTGTTAGGGCTACAAGATTGTGGAATTCTCTACCACAAGAGGTGGTTTCTGCGGGAAGTATGGCTACTTTCAAAAGACTCTTGGACATCTCAAGGATCAGAACATTCAGGGGTATGAGAGATGATTACGACCACACACCTACACAGGTTGAAGTGGATGGACTATTGTCTTTATTCAACCTCACCTACTATGTAACTATGAACCAATGGTCAATTCTCACATTTTCCTACTCACCAGTCGTCCAGCTTCATTGTTATGGAGGTCTATGAGGGTTCGTATGTCACTTTTCCCCTTCTTCCGCTTGGCATCCATGAATTGCCGTGACTTCTCGTAGCCGTATTCGACATCATCTCCGCATCCCCCCCACTCCCAGGCCGAGCCGTCAGCCCCGGGTCCAATGGCCAGCGGCGGAGGGGGTCCCCAGTTTCGCGTCACCTCGCATCCACACTGCATCAGCTCTCCCATGCTGCAGGCCTGGGTCACGGTGTGGATCACTCCGGCGGCGGTGATGGCGTAGACGAATGCCGTCTCACGGATATCTGCAAGGCAACAGATCACAGAAAGCCAAATTAAATTTATAACGTGCCGGAGACATTTGGAAATATTCACCTGCCATTCAGTTTAATCATCCTGTAGAAATGATATGTTCTCTACAAGCGCCAAACTAAACGGGAGCAAATTGCCAATTTTCTAGTGTCATGCGATAGCTTCCCTCTCTTGGCCGGAGTCCATACACTTTAGGGGGTTTTGGTTTTTGCCAACTGGAGGCCATTGTGAGCCACAGTGTCGTAAATGTAACCTAATCTAGTGCCAGCCACTGACTCCCTTATTTCATGTCCCCACTAATAACATTCTGCTCATTTGGAGGAGACAAAGGCGTCTATCTGAACAGTCCAGGTACAAATGAATATTGACGGAACTAGGAATATCACACAGGTGCTTTATTTTAACCACTTCAATACTGGGAACTCTTACCCCCCTTCCTGCCCAGGCCAATTTTTAGCTTTCAGCTAGGGATGGGCCGAACACCCCCCCCATGTTCATTGACTAGGAAATTGTTGTGGGACTTTTAAGGTGCAAACACATATATAAATGATGGAGAAAAAATAGTTTTGGTAAAAACAATTTTACATATTTTTATTTATCCAAATAACAGACATAGTTTTTTTAAAAGCAAGTAAAAAGAAAAAAATATAACTATATACCCTGATTCCCTGAGAATAAGCCCTACCCCGAAAATAAGACCTAGCATGATTTTCAGGGATGGCTGCAATATAAGACCTACCCCAAAAATAAGCCCTAGTAAAATCCTTGATCTCAGCCCCTCCCTCTGCAGTATTCGGAGTGGGAAAGTAGAGCTCCGGAGGGTCACGTGAGTGCCCAGCGGCGCTGTAAATAAGGTATTTTCTACAATAAAGTTACAAAAGGAGACACACTGCACATTACATAATCTTTTTATAAAATCCATTACATATTTTTACAATGACTTTATCCCAGGTTTATTTTTGGGATTACAGAATGTCATAATGCTGACTCCTGAGCTGACAGGGAGAGAACTTTTTTTAACATTTTATTATTTTATTCCAGGTTTTTTGGAACATAAAGAGGGCTAAATGACACAACACAAGCACTGTGCTGTCTACCATGCTTTAAAGGATCAGGATATTTATTTATTTTAGAGTTACAATCCCTTTAGACCTCGTTCACACTGGGGCGACGCTACTTGCCGGAGCGACCTCACAGGTCACGGTGCGCAGCTCGCACAGCGACCTCGGAGCGGTCCGGCACGGACTTCATATCATTGAAGTCAATGCAGGTCGCTCCGGGTCGCCCCAAAGAAGCTCCGGACCCTTTTTCTAAGTCGGAGCGACTTGTGTCGCTCCTATTAGAACGGGTCCATAGCTTCTCTATGGCAGGCGACCTACGGCAACTTGTCAGGCGACCAGGTCGCCTCACAGGTCGCCCCATTGTGAACGGGCTCTTAAGTTCATCTTTTTACATACCATCAATAAATAAGACATCCCCTGAAAATAAGCCCTAGTGCGTTTTTTTGTAGCCAAAATTAATATAAGACCCGGTCTTATTTTCGGGGGAAACACGGTAATGTCAGCTCAACATGTTTCGCCATCTAGCGATAGCTTCTTCAGGAGACTAACGGACATCTCTAGTGAGTTATTTGCCGGAGACATATTTCGAAAGCACCACATCCCTTGATAATATATAGAAATTGACTAGGAAATTGTTGTGGGACTTTTAAGGTGCAAATACATATATAAATGATGGAGAAAAAATAAATTTGGTAAAAACAATTTTACATATTTTTATTTATCCAAATAAAAGCAAGTAAAAAAGAAAAAATATAACCATATAATGTCAGCTCAACATGTTTCGCAATCTAGCGATAGCTTCTTCAGGAGACTAACGGACATCTCTAGTGAGTTATTTTTCTGTATATAACGAAAAGAACAATACACAAGAATTTCTATTCATATACATATATTACAAAATGAATTACATTAAATATTAATCCATTGAAAGGAAAACCACAGAACATACCTCCAAAAAACTGAATTGGGGCACAATTCAGTTTTTTGGAGGTATGTTCTGTGGTTTTCCTTTCAATGGATTAATATTTAATGTAATTAATTTTGTAATATATGTATATGAATAAAAATTCTTATGTACTGTATTGTTCTTTTCGTTATATACAGAAAAATAACTCACTAGAGATGTCCGTTAGTCTCCTGAAGAAGCTATCGCTAGATGGCGAAACATGTTGAGCTGACATTACCGGTATATGGTTATATTTTTTTCTTTTTTACTTGCTTTTAAAAAAAACTATGTCTATTATTTGGATAAATAAAAATATGTAAAATTGTTTTTACCAAAATTATTTTTTCTCCATCATTTATATATGTGTTTGCACCTTAAAAGTCCCACAACAATTTCCTAGTCAATTTCTATATATTATCAAGGGATGTGGTTCTTTCTAAATATGTCTCCGGCAAAATTTAAACCCCCCCCCCCCCATGTTCAGTTCACAGCAGAATGCCCGAACGGGGAAAATGTTCTAACCCGAATGGTGAACCCCATTGAAGTCCATGGGAGCTGAACAGAAAAAATCAAAAAGTGCCCATTTTGAAGGCTTATACGCAAGTAAAGACTCGTACACACTACAAGAAAATCAGGCGAACATATTAGTCCAAATAATTTTCGTTACGATTTTCGTATAGTGTGTACACAACTTTCTACAGCCAATTCCGAAAATTCTCGAAGTGACAAACTCCAAAATTTCAAAATTTTTCTCACACGGAGACCACTTCTGGACCGGAAGATTTTCCCCCTTAACGACCAGGCCCTATTTTGCGATTCAGCACTGCTTTATTTTAACGGACAATTGCGTGGTCGTGCGACACTGTACTTTAATAAACTGAATGTCCTTTTTTTCCCACAAATAGAGCTTTCTTTTGGTGGTACTTGATCACCTGTGTGATTTTTATTTTTTGCACTATAAACAAAAAAAATGTGACGATTCTGAAAAAAAAAAACAATATTTTTCACATTCTGCTATATAACATTCCAAAAAAAAATATGTAAAAATCAAAATTTTTTGACATTTTAGCCCAATTTATTTTCTGCTACATATTTTTGGTAAAAAAAAAAAAAAAAAAAATCACAATAAGCGCATTTTGTTTGGTTTGCGCAAAAGTTATTGCATCTACTAACTACGGGAAAGATTTAAGTAATTTTTAATGTTTTGGTTTTTTTTTACTAGTAATGGCGGCGATCTGCGATTTTTTTGCAGGACTGCGACATTGCGGCAGCCAGATCGGACCCCTAACTGACATTTTTGACACTTTTGGGGGTACCAGTGGCATTACTACAGTAATCAGTGCAAAAAATATGCACTGTTACTGTTATAATGACACTGGCAGGGAAGGGGTTAACATTGTGGGTGATCAATGGGTTAAATGTGAGCCTGGCAAAATCTGAGTCATGGCAAAGAATTCTCTGAGGATCTGAAAAAAGAATTGTTGCTTTACATAAAGATGGCTTAGGCTATAAGAAGATTGCCAAGACCCTGAAACCGAGCTACAGCACGGTGGCCAAGACCATACAGCGGTTTAACAGGACAGGTTCCACTCAGAACAGACCTCGCCATGGTTGACCAAAGAAGTTGAGTGCACGTGCTCAGTGTCATATCCAGAGGTTGTCTTTGGGAAATAGAGGTATGAGTGCTGCCAGCATTGTTGCAGAGGTTGAAGGGGTGGGGGGTCAGCCTGTCAGTGCTCAGACCATACGCCGCACACTGCATCAAATTGGTCTCCATGGCTGTCGTCCCAGAAGGAAGCCTCTTCTAAAGATGATGCACAAGAAAGCCTGCAAACAGTTTGCTGAAGACAAGCAGACTAAGGACATGGATTACTGGAACCATGTCCTGTGGTCTGATGAGACCAAGATAAACTTATTTGGCTCAGATGGTGTCAAGCGTGTGTGACGGCAACCAGGTGAGGAGTACAAAGACAAGTGTGTCTTGCCTACAGTCAAGCATGGTGGTGGGAGTGTCATGGTCTGGGGCTGCATGAGTGCTGCCGCCACTGGGGAGCTACAGTTCATTGAGGGAACCATGAATGCCAACATGTACTGTGACATACTGAAGCAGAGCATGATCCCCCCCTTCAGAGACTGGGCCACAGGGCAGTATTCCAACATGATAACGACCCCAAACACACCTCCAAGACAGCCACTGCCTTGCTAAAGAAGCTGAGGGTAAAGATGATGGACTGGCCAAGCATGTCTCCAGACCTAAACCCTATTGAGCATCTGTGGGGCATCCTCAAACAGAAGGTGGAGGAGCGCAAGGTCTCTAACATCCACCAGATCTGTGATGTCGTCATGGAGGAGTGGAAGAGATTTCAGTGGTAACCTGTGAAGCTCTGGTGAGCTCCATGCCCAAGAGGGTTAAGACAGTGCTGAAAAATAATGGTGGCCACACAAAATGTTGACACTTTGGGCCCAATTTGGACATTTTCAAATTGGGCCCAAATACACAAATACACCTCCAAGACGACCACTGCCTTGCTAAAGAAGCGAGAGTAAAGATAATGGACTGGCCAAGCATGTCTCCAGACCTAAACCCTATTGAGCATCTGTGGAGGTGGAGCAAGGTCTCTAACATCCACAAGCTCTGTGATGTCGCCATGGAGGAGTGGAAGAGGACTCCAGTGGCAACCTCTGAAGCTCTGGTGAACTCCATGCCCAAGAGGGTTAAAGCAGTGCCGGAAAATAATGGTGGCCACACAAAATGTTGACACTTTGGGCCCAATTTTTAAATTTTTACTTAGGGTTGTACTCACTTTTGTTGCCAGTGGTTTAGCCATTAATGACTGTGCGTTGAGTCATTTTGAGGGGACAGCAAAGTGTAATTTCTTCAGTGTTGTACCATAAAAAGATATAATAAAATATTAACAAAAAATGTGAGGGGTGTACTCACTTTTGTGAGATACTGTATTTTATCGGTGTATTTAGCGGTTTGCTTGGAGTTCTGTTTTAACATGTAGCTCAGAGCCCCCCCATAATACCTTTTTTTTTATTCGTTTGACACCACGTGTATGCAGATATCGCATCAAAGTGACCGGAAAGGCTCCTTTTCCAGGTAATGCCTTAAGCCCCCGTACACACATACTGATCGTCGGCCGAACGATCGGCCGTCTTTTGTCCAGGGCTGTCGTGTCTGTTGAAAACTGAAAAAGACTGCACACGAATTTTGTCGGCCAACAACAGCCGACTGCAGAAGTGATGTCATGTGATGGTTAACTTTCCTTGTCTTTTTTCTTTTCTGAGCATGCCCAGTCTTGCTAACCTGTTGTCTGTCGGCCGAAATCTGTACTGACTGGCGAACAATTGGCCGTTCTGGTGTTGGCCAACAAAAATTTTATTGCCTGCACGACAGATTCTGTTCGGCCGAAAATGCGCTGTCGGCTGTCGGAAGCATCATACTAACAAGCCTACAATCGGCCGATCGGTCGTCGGCCGAATATTTACGGCCGACAATCGGTACAAGTGTACGGGGCTTTAGCCAGCAAAATGATTCCAATCACATTTCTCAGAGGACGGGAACGTTGTGCCATTTTGCTATCCTACAGCAGTGGTCCTCAACTCTGGTCCTCGGGGCCCACTAACAGGCCAGATTTTAAGTATTACTTTGGGGAGATGCAGACTAGAATACTGCAATCACTGAGCAGCAAATGATCACCTGTGATGTAATTTAGTTATCTTGCAAACCTGGCCTGTTAGTGGGCCCCGAGGACCAGAGTTGAGGACCATTGTCCTACAGCACCCGGCGTACACTTAGCACTTCTTATCAGAACCTCGCGGTGTTCTTCAGGGGCTCCACCCCGGCCAGCGATCGGGGTCTGGACAGCCCTCATCTTCTGCCCCTGTTTGTCTTTCTTGCTGCGGAGAGCCTCTGAAAGGTTCTCAGTCTTGCAGGGATCCTTCAGCAGGTGCCCCAGGCAAAGATATAACTCACGAGTCAGACATATCGCAAGGCGTCAGGGACATTCCACACACATCATGCTCACTTAAGAGACTCACTCTGCGTGTCCATCAAATTCCACGGTGAAAAGGCGAAAATCCTCTTCAGTGACAGGATGGGTTTACATTAAGGGGAGGTGAGGGGGAAAAAAAACTGACTTAAGCCTGCCAAATGCAAAGCCGCTTCCAGACAAAAGCGGGCCCAGGGGCCACGGATCGTTCCTGTAGACCCCACGTTTTTGTAGAACGTTCAGCTAGATGTCCAACCCCTACTGCATGACGATTCGTTTACAAAAACGCTAACTCTTATTTTCAAGTTTTGTTCCCTACGTTTTTGTATCTCAGTGCTGCTGATCGCCTCCAGCTTCTTTTAACCGCTTCCTATCTACAATGGATATAAAAAGTCTACACACCCCTGGTAAAATGTCAGATTTTCCGTGATGTAAAAAAAAAAAAAAATGAGACAACGATAAATCATTTCAGAACTTTTTCCACCTTTAATGTGACCTATAAACTGTACAACTCCGTAGAAAAAACAAACTGAAATTTTTTAGAGGGGGGAGTAAAAATAAAAAACTAAAATAATGTGGTTGCATAAGTGTGCACACCCTCTTATAACTGGGGATGTAGCTGGGTTCAGAATTATTAAATATAAAATAGTGTTGCGCAGAATAAAAAATCTAATTGAATGAATATATAAATAAATATATATCGGTGATATAGTGTATAAATAAAAATAAAGAATTTTTATGTGCTGAAGTGATCAAATATATCCCTATAGCTACTCAATAATAAAATTCCATAATATTAAACAATATCCTTGATCAAATTGTGACTGTGAATAAATAATAAATATTAAATATAAATGGACACTAAAATCATATTTATATATATCGTCTTTGTTATTGCTTGATATTGCACATATATATTTATTATTTATTATTGATATATCTGACACAGATATATTATTATTAATATTTACCATTTATATTTAATATTTATTATTTATTCACAGTCACAATTTGATCAAGGATATTGTTTAATATTATGGAATTTTATTATTGAGTAGCTATAGGGATATATTTGATCACTTTAGCACATAATAATTCTTTATTTTTATTTATACACTATATCACCAATATATATTTATTTATATATTCATTCAAATAGATTTTTATTCTGCGCAACACTATTTTATATTTAATAGCTCCATTGCACTTTTTTATGAGAAGTGAAGTGTCTGCGGCATTTTAAAAATCTATAGTAGAGAGGTTGCTCGCAGGAAACTTTGTCTTTTTGGGTTCAGAATTACAATCACATTCCAACTCATGTTAAATAGGAGTCAGTACACACCTGCCATCATTTAACCACTTCTAGACCGGAAGGATTTTCCCCCTTCCTGACCAGGCCATATTTTGCGATTAGGCACTGCGTTATGGGGCATCCTCAAACAGAAGGTGGAGGAGCGCAAGGTCTCTAACATCCACCAGCTCCGTGATGTCATCATGGAGGAGCGGAAGAGAACTCCAGTGCCAACCTCTGAAGCTCTGGGGAACTCCATGCCCAGGAGGGTTAAGGCAGTGCTGGAAAATAATGATGGCCACACAAAATATTGACACTTTGGGCCCAATTTGGATATTTTTACTTAGGGGTGTACTCACTTTTGTTGTCAGCGGTTTAGACATTAATGGCTGTGTGTTGAGTTATTTTGAGGGGACAGCAAATTTACACTGTTATACAAGCTGTACACTCACTACTTTACATTGTAGCAAAGTGTCATTTCTTCAGTGTTGTCACATGAAAAGATAGAATAAAATATTTACAAAAACACGGGGGGTGTACTCACTTTTGTGAGATACTGTATATTTATTAAAGTAGAACTTTTTTTTCCATTTTGGATAGAGTAAGGGACCCCTGTCAGTTTTTTTTTTTTTTGCCATCTATGTCTCATTTTGGAGATCTCCCCCTACTTCCCGTCCCATAGCCAAACCGGAAGTAAGAGGAAATCCTTACAAATTAAGGAAAATCCTTGGGGTGGGAAAAGATGCTGCTGTGTCTGTGATGTCAATCCAAATAGGAATGCCTTGGCATCCACACGAGTGGGATAAAGGAGGCGAGGAGGGCTAAAAGGGGGTATCTGTAAGGTGCATTGAACTAAGAGGCCCTGTGTCCGAAACCCTACACAGGGCCTGCACAGAGTCCTGACCTCGAAATGATAGAACACCTTTGGGATGAATTTTAGCGGACACTGCGAGCCAGGCCTTCTCGTCCAACATCAGTGCCTGACCTCACAAATGCGCTTCTGGAAGAATGGTCAAACCTTCCCATAGACACACTCCTGAACCTTGTGGACAGCCTTCCCAGAAGAGTTGCTGTCACCACCATCAAAAAGGATACTGTGATTGGCTACAACTGCAGCCCTAGAGGGAAAACTGCCACTAGGTGGCTCTGACCCAGAATAGCGTGTGGTAACAGAGAATAGTGTAATCTGGGTGCTAGGTCCCTTCTAGCTAACACTCCCCTATAGTAATGTCATGAGTGAGTGAAGACAGCTTACTAAAGTGTACTGTGTGCTGCTTTCACATGTGACTGCTGCAGATCTTCCACTATAATAGATTGACAAGTGACCCTGGATAGCATGTCTATGTCATGTACCTGTAAATGCCATCCTCAAGTGACATTAGTAAAGTGCAGCAACCCTACCTTTTTGTGTGGACATTCTTTCCTTCGGATATAAAGGTTAATGGGTGGGAATATTGTGAGGAGGCCTCTGGCAAGGAGATAGATAGATACAGGGCCAGTGCTAGACTATTCTGCGCCCTAGGCAAGACTAGCTACTTGCGCCCCGCCCCCCTCCCCAAAAAAAAAAAAAAATTCAAAATTTCCCTATACTCGCAGCACACTCCATGCATTCCCCATACTCCCCCCAATACTTGCATCACTCGCAGTGTGTCAGGGGGGGGGGGGGGAAGTGTGTCAGGGTGGGGGAGCAGTGTGTCAGAGAGGGGGGGGGGGTGACCAGTGTGCCCCATCAATGCAGAGTGACCAGTGTGCCCCCATCAATGCAGAGTGACCAGTGAGCCCCCATCAATGCAGAGTGACCAGTGCCCCATCAATGCAGAGTGACCAGTGTGCCCCCATCAATGCAGAGTGACCAGTGTGCCCCCATCAATGCAGAGTGACCAGTGACCAGTGTGCCCCCATCAATGCAGAGTGACCAGTGAGCCCCCATCAATGCAGAGTGACCAATGTGCCCCCATCAATGCAGAGTGACCAGTGTGCCCCCATCAATGCAGAGTGACCAGTGTGCCCCCATCAATGCAGAGTGACCAGTGATCAGTGTGCTCCCATCAATGCAGAGGGACCAGTGTGTCCCCATCAATGCAGAGTGACCAGTGTGCCCCCATCAATGCAGAGTGACCAGTGTGCCCCCATCAATGCAGAGTGACCAGTGTATGGGGATTAGAGCACCGCATGATTAAACACAGCAGGGTTCTGCTGCTTACCCGGCATGGCTGCTATAATTTGAAGTCCCGCTTCCTGGACCGCCGCCAACCTTTGATAGACGTAACCAGTGTGCTGTCTCTCATAGGTTGGCGGCGGTCCAGGAGGCGGATCTCCACATTACAGCAGCCGCGCCAGGTAAGCAGAAGAACCCTGCTCTGTTTAATCATGCAGCGCTCGCCCTCGCCCTCTCCCTTCCCTTCTGAAGGCAGCCCAAGTAACTTATAGCAGGGCCAGCCCTGGGCACGCCCCAGACCCCCCCCCCCCCCAGTGCACCCGCCCAGGATCGGCCCTGCAAATCGGGAACAAAACAGGAGACTGGTCACCCTAACCTAGGCAACAGTGCGCCTCTAGGCGGCAGTGTGCCCTAGGCGGCTGCTCAGTTTGCCTAGCAGGAGCGCCGGCCCCGGATAGATAGATAGATAGATAGATAGATAGATAGATAGATAGATAGATAGATAGATAGATAGATAGATAGATAGATAGATAGATAGATAGATAGATAGATAGATAGATTTATATATATAGAGTGTATCTGGACAGTATTCACAGCGCCTTCACTTTTTCCACATTTTGTTATGCTTTATTCCAAAATGGATCAAATTCCTCATTTTCCTCAAAATTCTACAAACAATACCCCATAATGACAACATGAAAGAGGTTTGTTTGAAAACTTTGCAAATTTATTAAAAATTAAAAAAAGCCCATGTACATAAGTATTCACAGCCTTTGCCATGACACTCAGAATTGAGCTCAGGTGCTTCCTGTTTCCACCGATCATCTTTGATACGTTTCTACAACTTGATTGGAGTTCACCTGTGGTAAATTCAGTGGATTGGACATGATTTGGAAAGGCACAAACCTGTCTATATAGGGGGTCCCACAGCTACCAGTGCATTTCAGAGCACAAACCAAGCCATGAAAGCCAAGGAATTGTCTTTGAACCTCCGAGACAGGATTGTATGGAGGCACAGATCTGGGGGAGGGTACAGAAAAATTTCTGAAGCATTGAAGGTCCCAATGAGCACAGTGGCCTCCATCATCTGTAAATGGAAAAAGTTTGCAACCGCCAGAACTCTTCCTAGAGCGGGCCACCCGGCCAAACTGAGCAATCGGGGAGAAGGGCCCTGTACAGTGAAAGCTTGGATTCATCTGTGAAGAGAACACCTCTCCAAAGTGCCAGACGCCATCGAATGTGAGCATTTGTCCAATCAAGTCGCTTACGACGAGCGAACTGCAGTCAGGTCGAGACCCGATGGGGACAAGCATGCAGATGAGCTTCCCTGAGACAGTTTTGTGCAGAAATTCTTTGGTTATGAAAGCCGATTGTTGCAGACTATCTTGGAGGTGAAGATGCTGGATGTGGAGGTCCTGGGCTGGTGTGGTTACACGTGGTCTGCGGTTGTGAGGCCGGTTGGATGTACTGCCAAATTCTCTGAAACGCCTTTGGAGACGGCTTATGGTAGAGAAATGAACATTCAAATCATGGGCAACAGCTCTGGTGGACATTCCTGCAGTCAGCATGCCAATTGCACGCTCCCTCAAAACTTGTGACATCTGTGGCATTGTGCTGTGTGACAAAACTGCACATTTTACAGTGGCCTTTTATGAGCAGGCGGATGGCAGCTCTGTCTCCGTGCTGTGTGTGGAGACAGAGCTGTCAAGTCCCCATTCTTCTCTATGGGGGAATCAGATGGGAACGGACCGTCTGTCCGTTCTCATCCCATCCGCTGGACGGATGGAAAATAGGGTTTCCATCTGTCCAGATTTTACGTATCGGATGTCAGCGGACATGTCTCTGCTGACATCCGATGCCCCATAGAGATGCATGGGGCATCCGATCAGGTCCGCCTGAAGAACTGACAGGTGGATCTGAACGGTCCGCCTGTGTGAAAGGGGCCTATGGCACACCTGTGCAATAATCATGCTGTCTAATCACCATCTTGATATGCCACACCTGTGAGGTGGATGGATTATCTCCGCAAAGGAGAAGTGCTCACTAACACAGATTAAGGGCTCTTTCATCCGATCAGATCCGCCTGTCAGTTTTTTAGGCGGATCTGATCGGATCCTCCATGCAGCTCTATGGGGCAGCGGATGTCAGCGGAGAAACCTCCGCTGACACCCGCTGCCATCCGTATCCGATCCTGTCCGTGAAATCTGGACGGATGGAAACCCTATTTTTCCATCCGTTCAGTGATCGGATCGGATGAGAGCAGACAGGCGGTTCGCTCTCATCCGATCCCCCCATAGAGAGCAGTGGGGGCTGTGACACCTCCCTCTCCGCACTGCAAGCGGAGACGGAGCTCCCACCTACCGGCTCAGCGTGGATCGGCGGATCGATCCCCGCTGAGCAGCACAGATCCGCCTACTGAGGCAGACCGTGTGAAAGGGGCCTTAGCCTTAGGCCCCTTTCACACAGGCGGACCGTTCAGATCCACCTGCCAGTTTTTTTTTTTGGCGGATCTGAACGGTCCCCCCATGCATCCCTATGGGGCATCGGATGTCAGAGGAGACATGTCCGCTGACATCCGATCCGTCAAATCTGGACAGATAGAAACCCTATTTTCCATCCATCCAGCGGATCGGATCGGATGAGAACAGACCGACGGTCCGTTCCCATCCGATTCCCCCATAGAGATGTATGGGGCTCTGACAGCTGTGTCTCCGCACAAAGTGCGGAGAACAGCTGTCATTCTCCTGCTCAGCGGGGGATCGGCGGATCGATCCCCCGTTGAGATAAACGGAGTCCACCGACGGAGCGGATAGTGTGAAAGAGCCTTTAGGCAGATTTGTGAACAATATTTGAGAGAAATCGGCCTTTTGTGTATATAGAAGAAGTCTTAGACCTTTAAGTTCAGCTCATGAAAAATGGGGGCAAAAACAAAAGTTTTGCGTTTATAATTTTGTTCAGGATAGATAGATAGATAGATAGATGGATGGATGGATGGATGGATGGATGGATGGATGGATGGATGGATGGATGGATGGATGGATGGATGGATGGATAGATAGATAGATAGATAGATAGATAGATAGATAGATAGATAGATAGATAGATAGATAGATAGATAGATAGATAGATAGATGTTTTATAATGTTAGAATTACAGTTTATTTCACCTGCAGAAATATTTCTTTGTTTTCTTAGGGGAAGTCTCCTGCCCCCGTGTTCTCCATCAGATTTAATAAAGGTCCCATCTCCCCCTTGTCACCGTATAAATGACATAATTTAGCCATTGTGGGACGGAAGCCATCTCTGCTCATTAGAGCGATCTTTCCTGTCTCCCGGGGTACGGGGCTGCATTTCCGCTGTACTGCACACCTTTGCTTTGTCATCCAAATCAAATACAACCTTTGCCAAATCATTTAGTAGATGCAGCTAAAAATATCCCAAATTATAGCTTTGCAGGGAGCAGTGGAGGAAGCGGCCGCTTGAAAAGTAAGTGGTTTCCCTCCATTATGGAGCTATTAGGCTATTTAAATCCCATAGTAAAAGCTGTGCCGTCCGTAACTCCGGGGTCAGGCTAACCTGGGAATCCGATATGTACAGGGGCCCGGGGGTCCCTTGTTAAAGGGGAACTACAATTTATCTTGCAAAGGGGGTCTTTCCAGGGACTGTCATTGATAACCATGATAAAGTTCAAAGAACCTATCAGAGATGGGGATATTTAAAGGGTCGAGGAGGTTTTTTGCCTTCTTTTTACAAGACACCCATTTAAATAATTTCATACTTCCTATACAGCACAACGTTGCTTTTTTAGGCCCTGTTCACTTCACACCTGAGTGTTTTACGAGCTGAAAGTCTCTGAAGTCTCAAAACACCCAACAAGCAAAATCCCAATTTTTTCAAAATAAATGCTATTTTTTTGTTTATAGCGCAAAAAGTAAAAATCGCACAGGTGATCAAATACCACCAGAAGAAAGCTCTGTTTGTGGTGAAAAAAGGACGTAAATTTCGTTTGGGTACGGTGTCGCATGACCGCGCAATTGTCAGTTAAAGTCGCACAGCGCCGAATCGCAAAAAGTGGCCCAGACGTAAGACAGCAAAATCCTCCAGTGGTAAAGTGGTTAATATTAGGACACTTACCTGTCCTGGAATCCAGCGATGTCGGCACCGCAGCCGATGTTTCCATCGTCTGTCGGGTGCTCCCGCCGCCATTGCCGGTCAGGGAACCCGGCAGTGAAGCCTTACCTAATTGTAAGTTATATCTTTGATAGGTTTTTTGAGATCTTCTTACCTATTGGATATGTTGTTGTTTATGTTTGTACATCCTCTCTAGATACATGAACCATGCCTACTCCTGATGAAGTGAATTTTCACGAAACAAGTTCAACACAGGCAATTTCATCAATTACAAGTTTTTACTGTATACTTTTGTTTCATGACCCTATTATATTTCTAATTATGTACCAGGATGTACCAGGATAACATTGTATTATATTGTACCATTGTCCTATCTAGACCATTTATATTTATATGTGTATCATTCATGTTTTTCCCAATCTCATGGGCTACATGCTTTTACCGAGCAATTTGGTTTCACCAATATTTTTCTATAGACTCTCCAATAAACAGACGATTTTACTCCGTGGCTGGTCATGAGTCTCATATAAAGTCCCAAATTCCTCCCCCCCCCCCCCTGTGTTTGTACAAGCATATCTCTAGACCTATGTCTGTGAAGCTCTGGTGAACTCCATGCCCAAGAAGGTTAAGGCAGTGCTGGGAAATAATGGTGGCCACACAAAATATTGACACTTAACACCAAAGTTAGCACACCTGCTCCCCATTCACACCTGAAACCTTGTAACACTAACGAGTCACATGACACCAGGGAAGGAAAATGGGTAATAGGGCCCAACTTGGACATTTTCACTTAGGGGTGTACTCACTTTTGTTGCCAGCGGTTTAGACATTAATGGCTGTGTGTGGAGTTATTTTGAGGGGACAGCAAACTTACACTGTTATACAAGCTGTACACTCACTACTTTACATTGTAGCAAAGTGTCATTTCTTCAGTGTTGTCACATGAAAAGATAGAATAAAATATTTACAAAAATGCGGGGGGTGTACTCACTTTTGTGAGATACTGTATATTAGCGGGGGCTGGTGCACACAGAAGTTTTTTTTTAAACTTCATGCAACCCCCCCCCCACCCCACAGCCACCCCCCCCCCCCTCTTGATCCAGCGATTTCCATGAGAGCCTCAGCTGTCCCAGAGGTCTCTCTCTCCTCATTGACTGAGACAGCAGCGGGAGTTATTGGCTCCCACTGGTGTCAATCACAGACAGTGAGCCAATGAGGAGTGAGGAGGGGGTGGGGCCATGCCATTGCTCTATGGGGTTGATTTTCTAAAATAGACTGTGCCCTCTGCAAGCGCAGTTGATCCAGAAGCTCTGTTAACTTCCATCATCCAATAACGTGCAAGGAAAATAAAAAAAACAGCTTTTTTAATTGCACATGATTGGATGATGGAGGTAAGCAGAGCTTCTGCTCATTTACTAAGCTCTGGAGTAACTGCACTTGCAGAGGGCAACTGCACTTTGAAAAGTGCATAGTCTATTTGCCTTTAGTAAATCAATCCCTTTGTGTCTTATGGATGGATAGAGCAGGGCTGGGGAGGGAGCATACACCAGTGCACCCATAGTAAGTGGTTTGCTATTGGAGGCACTGGTTAAGGTGGAGGAGCCAGGAGCGCCGGCAGGGGACCTGATAAGAGGAGGATCGAGGCTGCTCTGTGCAAAACCATTACACAGAGGAGGTATGTATAACATGTTTGTTATTTTTTTTTTTTTAAAGCCGAAACCCTTTAATACTACTTTAATTGAACAACTTGAAGTTTGAAGCTAAATGGCTACCCTGTACAGCTGCACCAGATTCTGAGTGCTCCAGTGTTAGTAGGGCTCCATTCACACTTGTGTGACTTCAAAGTCCTGCGATTTACATTGCGACTGATGCAACTTTGGATGGGTGCGAATTGGATGTGACTTTGGCTTTGACTGTTGCACTTATAGATGTCAGTTTCATGCAACCTTTGAGAGTTTACATTGCAGTCTATGGCACTTGAGGCGCGTCAAAGTAGTGCAGGAAGCTTTTTTAAAGTCACTGCGACTTTAAGTTGCACAGATTTGAATGACTTCTATTCAAATACATGAGCTGCGATATGCCATGTAACTTTGTGTCCAAAGTCACATGACAAGTCACACTGGTGTGAATTGAGCCTTTGGCTGGATACACACTATACAACTTTTGTTGTTCAATTTCCTTTAGATTTACCTTCAACTATGTAGTGCCAGGGCCTGCCTGATTGCATACACATTGAAAGTGTTTAGGTCTGACCTCATATTATATGGTTTTGGTATCTACAGAAAATCTTATAGTGTGTATCCAGCCTAATGCCTCGTACACATGCAACGATTATCGGCCGACCGATCGGCCGACTTTTGTCCAGAGTTGTGTTTTGTTGGTTGGAATGTGCCTAGACTGCACACAAATTTTCTCGGCCAACAAAAATCAACTTCAGAAGTGATGTCATGTGTTGGTTTACTTTCCGTGTGTTTTTTCTTCTCTGAACATGCCCAGTCTTGCTCATCAGATTTTTGTCTGCCGAAATCTGTACTGACTGACAGAAAATCGGCCATTGTGTTGACGGCTAACAAAAATTTTATAGCCTGCACACCAGATTTTATTCGGCCGAAAAGTCGGAGTCGGTTGTCGAAAGCATCATACTAACAAGCCGAAAATCGGCCGATCGGACGTTGGCCGAAAATTCCCGACCAATAATCGATGTGTGTGTACGAGGCATTAGTCTCCACCATGGATTGAGTTCCAAAAGAGTTCCAGTTGGCGGTTGTGTAGACTGTACTTAGCTATGGAGATCAGGGTGGTCCTCCTTTTAATGACTTCTTCAGAAGCCTCTAAGGGGTTTCATTTTTTTTTTAAATGCTTTAATTGTTTCAAGTTCAAAAGTCAATCATTAAAGAAGATGGGAGTTTACACATCAGACGGCCATAAATCCCCAATGAGTGTGTTTTGATGTGTAAATGGTGGCTAAATGGCACTTAGACCCATTAGGTAAAGGGAAGCCATAAGAAGGAGCTCCCAGGGAATGCTGGGACTCGGTATGGGACACCATGGAGGACACAAATTCCGAGCAACGAGGATTCTGATTGGCAAAGGGGGGGGGGGGGGGTGATCTGCGCAGTAAATCATGCGTCAGACAAGAAAACATTCTTTTTCTTTATTGAACCCACACATTGTCTCTGAGCATTCATAATTACTTCATTACACACCGGGGGAACATGTCTAAGCAATAAAGCCGGGGACTTATGTAGAACATAGCAATAATCTGACTCCTGCCTGCAGGGGAGAGAGAATGCAGCGTGCATAGGAACGTCTATCCCTCCAACAACAAACTCTAAAAACATCCCTGAGATCCCGGAACAAGCTGTGCGTTGTGTTCACAGCTGCCTGGGCAGACCAACAAGTGGCCGCGGTCCGTAGACCTCCGGTTCCTGAATGGCAATGTCAATGGCCATGTTTGCTTACTAGGTATGGCGCACCTCAAACCTAGGACAAGGCAGGGATGCCAAAGTGCTCTACAAAAATTAACTCCACTTTTGTTGAGAAGAAAAAAAAAACATTCCCCCCTGGTAGTGGCGGCTGATGCATTGGGGGCGCAGCGCCCCCCAGCTTCCCCCACCCATGCGTCTGGCCCCCTAATCTACAGTGGGTTTTTTTATTTTATTTTTTAAGCACGTGATTAGAGCCAGAGGCTCTAATAGGCTTCAAAAAAGGGTGGGCTCAGGGCGCAGAGCTCTGCGCCCGAGCCCACCCAGTTGTGTGACAATAGCGAATGAATATTCACTATTATCACACAGATCCTCCTCCCAGCCAATCAGGAAGCGGGTCTTGAGACTCGTTTCCTGATTGGCCCGAAAGGAGAGGCCATGCTATTGGCCAAGGAGGAGGAGGGAGGAGATGCAGGGGAAGCCGCTGCCGCCGGGGGAAGCCGCCTGCTTTCCACTTCAGTCCAGGGTGAGTAAGCCAGGGCCGGGGATGGGGACGGGGGGGTGGTATGGTGTGCAAGCGAGCTTTTGTGGTTGGGGGTCGGTATGGTGTGGTCCATCTGCCGCCCCCCCCCGGCCCATGGAGCACCAGCCGCCACTGCCCTCTGGGTGATCTATGTACATTGCATTGATTCTAACAAAGTTTGTTGCAGGTTTCTACCTGTTACTATTCTGAAGCAATAGCTGTTTGTCTGTGTCCATGTACATACACAGTGAACGTGAAGGGGAGTGATTAATAACTATCAATCAGCTGTTGCACTTGCAGGGTCCTAATGCGGAAAGTGGCAGGGTCTGCATCCCTTTAGGTAGTATCTCACCAAAAATGACACTTTTGTTGCAGGGTAGCCCAAAATCTGACTTGTATCTTAGTGCAGACTTCTGGGAAAATCAGTAAGCCAATCACACAAGCAGGAAATGATGTTTCTGGCGGGTGCTCTGTATACCATCTGTGTACATGAAGACATGGATGAGCAAGTTTGGGGTGAAGGAACTTGACTGGCCTGCACAGAGTCCTGACCTCAACCCAATAGAACACATTTGGGATGAATTAGAGTGGAGACTGCGAACCAGGCCTTCTGGTCCAACAAAAAATACAGAAATTAGGCGTGGGGAAAGGTCCCCAGCAAAAAAGTAGTCATGAATTGACAAATCAGACAGGTAATAGATGTAATGGTGCCTAATTTTATTGCAAAATGTAAACAATTGCGTATAAAAGCCAATAAACGTCAATTCTAAAAATTGGCTATGGTACAGATCACAGATTAACCCGTGTCTCACCATTAAATTATCCGCCAGCATATTTCCTGAGTTATTGGACTACATCTTGGGCACGGTGCAATACTCTATTGGCATTCACTGCCATCACCAATACGGTTTTTCCGTACCCCTGGGGATTCTTTTTGGACGTTCCCCGCATTGTCCGGACGCTGCATAGTGACTTTTTTGTTTTTCGTTTCATGTGTTCAATTTTACCCCATTGGTGCCCAGCTATATATGTATGTCTACATGTTGTCAGTTTTGTGTGGTTATTTGTGTTGGGTAATGGGCCGACTGTCCTTCCACATGCTGTGATCTGTACCATAACCAATTATTAGAATTTACGTTTATTGGCTTTTTTACAAATTTTTTTTTACATTTTGCAATAAAATTAGGCACCTTTACATCTATTACCTGTCTGGTTTGTCAATTCATGACTACTTTTTTGCTGGGGGACCTTTCCCCACGGCTAAGTTTTGTATTTTGGTATGCTTTGGTTATTTGACAAACACGACACAGTGTGACATGGTTTTTGTGTCTTCTGGTCCAGCATCAGCGCCTGACCTCACAAATACGCTTCTGGAAGAATGGTCAAACATTCCCATAGACACTCTCCTAAACCTTGTGGACAGCCTTCCCAGAAGAGTTGAAGCTGTTATAGCTGCAAAGGGTGGGCCAACTCAATATTGAACCCTACGGACTAAAGGCCCGTACACGCGATAAGAAAATCTGTAGGGAAAATTTGTTCGACGACCGATCTGCCGATTTTCGGATTGTCAAGGCCCGTACACACGTACCGATCGTCGGCAGACAAGCGTCGGCCGACGAACGATCTGCCGATTGAACGCTTGTTAGTATGATGCCTCCGACAGCCGTCAGCGCACATTCTGCGACAAGAATCTGTCATGCAAACATTAAAATTTTTGTATGCCGACACCAGAGCGGCCGATTGTTCGCCAGTCAGTACAGAATTCGGCCGACAGACCGCAGATTTGCAAAACTGGGCATGCTCAGAAAAGAAAAAACACAGGGAAAGTTAACCATTACATGACATCACTTCTGCAGTCGGCTGTAGTCGGCGGACAAAATTCTTGTGCTGTCTTTGCACTTTTCAACAGACACCGACAGCCCGGGGACAAAAGACGGCCGATCGTTCGCCGACGATCGGTACGTGTGTATGGGGCTTTAGTATGGTGTTTTTGACAGCCAACTCCGACTTTTCGGCTGACAAAATCCTGATGTGCAGGCTATATAATTTTTGTCGTCCATAATACAACATCCGATTTTCATCTGATTAGTACAGATTTTGACTGAAAAAAATCATAAGAGCAAGACTAGGCACCCACATGGAAGAAAAATATATTTAAAATATATTTTAAAAAAAACATTTTTTATTTTTCCCAAATATATTGGAAATATATTTGAAATGCTACAATTTTGGCCATATTCAATATATTTCAAAATATTTTTTCCCTAAATGTATTGTAAATAAATTTTTCTTCCATATGATGCTCAGAGAGAAAGAACACATACAAAGCAATCCAACACATGACATCACTTCTGAAGTAGAATTCTGTCGTACGGGAAAATTCGTATGAAAATAACCTCTTCACTTTCCACATCAGACTAGCATGCCACAAAAAACGGACGAAAGATCGTTCGATAATCTGATCGTGTGTACTGGGCTTAACCTCCCTAGCGGTAATCCCGAGCGTGACTCGGGGTGGATTTTTTAGTCTAGGATCGGTATCCCCGAGTCACGCTCGGGGTGGATCTGCAGAGCACGCAGCGGTCTCTTACCTTCTCCTGGCGATCCAGCGATGATCTCCCATTGCTGTGATCGCCAGCCGTCTGAGATCCCCGCCACTCGTCCGTCCTCCGTTGGTGTGATGACTTCCTAGTTCCGTTCCCTGCAGCAGCAATGCTGCATGGGAGCGGAACTAGGGAGGGAAATTCAAACGTTGCACAAAACACAAACACATTTATATTATATATACACACGCACATATATATATATTATATAACGCATGAATTATTATCTAATCAGTAATATAATTTTATTGTATAATATATATATTATATATTATATAATAAAATTATATTATTGATTAGATTATAATTCATGCGTTTGTATTTCAAATTGATCACATCTGGGATGTCTACTAGAGTCTTGTTTTGCTCAGGTTTAAGTCAGTAATTACTAAGAATTGTAGGCCTATAATACATAACGCCAAATTTCCATGAAAATTTTTTTACCGCTTTTGGTATGTAATTCCTGACATAATCATACCGCCAGGGAGGTTAAGACTGGGATGCCATTAAAGTTCATGTTCGTGTAAAGGCAGGCGTCCCAATACTTTTGACAATATAGTGTATAAGCTAGTGCTTCCAAAGTGCTGGTCACATACATGCCTAGGCGTTTGGTCACATGTTATCTAAGCAGAGCATTGACCACACAACCAAATGGCTAGACTTTTCATTATGTGAGTTGCAGTAGAAAAAGCATGGAGCAGCTTTTTTTTAAGAAAAGGTATTTCAGCTCCTTTATATTGTTGCAGGAGGAAGATCTATTGTTGCTGGGTGGGAACTTATATTTCTAGGGAGTCAGTTGTTGCTGGAAGGGATCTACTGTTGAGAGAGACGTCTATTGTTGCTGGCTGCTGGAGAATTTAATGTTGTTGCTGGTGGTCTATTGTCTTTGGGGTGGATCTATTGCTGTTGGGGTGGTAGTTTGTTGTGGGGGGCATTGTTGTATAGGTGATCTCTTGGTTCTGGGGGGTCTATTGTTGCTGGCTGCAGGGGATCTATTTTGCTGCCTTTCTTGTTAAAATTAAAAAGTTCAATACAAATTACTTAGCACCACAGAATGATACTTGGTTCTGTGTTCTCTAAAAGGGGCGATACTGGGAGGTGGGTAGGGGGTGAGACCAAGGGATGTGCTTGGGGGTGGGTAGGGGGTGAGACCAAGGGATGTGCTTGGGGGTGGGTAGGGGGTGAGACCAAGGGATGTGCTTGGGGGTGGGTAGGGGGTGAGACCAAGGGATGTGCTTGGGGGTGGGTAGGGGGTGGAGACCAAGGGATGTGCTTGGGGGTGAGTAGGGGGTGGAGACCAAGGGATGTGCTTGGGGGTGGGTAGGGGGTGGAGACAAGGGATGTGCTTGGGGGTGGGTAGGGGGTGAGACCAAGGGATGTGCTTGGGGGTGGGTAGGGGGTGAGACCAAGGGATGTGCTTGGGGGTGGGTAGGGGGTGGAGACAAGGGATGTGCTTGGGGGTGGGTAGGGGGTGAGACCAAGGGATGTGCTTGGGGGTGGGTAGGGGGTGAGACCAAGGGATGTGCTTGAGGGTGGGTAGGGGGTGGAGACAAGGGATGTGCTTGGGGGTGAGTAGGGGGTGGAGACCAAGGGATGTGCTTGGGGGTGGGTAGGGGGTGGAGACAAGGGATGTGCTTGGGGGTGGGTAGGGGGTGAGACCAAGGGATGTGCTTGGGGGTGGGTAGGGGGTGGAGACAAGGGATGTGCTTGGGGGTGGGTAGGGGGTGGAGACAAGGGATGTGCTTGGGGGTGAGTAGGGGGTGGAGACCAAGGGATGTGCTTGGGGGTGGGTAGGGGGTGAGACCAAGGGATGTGCTTGGGGGTGGGTAGGGGGTGGAGACAAGGGATGTGCTTGGGGGTGGGTAGGGGGTGAGACCAAGGGATGTGCTTGGGGGTGGGTAGGGGGTGGAGACAAGGGATGTGCTTGGGGGTGAGTAGGGGGTGGAGACAAGGGATGTGCTTGGGGGTGAGTAGGGGGTGGAGACAAGGGGTGACTCAAAAGGGGGGAGTTCCTGCACCTACTCTCTGAGAAAAAAAGCCCTGGGCATAGGGAAGTATCTCTTTACCTTGTATAGTGATCCTGCTGCTGGTGGGTTGCCACCAGTGAGAGGATTGCTAGTGTAACATTGGCCAATGTCATCTATAAACGCACATAGTTAATGCCTTGTAGCATCATCTCCATCCCTCCCGTGGTGACCCTTCTCACCTCAATACCATTTTATGTTCCACAGATATCTCATGTCATTGCTTGCTGTTCTAGCTGATAATTATGATAACATGAACACTTGATAACAAGCACTACAATAAGAGTTTAAATTATTCTAGCCCAGGGCTACACATGGAGCTCCCTAATAAGTAATGTTGAGTTATGCTGCTAATTAACACCGTGAACCGGTAACTCGGCTTCATTCCTAATCCCCTCCTTTGACACCTCTCAGGGGTGGTGAAGACGTGCGCTTACCTTGCTGAAGGATCTTTCCAAAGTACTTGTTGTGACCGGTGCAGTTCCACCGACGTGACCTGAACTGGTACTGACACTCGCGCACTCCCATCTTGGCACCCTTTGCCACCTCGCTGACGATCTCCGGCTCCGTCTGGCAGAGCTCAGCCTGCTTACCCGCCAGGCGCTTGGTTTTGCGGCATATGCTGTTGGGGTCCATCACCAGGGGGCTTCCAACTGCCCTGCCAAATCCGTAAAAGAAAGACAAAAAATGAGACGAGCGCTATGTATCCAAACACGATCCTACCATAGCTGTCTCCACGCAGGGCGAGGCAACAAGTTAAAGCTGAACTCTTGGAACATACAGTATAAATAACAGAAATCAATGCAGTTTTGTATTAATTAATACATCATTCATTTTTTTTTTTTTACAGTATACAGTATCTCACAAAAGTGAGTACACCCCTCACATTTTTGTAAATATTTTATTATATCTTTTCATGTGACAACACTGAGGAAATTACACTTTGCTACAATGTAAAGTAGTGAGTGTACAGCTTGTATAACAGTGTAAATTTGCTGTCCCCTCAAAATAACTCAACACACAGCCATTAATGTCTAAACTGCTGGCAACAAAAGTGAGTACACCCCTAAGTGCAAATGTCCAAATTGGGCCCAAAGTGTCAATATTTTGTGTGGCCACCATTATTTTTCAGCACTGCCTTAACCCTCTTGGGCATGGAGTTCCCTAGAGCTTCACAGGTTGCCACTGGAGTCCTCTTCCACTCCTCCATGATGACATCACAGAGCTGGTGGATGTTAGAGACCTTGCGCTCCTTCACCTTACATTTGAGGATGTCCCACAGATGCTCAATAAAGTTTAGATCTGGAGACATACTTGACCAGTCCATCACCTTTACCCTCAGCTTCTTTAGCAAGGCAGTGGTTGTCTTGGAGTTGTGTTTGGGGTCGTTATGTTGAAATAATGCCCTGCGGCCCAGTCTCTGAAGGAAGGGGATCATACTCTGCTTCAGTATGTCACAGTACATGTTGGCATTCATGGTTCCCTCAATGATCTGTAGCTCCCCAGTGCCGGCAGCTCTTATGCAGACCCAGACCATGACACTCCCACCACCATGTGTGACTGTAGGGAAGACACACTTGTCTTTGTACTCCTCACCTGGTTGCCACCACACACGCTTCACACCATCTGAACCAAATAAGTTTATCTTGGTCTCATCAGACCACAGGACTTGGTTCCAGTAATCCATGTCCTTAGTCTGCTTGTCTTCAGAAAACTATTTGCAGGCTTTCTTGTGCATCATCTTTAGAAGAGGCTTCCTTCTGGGATGACAGCCATGGAGACCAATTTGTTGCAGTGTGCGGCGTATGGTCTGAGCACTGACAGGCCGACCCCCCTCCCCTTCAACCTCTGCAGCAATGCTGGGAGCAATCATACATCTATTCCCCAAAGACAACCTCTGGATATGACGCTGAGCACGTGCACTCAACTACTTTGGTCGACCATGGCGAGGCCTGTTCTGAGGGGAACCGGTCCTGTTAAACCGCTGTATGGTCTTGGCCACCGTGCTGCAGCTCAGTTTCAGGGTCTTGGCAATCTTCTTATAGCCTAGGCCATCTTTATGTAGAGCAACAATTCTTTTTTTTAGATCCTCAGAGAGTTCTTTGCCATGAGGTGCCATGTTGAACTTCCAGTGACCAGTATGACAGAGTGAGAGCGATAACACCAAATTTAACACACCTGCTCCCCATTCACACCTGTGACCTTGTAACACTAACGAGTCACATGACAACGGGAAAGGGAAAAGGAAAATGGCTAATCACTTAGGGGTGTACTCACTTTAGTTGCCAGCGGTTTAGACATTAATGGCTGTGTGTTGAGTTATTTTGAGGGGACAGCAAATTTACACTGTTATACAAGCTGTACACTCACTACTTTACATTGTAGCAAAGTGTCATTTCTTCAGTGTTGTCATTTCTTCAGAATTTGACCTGGTATCAGCCTCTTGCAGTCGCTGTACAGCAGAGCTGTACAAAGAAGCACAAGCAGTAAGATGAGCTCATCAGTGCACTGCTCCTCCTTTCACTGTCCAGTAACACAGTGGTTCTCAAATCCGGTCCTCGGGACCCACCAACAGGCCAGGTTTGCAAGATAACTAAATTACATCACAGGTGATCTAATTTGCTTCTCAGTGATTGCAGTATTCTAGTCTGCATCCCCCAAGGTAATACTTAAAATCTGGCCTGTTAGTGGGTCCCGAGGACCGGATTTGAGAACCACTGCAGTAACAGGCCAGGGTCGGTGCAGGATGACCTGGGCTGGGTATCAGACTGAGGACATCTAAAGGCAGAAAAAAGTATTGCAAGGAAAATCTCTGGATTGAAGGTGAGTAATGCAGAAAATGCTGTTTTTATTTTTTGTTTTTTTTGTTTTTTTGTTTTTTATCTTATCTTTTATTGGGCCATTTATTTTAATCCTAATATTTTTGGCTGACATTCTTTCCTTTAATCCCTCTCTTCCCAGCAGCAGGTGCCCACATTTTTTTTTTACTCCTTTGCAACTCTGGGATTAAGGAAAGCAACCCTAGTAAGCTCCAAAACTCCTCTTGCAGGAGCTTACAGAGGACTGCCTCACTGCCCCATGTGACACTGCTAGACCAATCACCAACTTTTTAAATGAGCAAAGGGAGTTGTATTCTTCTCCAACTCCAGATATACCTGGTGGCACCCCAGATCACATGACCCAGTACAGGTCACATGGTGAAGGATCACCGTGCCAGCCCGGAGCCGTCTTCTCACATATCTCTGGATTATGTCACCAACACTCCTCTGCTCAGCATGCCATTGTGTGCCACAATGCAGTATTTTTCCTATCAACCCATTTTTTTTTTTTTTTTTAACTCATGACATTCGCTTTGCAGAGAATATAGCCTCAATTTTGCCCCATTCGCACTAAACTAATTTCAAATCATTTGCTGCCTTGTAATTTCCATTATCTTGAATTGAACTTCCGGTTCAGAAATTCAAAATTCTCGAATTTTTAAAAGTTCAGCGCAACCACAACCGATCAAACGTTTCACAAGGTTGCTCATCCTTACTCTTGCAAAGTCTCCTCCAGCGAGTCCATAGGCGATTAGCAGTCGTTATAGAAATGCTATTTTTGCCTTTTTTTAAAAGTGATCTGAACTTTTTTTTTTTTTTTTTTTATTGTATCTCTTGGAATGTTCTTTACAAGCTGCCCAGTGTTTTACTATTGTGCACGCAGCCAAGGGACCTCCGATCTCTGCGGCCGGAGGAACAGCGATCCCCGCTGTCTCTTCTCCTCCGCGCCCCGACACCCCGCCCCGCCTCTCCTCTGTGAACGGAGGAAAGCACAACAAACCAGACAGAGCACTGTATTATTTAGGAGAAGTGCAATAATATTGGGGGAATATATCAACACAAAGCAATATTTTCCCTGTCCCAACGGTCCAGCCATTGTTTTCTCCATGTGACCGCATCAGATCATTTGAGCCGTGGTACAACAGCATTTTGTTTTAAATGGGTTTTGGCTTATGATGATTAATCATTAAGATCTGTTTGCTTAGAGAGCTGATCTCCTAAATTAGATAACTCTAAACATTTCTTGTCTGGGACTGGTTTAAAGTGTACGTCTGGGCAAGATGAAAAAAAAAAACATTCAGTCCATTTGCCCATGTTTTGTCCCTTTAAAAACTCAATTTTAAACTGCCAGCAATCCAGTGAGCTCCTCACTTCCTGTTTGAACACATTTTTTTTTTCCCGGGCTCACGGCGTGGTGCGAAAAAAAAAAAATCACAGTGAACCGAAAAAGTGAACACACACACACAAAAGAGGTCCTGAGGCGCATGGCGCAAAACGGGCATTGAGTTGGGATATATGCCTGAGGTCAAGCCGCCATTCTAGGTTTCCTTTGGCGCCACCCGCAGTAAGTGAATTGCAACTTTTATGCACTTTATGGACCTTTCTTATTGCACTGAACTGCCAGTATCTTGCACATTGACTGGTATCTAGTTCTATGTGAGCCTAATGCCCCATACACACGTGCAGATTATCTGCAGACTTTTGTCTGCAGATTTACCAAAACCATATAATATGAGGTCAAACCTAAACACTTTCAATTTGTATGCAATCCGGCAGGCCCTTGCACTACATAGAAAAGGTAAGTCTGCAGACAAAAGTCTGCAGATAATCTGCACGTGTGTACGGGGCATAAGTTTTTATTTTGTTTTATTTTATTGTTTTATACTTTTTGGTTAAAATAAATGACTACAATATGAGAATTTAAAGCGGAATTCCGGCCACAGAATCGTTTTTTTTTAATACTTCCCAAACAGTGATCCACCGCCCTTCATACATCCGCTAATCCGGTTTTACACAGTTTAATAATTGATTGGCAATCATAAAATCTTACTTTATAAAACGTTTGCTGAGTGCCGCCATCTTTGTTCTGGTCACCCGAAGCCGCAGTATGCAAATGTATGCCCTGCTTCCTGTTTCTAGCTGGAGGGGGCAGATGAATGCAGCGCGAAATCTCGCGCATGCCCAGTACTATGCGATCGGCATAGTAAGGGCTTCCATAGGGACGCCTATCATCGCGTTATTTCCTGTTTGCAAATAACGCGATGAGAGGAGCAGCCGGCCACCTACGTCACTGCCCATTGCCTCCTGGGAGTGATGAGTAAGAGCTCCCAGGACGCATTGCAAGACAGGAAGTGATGGCGCGGGCCGCGGCCACAGAGGGAGGAAGTGGAAGGAAAGGTGAGTATATTTTCTTCTGAAACAAGGTAAGCAAAAAAAAATAAAAAATCTGGAATATCCAATTCTTTTTCAGGTGATACTAAGGAAGTGGATGGCACAAAATCTATTGTAACGATTTTGCGGCCGGAACTCAGCTTTAATCTCATGCCTGATGATTTATCCTGCTTCAGTGCCAGTTCACACTAATGCGATCACAGACATTGCATGTAATTCGGAGTGCACTGCTCCTAAAATCACATGCGATGTCTGCGCGGTGCAAATTCAGCCATACAGTTTGTATGGCTGAATTTGCACGGCAATCGCAGTGAACTCGCACAGGACCTTTTATTTGGTCCTCAGCAGAATCGGATCGCATGGTAGTTCACACCAGTGCAATCCGATTCCTGTGCGAACTGTCAGATCACACTGCGATATGCGATCTGATCTGGGGGTGTCGTTAACTATGAATTGACTAAGTGCCGGCTCACACTATTGCGATGCGGAAGCACTGCGAATCTACTGCGTGTTCCCGCATCGCATCCGCAGCACAGGCAGTTCACACTGCCATATGCGATACGCTGGGGGTGTCAATTCAAAGTTAACCAAACCCCCAGATCAGATCGCATATCGCAGTGAGATCTGACAGTTCGCACAGGAATCGGATCGCACTGGTGTGAACCACCATACGATCCGATTCTGCTCCGGACCAAAAAAAGGGTCCTGTTGCGAGTTCACTGCGATTGCGGTGCAAATTCAGCCATACAAACTGTATGGCTGAATTCGCACCGCGCAGACATCGCATGTGATTTTAGGAGCAGTGCTCTCCGAATTACATGCGATTTCTGGCATCGCAATAGTGTGAACCGGCACTGACTGATTGAAAAATTCCTTGATGGTTCCATTTTAATGTGTAGGAGTACCTACCGGATTGGTCGGTTCAAATAGAGATTTACAGAGAGGAAACGCATTCATATCCTAACACGCGATTGCTGTCCTATAACATAGACAGCAATTAGTTCTGGTGAGTTTGCATTTTTACTTTTTGGTGATGGCAAGACACCATGGGTGACACTTCAGATCACATAGTTCACTGGACAACCTTGTATTTAATTTTTTCCTTTTTCTTTTTTCACGTGGATTTAATTCAATGGACCATTTTTGGACTTGAGATAGTTTTGTATATATAATTTCACAGTTATATTCTTGTTCATACAGCGCTGCAACTTTTTTATGTTAATTACACACACAAAAGCGCACTATGGTGCGTCTTGGTCCCATCTCGAAGAGGAAGGACCCCTCCCTGGCCCCCCTGGTGCATAAGACTTCTGACAGGGGAAAGGCATACTCAGGTCCACCTACTCAAAAGGCATGGAAGACCCTGCTCCTCATGATAAGCCAAAGCCAAACAACGGTTACTGGGTTGTGGGGGCACTCCCGAAGAGAGGCCGACCAAAGCAGGGAAGGATGGAAGCTGGTGGCCCCACATCCTCACATAGACTTCACAGTCTGATGGCCACACATAGACTCCATGGTGAGCCTGAAGACCCACCCCCAGGGGAGGACTGGGCCAGGGGGCAGGGGGGCAATTGCCCCCTGGGCCACTCTGATGCCCCGTAAAAAGGCCAGCCCAACCAAGCTGTCCCCGCTCTCCCCCAACTGTCCCCTGCTGGCCAGGTCGGGAACCTGAATTCAGCCGGTAAGTAGAGAGTATCCAGAACAGGGCTTTAGCTTGGAATGGCGATCAGGAATAGAACGGGAAGATGGAGAGTGGGAGGGGAGCCGAGTCGCTGCACTATGAGCCTCTGGTTTGTACTTGCCCCCTGGGCCGAAAGTTGCCAGTCTGCCCCTGCCCACCCCCCACAATCCTGAGTGAAAGGTGATGCATAAATAAGTACAGTGACAAAACTGTGAGTAAAACAAATAAAAAACGCCAAAGTGCAATACAATGGATCAGCCTTGTGGCCTGATAACAAAAATTGCCCCGTTCTCGGCCAAAAGGCATAACCTATGAGGCAAGCTGCAGAGAAAGCAAGAGGTGTCAGGGCTTAGAGCGGTTTCTCACAGTGGAGTCCCAAACCCATAGTGATACTAAGAGCACCCCATAGATGCCACTCCTAGGGGGAGTTGACACTGTGGGCTCTTCCCAGCCCTCAGACAAGGTAGCAGAGTTCAAACCAGGAGCCACTGGGCTCCTCCACACTGGGGAAGTACTACAATCCCCCACCTTATGTGGTGGGTGCTCCATTTGGATTCCTTCCCACAAGGAAGATCCCTCAAGGCTAGCGGCAGAGATACTATACAGTCAGCCATCCTAGCCTAAAAGCCAGAATGATGGTGGGGCACCCCTACTGGACAGTGATAAGAACAAACACTGCACTTGATTATAACCAAAAGGAACTTTTATCTCAGTGCCTCTGCTGCACTTAAATTCCAAGCACTGCTGTCAGCCCTGCTCAATTTTCCCTTACTGGACTACAGAACACTAAAAAACTGGGCAGAGCTGACAACACTATTTGGGACTACAGCCAATCAAACATTTGTACATTCATCACTACTCATGTTTACCAACATTATGGATGCAACCAGATCCCGGTGTAACGTTAGAATTACCTACCCCGTGAGAAACCTACCCTCGTCACTTCCGGGCAGGAACAGCTGAGCAGCGCAGCAGTGCGCATGCTCACAGCCCCGGATACCTAAAGGAACAACTGAGGAGCGGACTAGTGCGCATGCGCACTAGTATGAAAATATCACGGTGTACCGTGAAAAAAACCTACCCACGCGGCGGTTAAATAAAACAGCTGTGCGGCAATACGAGTCATCTCCGCTCCTCTCCCTGTCACTTCCCTGCTCTTGGCAAGTAAATATAAAAGCGGCTCTCGGCTCCGTGATTTATGTTTTCATACAGCCGCCGCCGCTTTAATATTTACTATCCGAGAGCAGGGAAGTGACAGTGACAGGAGCTGAGATGAGTCGCATTGCAGCACAGTTGTTTTAATGTACCCGCTGCATTACATACAGTGCCGTGAGCCGGAAGTGACGAGGGGTAGGTTTTTCTCACGGGTTGGTAATTCTCACGGAACACCGGGACACTGTGAACTCTGCCCATGCTCCACACTTCGTCTGTCTACTTTCCAGGAGGGCATGCCCAAATCATGGCCATTTTACAGGTTTGTCCTACCCAGACCCTGCCTCTAAATATGCAGAAATGGTCAACCATGCCCACTTTTCTGGTTGATCCCATACAAAGCCCGCCTCTAAATATACAGAGTCTGCCTATCACACCCACTTTACAGGTTGGTCCCGTCCAGACCCCGCCTCTAAATATGGAAGGGTGGCAGTCAAGTCCAAGAAAGTAACTCTCCTGAGCTTAAGTGTAAGAGTCGGTTCACACTGGGGCGGCACGACTCTGTACTACTTCGGGGGCGACTTGTGCATTCCCATGCACCACGACTTCGGAGCGACTTGCATGGACTTCACATAATGGAAGTCTATGCAAGTTGCTCCGAGGTCGCCCCGAAGTAGTACAGGACTCTTTTTCTAAGTCGGAGCGACTTGTGTCACTCCTATTAGAACGGGTCCTGTAGCAGTCAATGGACCGTGAGGGAGCGCGACTTGTCAGGCTGACAAGTTGCACTAGTGTGAATCGAGTCTTATGCTCAAAGAAAGGTGTCTAGTCCTTATTGTCAAAGCCTGGGGTCTTGCTGCCCTCTTAGGACCATGGGTATCCAAGTATACTGAAGAACAATGAAACACAAGAGAAGGGCGCACCAACCTAGTGTAATTCTATTATAAACATTTATTAAAGGATAAAAAGTGACACACATAATACTCACAAACGCACGGTGTATATATGCATATCAAAGCAAGATGAGGACAAGTCGGCTACGGGACCACTGGAAGGCTCCAATAGTGCAAGGAGAACAGATGGTGTCCGTGATGGCTTGGTTTAAGGGAGAACCCTCTTGCTCAGAGCCAAAAGACGGCTCTGTCAACAGTAGTCAAGTCCACTTTAGTTGACCCCACACTGACCCCACCTCTAAATATGTGGGGACTGCCCATCACATTCACTTTATAGGTTGGTCTTGACCAGCCCCTACCTTTAAATATGTGGGGATCATCCACTCACAGCCTTGATCCCTACAATGAATTCCTTTTTGAGTTACTGGGCATATACAGTAAATTAAAAAAAGGTTGATGATGTGGTCCTGGGACAAAGCATCAACAGGGCAGAGGACCAAGATGTGGGACTGTCCTGGCACAGCTGGCATGTAGGACTACTGCGTGGATATTCACAGAATTGTGGAGGGGAATTGAGGACCCTGCAGTAAAGTGCTGAACATTGCCTACCACCAGCTTGTGGTTGACCTGCTGCCAATAATGTTCTTTAGCTGGCAGTAGTTATATTCTTTTATGCAATGGAGTCATGTGCTTTTTATGGCAGGAAACCCATTTTCACCATGCTGAGACTGAATTGATGGATCTTTTATACTCAACCTTCCCAAAAGTTCTTACACATTGGGGTTGATTTACTAAAATTGGAGAGTGCAGAATCTGGTGCAGCTCTGCAAAGAAACCAATCAGCTTCTAACTTCGTCTTGTTTAATTAAAGTGGTTCTAAAGGCAGAAGGTTTTTTTATCTGAATGCATTCTAAGAAACCTGTGTGCAGCAGCCACTCTAATACTTACCTGAGCCCCATTTCGATCGAGCGATGTGCACGAGTGCCTTGGGGGTCCGGGACTCTGCCTTCTAAAAGGGTCACAGCAGCAGTGCCATTGGCTCCCACTGCTGTCAATCAAAGTCAGTTAGCCAATGAGGAGAGAGAGGGAGCAAGGCGAACCGCGGCACTGTGTCTTGGCTCGGGTGTCCCCTCAGCAAGATGCTTGATGTGGGGGCACTTGACAGGAGGGAGGGGCAAGGAGCTCTGACGGGGGACCCGAGAAGAGGAGGAGCGGGGCTGCTCTGTGCATAACCACTGCACAGAGCAGGTAAGTATAATATGTTTATTATTCTTAAAGAAAAACAAATAAGACTTTAGGATCACTTTAAGCTTTGACAAAAAAAAACCTAGAAGCTGATTGGTTTCTATGCAGAGCTGCACCAGATTTTGCTCTCTCCATTTTTAGTAAATCAACCCCATTGTCCTAATCTTTCTGCTACAATTTGAAGGAAAGCTGGCTGAAGTTATGTGGGGGGGGGGGGGGGAGACAAAAGAGGACCCATTTCTTGATAGGTGAGAACTGAGAAAATCAACTCCAAGGCAGTAAGAAGGAAGCTCAAACATCGATGGACAAAATGGATTTGTTTAGAATAGACTTTTTCCAACATTTTACCACCAAAGAAAAAAAGTTCCCGGGGAACCCCTTCTGTAGATAATTATATATACAGTCTGCGGTACATTAGCAAGATCACTAAATTATAGAATGTTTTTTTTTTTATATAAGAATGAATAGTATGGCATACCTAGCATATCTGACTCCCTGGACAGACCATTTTTCACACCCTCCTGCAGTGTGCAAGTAATACGCATAATAGTAATAAAAGTAATATGAATAATAATAACGCAGACAGTAAAAAATGCGGTGTCTCCTAACATTAGTGGTCGGTGTAGTTGTATTTGTGATCAGTGTAAGTAGAAGGTCATTTCATGATTGCACACTGCTCAAGGGACCTCCAGAAAACTCAGAAGTAGGGATGAGCTCAAAGTTTGGACTGAAATCTGGGCATTTGTCTGGATTTTTTACCCTTTTAGTAGAAGCTGAGCATAATATATAGTAGCGGTATTTCTACAGTTTTTTTTTTTTTAAATATTTTTTATTAGAAAGATTTGCATTTTTTTACAAACATTCAAACAACCAGACAAAACTTTTGGCATGGTAAAAGCAGAATGGCACAATTTCCAAGATTATTATGAGCAGGCCTCGACAAAACCCGGGCGCCAGGTCGCATTTGCGACTAGAATTAGCGACCTGGCGCCTGGGGTGCCCTGCAGAAGGTGTCCTGTCATTTTTGCACGGACTTCCGCGCACAGAGTGCACGGACTTTCGGGCCGTCCGAAAATTGAGGCCCCGGCTTTTCGGCCTACTTGAGATGAGAGGCTTCCAATGGGGAACTGGCGCCCTCTTGTGGTGGCCGGGAGTAATGACTGTTGTAATTACTGTTTCCACTGCCTGATTGTTCACAATGCATTACCATCTCCCTGTCCAGTTAGTTACCTTTGACAGGGAGTGTGGTTATTTATTATTAATTTTATTTTATTTTTTAAATGTAAAAACTAAATAATATTTTTTTCTTTTTAATTATTAAAAAAAAATAAAAAATAAAAAATTTTTTCCAATTATTATTATTAAAAAAAAATAATATATATATATAATCTTTTTTTTTTTTTTCCTCATCGTCATGCCACAGCCGAAGGCCCCTTTCACACGGGCTGTCTGATCAGGTCCGCCTGTCAGTTTTTCAGGCAGACCTGATCGGACCCTTCATTCTCCTCTATGGAGCAGTAATCTGCCGCCATCTGATCCTGTCCTCCAAAAGCAGACGGATGGTGGTTCTATTTTCTATCCATCCCGTGGATCGGATCAGATGGCATCGGATGGAAAGAGACAGACAGTCTGTTTTCATCCAATTGCGTTATAGAGGAGAGTGGGGCTCTAGTCGTATTTATGTGTAAATTTAGTATCCGTTTTATTAAATAAAGCTTGGTTGTTAGTTTAAAAAAAAAAAAAAAACTGGCTCCTAACTTTTTTAGCTGGAAAAATCAGGAAAATTTGTCAACCCCTGATTATGAGGTTTCTCACAATTTGCACAGTGCTTCTTTTTATGACGGTTTCCTATTAATGGTTGCTAAGGAAGCAGTGGGTGTCAGCACCTGCTCCATCCTTAGAAACTAGTGACATTACCCAGCATGATTTGTCTACTGGCCAAGAATCCCTGGACATGCAAACAAAAGGTGCAGGGAGAGCTCTGAAAATGTTGTCCATATGTAACCCCATGGCAATACTTGGGCAATGACAGCGATCAAATATGGCCATTACTAGCATTGGGGCCTGGGTGAAGGTATTTAGCATGAGCAGCTGTCAGGATTGGCCAATTCCCTTAGTCTTTACTCATTTACATGGGGGGGGGTGGGCTGGTATCTGGGGACCCTATATTTGTATAGGGTTCAGATTCTGATAAGCCCTCCATGCCTGCAGACTCCCACAACCACCGGGCCAAGGTTTCTGGGAAGAGGCCCTTGTCCTCACAAACATAGGGACAAGGTGGTTTGCCAGGGGGCCTGCTGTCAAGGTACCCCCCTATGTTGAGGGCACATGCCTTGGAATGTTTCAGAATTGGGGGTGGGCACGTTTGCCCCTCCTCCCTTTCTTGGCTTGCCAAGCTGCACTGCATCATGCTCAGGCAAGGGTCTGATATGTTTTTTGGAGGAAAACCAATGCTTTTGTTTTTCACTTTGGGCTTCCCCCTTAGAATTCGGAGGGGAGTCCAGCACGGTTTTTCTTTTTTTTTTTGCAGGGTCCCTCTTGGCATCCACACCAGACCTTCATCAAGGATAATGGTCTGGTGTGTATTTTTAGGGGGAATTCCATGCTCTTTTTTTCTTCTATTTGTGTGGGGGTTCCCCCAATACCATACATATTGGACCCTCATCTAGAAATGGGGCTGGTATAGATGAAGAGAATCCTCAGCTGCTTTTTTTTTTACAGAAAGAAAAAAATGTCAGTTTTGAAGTAGGTTGTATACATCATACAGATGCACCACTTCACAGGCAAGTTAGGAACATTACCCAGTCATAAAGGATTTTGGCAATTTTAATTTTGCCCTTAAAGCAATACTAAAATCGCTGCTCCCTGCTAACTTACATTTTGAAAAATAATTTTTGCTTTGGTACATATCCCCCAGGGCAGTGCTCAACCCCTCCATCTCATTTGTTTGACAACCCCTTGCCTATTAGCCTAGAAAATGGTCATTAATATTTTTTAACATTTGGCTCCTACTGACTTCAATGGAGTTTGGATTCAGTAATATCTGCGGAACCCGCCTCAAACTGAACCCAGGTACCTTCGGCTGATCCCTACTCATGGGAACCCTACTTGAGAAAGGCTGCTCTAGATGCATCGGTGCTCCAAGATTGTCTTCATCAGTTAGTCATAACCTGAGCATGCACTTCATCATGCTCAGCCAAGGGCCTGGTATGGGTTTTTTTGTGGGGAAAACCAATGCTTTTGGTTTTCACTTTGGGTTTCCCCTTAGAATTCAGAGAGGGAGTCCAGCACTGTTTTTCTTTTTTTTGTGCAGGGTCCCCCTTGGCATCCACACCAGACCTTCATCAACGATAATGGTCCGGTGTGTATTTTTAGGGGGGAATCCCATGCTCTTTTTAGATGCATCGGTGCTTCAAGATTGTCTTCATTATCTAGTTATAACCTGAGCTATGGGTAATGACCTCTGCTTGTTGCTGCAACAATGACGAAACTGCTAGTTACGCATAGACCTCCGTGCTGTTCTTTGCTGGAAAAGTTGCAAAGCTCAGGGCCTGGAACTTTTTTTGTAGCAACAACTCCATCCAAATCATTGCAGATATATCCTTTTTGATAAAGTTCTTCTTTAGAGCCCAACATTTTTAACATTTTAGTAGAGGTATACTCCCCTTCAATGAAGAGTTGATCCCCGTAGTACCTCTGCTCGCCATAAGATATCCTCAGTCTTTTGGGTTGAATGGCACCAAAAATCATTCAAACCAGAGGACATACAGGTGCATCTCATAAAATTACAATAGAGTTGTTCGATGGGGAGCCCAGGATCCGATCTGGTGGTTGCCCCGGCTTACAATAGAGGTGTTCGCAGGCCGGCTCGTCTCTGATCACCTCTATGGTGTAGACCGGAACGACAAACATTTACGGCACTTCCGGTTAGGGCAGATGTAAACATTCCCATTTTATTTCTGGAAAGCATGAGATCAATGTTTTTTTTAATCTCATGCTTTCAAGGGTAGAGGAGAGATATGGGGGCTTATAGACCCCAGATTTCTCCATAAAGAGGACCTGTCATGCTTTTCTGCTATTTCTATCACAAGGGATGAAACGTTGCATTTCTTGAGATAGGAATAAAAGTGATAGAAAAAAAATAAAGGGGCAGTGTAAAAATTAACAATTTTTATTAAAATAAATAACAATAAAAAAAGTTTTAAAGTGCTTCCCCCTGTGCTCGTGCCAACTACAAGAAACGTCTTATCTCTGTGCTTGCAAACAAGAGTTTCTCCACCAAGTACTTAGGCTCGATTCACACCTATGCATTTCGATTTTGAGCATTTCTGTAGCGCTCTTTGCTGTGCTTTCCACGTTTTTTTACAATGATTTTGCCGTGATTTTACAGCGTTTTGCGTTTTTTGTGTTTTTTGGGGGGGGGGGGGTGATTCGTTGTTGGGCAGATTTAAAAAATGCAAATCTTGCCAAAATCGCGGTGAAAACGCAATGCTTGCATTTTGCAGGAAAAAAAGTCCCTGACCCTTTCCAAAAACTCAGAGGTACAAAAATGCATTGATGTGAACGTGTTCCATAGCAACCTATGTATGAACAAAACGCATTGATGTGAATCGAGCCTTAGTTATATTTTGCTTGGGGATCAAATACTTATTTTACTCACTGAACTGCAACTTAAAGTGGTAGTATATTCCGCTTTCTAACTTTTACCTACAGGTAAGCCTATAATAAGGCCTATAATAAGACTTACCTGTAGGTAAAATTAATATCTCCTAAACCTGCACGGTTTAGGAGATATTCTCCCTACAAGCAGCTGCTGACACCAGCGGCGCATGCGCTCTGAAGGTCCTTGCCGGCTCCTCCCCAGAAAGTGAACTCCCGCACGCATGGGCGGTAGTGATGTCATCCCGGCTCCGGCCACTCACAGCGGCGGAGCCGCCGAACCCAGAAAAGATGCCGAGGGAACATGACAGCTCCCTCAGCGGTGTCCGGGCGACCATGTTGGGGCTTCATTCTAAGGTAAGTACAAACCCAATTCCAAAAAAGGTGGGACGCTGTACAAATTGTGAATAAAAACAGAATGCAATGATGTGGAAGTTTCAAATTTCAATATTTTATTCAGAATACAACATAGATGACATATCAAATGTTTAAACTGAGAAAATGTATAATTTTAAGGGAAAAATAAGTTGATTTTAAATTTCATGGCATCAACACATCTCAAAAAAATTGGGACGAGGCCATGTTTACCACTGTGTGGCCTCCCCTCTTCTTTTTATAACAGTCTGCAAACGTCTGGGGACTGAGGAGACAAGTTGCCCAAGTTTAGGAATAGGAAGGTTGTCCCATTCTTGTCTAATACAAGTTTTTAGTTGCTCAACTGTGTTAGATCTTCTTTGTTGCATCTTCCTCTTTAAGATGCGCCAAATGTTTTCTATGGGTGAAAGATCTGGACTGCAGGCTGGCCATTTCAGCACCCGGATCCTTCTTCTATGCAGCCATGATGTTGTAATTGATGCAGTATGTGGTCTGGCATTGTCATGTTGGAAAATGCAAGGTCTTCCCTGAAAGAGACGATGTCTGGATGGGAGCATATGTTGTTCTAGAACTTGGATATACGTTTCAGCATTGATGGTGCCTTTCCAGATGTGTAAGCTGCCCATGCCACACGCACTCATGCAACCCCATACCATCAGAGATGCCGGCTTCTGAACTGAGCGCTAAAACCACTTTGGTTGTCCTTGTCCTCTTTAGTCCGGATGACATGGCGTCCCAGTTTTCCAAAAAGAACTTCAAATTTTGATTCGTCTGACCACAGAACAGTTTTCCACTTTGCCACAGTCCATTTTAAATGAGCCTCGGCCCAGAGAAAACGCCTGCGCTTCTGGATCATGTTTAGATATGGCTTCTTTTTTGGCCTATAGAGTTTTGGTCGGCAACGGTGAATGACACGGTGGATTGTGTTCACCGACAATGTTTTCTGGAAGTATTCCTGAGCCCATGTTGTGATTTCCATTACAGTAGCATTCCTGTATGTGATGCAGTGCTGTCTAAGGGCCCGAAGATCACCGACATCCAGTATGGTTTTCTGGCCTTGCCAGAGATTGTTCCAGATTCTCTGAATCTTTGGATGATATTATGCACTGTAGATGATGATAACTTCAAACTCTTTCAAATTTTTCTCTGAGAAACTCCTTTCTGATATTGCTCCACTATTTTTCGCCGCAGCATTGGAGGAATCGGTGATCCTCTGCCCATCCTGACTTCTGAGAGACACTGCCACTCTGAGAGGCTCTTTTTATACCCAATCATGTTGCCAATTGACCGAATAAGTTGCAAATTGGTCCTCCAGCTGTTCCTTATATGTACATTTAACTTTTCCGGCCTCTTATTGCTACCTGTCCCAACATTTTTGGAATGTGTAGCTCTCATGAAATCCAAAATGAGCCAATATTTGGCATGACATTTCAAAATGTCTCACTTTCAACATTTGATATGTTATCTATATTATATTGTGAATAAAATATAAGTTTATGAGATTTGTAAATTAGTCCATTCCTTTTTTACTCACAATTTGTACAGTGTCCCAACTTTTTTAGAATTGGGTTTGTATTTTATAATGATCTAGTATGCAATGCATACTAGCACATTTTGCCATTGTCTTGCAGGGTTTTCTTTTTTTTTTTTTTTGTACTCAGGGGATACTACCGCTTTAATTTATAACATTTGTATCATGTGTTTTTTTCTACATTTTTGGTTGATATTCTGTCTTTATCATTTACAATACACCTATGATAAAAATGATAGACCCTTCATTTTCTTTGTAAGTGGGCAAACTTACAAAATCTGCAGGGGATCAAATAATTATTTCCCCCACTGTATTAACTAATATAATAAACAGTATAATAATTATTCTAGTTTCTAATATTTAAAACAATATCTTCCCGGAGTAATGTTTAAACTCAAACGTCTTCATGCAAGAAAAAAACTTGTTTTGGAAGTTGTGATAAGTGTTTCCCTGCCAGTCAGCTGCTGAAAATCCTGCACTGGAGGGGATATATTATATATTTTTTTTTTAGTACCGTCTGCCTACCCCCATCACTCCATGCTCACGTTTTTTGCTTTTTGTGTCACCTTTCTTCTAAAAAATGCATACAAATAGTCTGATCCCTGAGGCTGACACTGACAGCACATGACGGATGGGCAGGCAGCAGACGAAAGCGTTAATGAGACCCCCAACTCCAGCTGCCTTTTGTACTCTTTGCAGGTAACTCTGCAAGTGCTGGAATGTGGAGTCACCGCAGATCTATGGATTGTGCTGTTTGTACTTTATCAACTTTAACCACTTAAAGCGGAGTTCCACCCTCAAAAATGTTTTTGAAATAAAAATACCCCCGGAACAGTCAGGACTAGTACATTCCACAATGGATAGCCTCTGAACTGTCCCGGGTCGCACTTACCTTTTAGAAGAAATATTTGCCTTGACAATTTCTTCTCCAGCGCTGCCATCTCAGGTGTGGGCAGCTGAAGCCGAAGCGTCCTCTTCTGTATCCTCTTCGGTCCCAGAATGCCCTGCACCGGCCCCGCTCGTCAGTTCTGGGGCAGGCGCATCATCCCTGCACCATGCCCAGAAGCTGTATAGCAGGGAATGACGCGCATGCCCCGGAAGTGACGAGCGGTGCCGATGCAGGCGCATTGATTCCTAGGAGCGATGACACTCAGGTCCCAGGAATCAATGCAAAGAGGAAGTGACGGCGCGGGCCGCGGCCGAAGAGGGAGGAAGAGGAAGGAAGGTGAGTATATTTTCTTCAATAACAAGGTAAGTAAACAAAAAAAAAAAATCGTCATCATCCATTTCTTTTTCAGGTGACACAGAGCAAGCGGATGGCCCAAAGTCACTTTTGAGGGTGGAACTCCGCTTTAAGAACCGGAAGATTTTACCCCCTTAATGACCAGGGCTTTTTTTGCGATTATGGCACTGCGTTACTTTAACTGAGAATTGCGCGGTCGTGCGACGCTGTACCCAAATTGATGTCCTTTTTTTCCCCCACAAATAGAGCTTTCTTTTGGTGGTATTTGATCACCTGTGTGGTTTTTATTTTCTGAGCTATAACCAAAAAAAAAACAATTCTGAAAAAAAAAAACAATGTTTTTTACTTTCTGCTATAAAATATTCCCAATAACATTTTTTTTTTAAAAAAATCGAATTTTCTCATCAATTTTGGCCAGTTTGTATTCTGCTACATATTTTTGGTAAAAAATAATCCCAATAAATGTATGTTGATTGGTTCGCATCTACAAACTATGGGATCAATTTATGTCATTTTTATTTATTCATTTATTTATTTTTTACTAGTAATGGCAGCGATCAGCAATTTTTAGCGGGACTGCGACATTGCGGTGGACAGATCGGACCCCTAAAGGCCCGTACACACTTGACGGAAATTTGACGAAATATCCTCAGATTTTTCTCTCTCTTGCTCAGCGTTCATTACCGTTTTTAGTTGACAGTGCATAAATGTTCACGAAATTTCTTGTCCGATTTGTTTTTTGTTTTTTTTGGGACATTTGTTCCTAGACTTCCGGTTTGTCAGAAACTTCAGATCATGCGCGGCCTTTCGTATCCGATTTTTCACGGACGTACTGCATACACATTAACCACTTGCCGACCGCCGCACGACTATTTACGGCGGCGGTCAGCCCCTCACAGGCAAAGCGAAGTAGGGGTACGTCGCTAGCCTGGGAGGGTCTAGGGAGCGAGCGCGCGTCACGGACCCCCCCCCCCCCCACGCATGTGCCCGGCAGACTTGATGTCCGCCGGTCACTCGCGATCGTCCGTTAGAGCAGGAGAAAGGCAGGCGGCTAATGTAGACAAGCCGCCTGTCATTCTCCCCTGTGTAAGAATAGTGATCATACGGTTCTACTATGTAGGACCGTTGATCACTGTTCCTACACCTAAAGCCACAGCCAATCACAGTTAGAATCACGCCCCTAGGAACACACATAACCCCTCCCTCTCAAATAAAGTTAACGCCTTCACTGCCAGTGTAATTTTACAGTAACAGTGCATATGTATAGCACTGATTACTGTAGTAATGTCACTGGTAACCCCAAAAGTGTCAAAAATGTCAGTCAGGGGTCCCATCTGCCCGCCGCAATGTCGCAGTACCGCAAAAGAAATCGCAGTTCGCCGCCATTACTCGTTAAAAAAAAAAAAAACAACAAAAATGACAAAAATCTTTCCCTTAGTTAGTAAATGCAATAACTTTTGCGCAAACCAATCAAAATACGCTTTTTGCGATTTTTTTTACCAAACATATGTAGCTTAAAACAAATTGGCCTAAAATGTTAAAAGATTTCCATTTTTACATTTTTTTGGGGGAATTTCATATAAAAAAATGTGAAAAATATTGTTATTTTTGCAAAATTTACGCTCTTTTTTTGTTTATAGCACAAAAAGTAAAAATCGCACAGGTGATCAAATACCACCAAAAGAAAGCTCTGTTTGTGGGGAAAAAAAGGACGTCAAATTCGTTTAGGTACAGCGTCGCACGACCGCGCAATTGTCCGTTAAAGTCACGCAATGCCGAATCGCAAAATAGGCCCTGGTCAGGATGGGTGTAAAATCTTCCGGGGCTTAAGTGGTTAAACGGAAATTGGTCATCTGGGGACGGACGATAAAAATGTTGGTGTTTGTCCCGTTGAAAATGTCGGCATCGGCTGCTGAAAGTTGTGTACACACTAGCCGAAAATCGTATGATTTTACCTCGGACGGGAATTTTCGGCAGATTTTCTACTAGTGTGTGTACCCCACTTAACTGACACTTTTGAGGAGACCGGTGACACTAAAGGCTCGTACACACTATAAGAAAATCAGGCGGACATTTTCGTCCGAAGAATTTTCGTATGATTTTCATATAGTGTGTACAGAACTTTCTACGGACGATTCAGAAGTTTCGTACAAAAATGCTCGAAGGGACAAACTCCCAAATTTTTCTCATAAGGGAAAAAAACTAACGATTTTGGTTTAATGTGTACCGTTTTCGTATGATTTTTGTACAAGAAAAATCAGAAAAGAAAGACTGCGCATGATCAGAAACAATAAATAACAAAAAAAGCCTTTGTCGTACGAGAATTTCCGTACGCATTTTCGTAAGAAAATTCTTTCATTGGTTCCGATTTGCTGTGAAACAACGAGGAAAATCGGACAATCGTTCGCCTGATTTTCTTATAGGGTGTACCCCACTTAACCACTTAAGCCCCGGAGGATTTGGCTGCTAAACGACCAGAGGGTATTTTGCGATTCGGCACTGCGTGACTTTAACGGACAATTGCGCGGTCGTGCGACGCTGTACCTAAACGAATTTGGCGTCCTTTTTTTCCCACAAACAGAGCTTTCTTTTGGCGGTATTTGATCACCTGTGCGATTTTTTGATCACGCGCTATAAACAAAAAAAGAGCGTAAATTTTGCAAAAATAGCAATATTTTTCCCTTTTTTTTATATGAAATTCCCCCCAAAAAAAATGTAAAAATCAAAATTTTTTAATATTTTCGGCCAATTTGTTTTATGCTACCTATGTTTGGTAAAAAAAAATCGCAAAAAGCGTATTTTGATTGGTTTGCGCAAAAGTTATTGCGTTTACTAACAAAGGGAAAGATTTTTGTCATTTTTGTTGTTTTTTTTTTTAACGCGTAATGGCGGCGATCTGCGATTTTTTTTGCGGTACTGCGACATTGCGGCGGAAAGATCGGACCCTTGACTGACATTTTTGACACTTTTGGGGTTACCAGTGACATTTCTACAGTAATCAGTGCTATATATATGCACTGTTACTGTAAAAATACACTGGTAGTGAAGGGGTTAACTTTATTTGAGAGGGAGGGGCTGTGTGTGTCCCTAGGGGCGTGATTCTAACTGTGATTGGCTGTGGCTTCAACTGTATGCAGAGTGATCAATGGATCTACATAGTAGATCCATGTGATCAGCTCTCATACAGAGAGGAGAATGACAGGCAGCTTGTTTACACAAGCTGCCTGACTTTCTCCCTCTCCCCCGCCGATCGCAGAGTGGCCGGCGGCGATCGGGTCCGCCGGTCACACGCGCGGGGAGGTCCGTGACCACGCGGGAGCGGGAGCGCGCCTCCGGCGGCGCGCGCTCGCTCCCTAAACCCTCACAGGCGAGCGATGTAGACCTACGTCACTTTGCCTGTGAGGGGCTGACCGCCGCCGTAGATAGTCGTGCGGCGGTCGGCAAGTGGTTAATACAGTAATCAGTGCTAAAAATATGCAATATTACTGTACTAATGACACTGGCAGGAAAGGGGTTAACACCAGGGGCAATCAAAGGGTTAGGTGTGCTCCTAGGGAGTGCTTTCTAACTGGATGGATCCCTGTGTTCATCTCTGACAGAACAGCGGTCTGCCTTGTTTACATCGGCAGACCGCCGTTCTTACTCCATAGGGAGCGATGGCGGGTGGCCAGCGGACATTGCATCCGCCGGCCCCACTGATTGGCTCCCCCTCTGGCCAATCGGCATGTCAGGCAGCACGCGTGCACCACCATTATCTGTTACATGAAGCAACGTACAGGTACCTAGTTTCACATAACAGAGCCGACCTGCCGCAGTAAAACTATGTCGGCTGGTCGGCAAGTGGTTAAAGAGACCCTGTCACCAAACTTTAATAACTGCATGTAAAAGTATTGAAAAATCCAGAATTTTAAATGTCCGCCCAAAGCGTTTTTCCTTTCCATAACCATTTTTTTTTTTATTGACTTGCAATGTACCTTTGAACTTGCTAGAAAATGTGACTAGCACATGAAGAGTCCCTAGTACAGTCGTCTCCCTCCTTGCTAGTCATAGCCCTCCTATTTATTTATTACAGGTACTTATATAGCGTCATCAATTTACGCAGCGCATTGCACATATATTGTACATTCATATCAGTCCCTGCCCCCAAGGAGCTTACATTCATAAATATACATAGGCCAATTGAGACAGGAGCCAAATAACCTACCAGCATGTCTTTGGAGTGTGGGAGGAAACCAGAGTACCCGGAGGAAACCCACCCAGGCACAGGGAGAATATGCAAACTCCAGGCAGGTAGTGCTGTGGTTAGGATTCAAACTGACAATCCTAGGGCCCTTTTCACACAGGCGGACCGTTTAGATCCGCCTGTTCGTTTTTTTGGCGGATCTGAACGGTCCCCCCATGCATTCGGATGTCAGCGGAGACATGTCCGCTGACATCCAAACCGATCCGTCAAATCTGGACGGATGGAAACCCTATTTTCCATCCGTCCAGCGAATCGGATCGGATGGGATTGGATGAGAACGGATCTTTGTGTCAACATATAATAGAGAAACTGAGTACCATAAAAACAACGTTATTATGCAGCATTAAAAATGTATTACACAATATTAAAAATTACTCTCCACATAGGGGTTCACAACATGCTAAGATTCCAATTACAGTTCACATGTGGTGCAAATGAGTAAGCCAAGGTAAAGCCACTGCCTCTCGGGTGGAAATTTCAGGTGCATTCAGTAAACAGCCAATGATCTTGTACACATAATCTTAAAATAGAAGGACCACTTTCCCAATGGGGAACCATGCAGGCCCAATGTGAGTAAGTCACCATTAACACAGCATGGTAGTTAAAGAAGAAGCACAGCCAAAGCTCATTTAGCTGTACCCAGCTTTTAAGTACACAATGGGACCAGAGCATGTATGTAAAATGAAAATGTACTTAAAGTGAAACAATACCTTTTTTCATTTCCTAGGCAAGCTGGCCGGCCACAAATAGGATATGTTGTAGTCCTGGGTCCCCTCACATTGCTCCCTAAGTTTGGTATCCCTGTCACTTATGGTTTGGGAGTAGTGCCAAGTCAAGCTGACCAAGATTTCCCATAGACGCCAATGTTAAAAACTGGGAGTAATGCCATGCCAAGCTGACCAGGCTGTGTCCGTACTCGCGAGTGTACGTAAAGTGAGTGTACTTAAAACGGGGTATGCCTGTACTTTTACCGTGGATCACAGGAGTCACTCCTGTGACCCATTTTCAGCAGACAGCAGGCTGAAGCCCGCTGTAGGCTGACATCAAAGAGGTGGTCTAGGCTTGGGAAAGATCATGACAATGAAGTCAGGATCCGCCCATATGGCTGTATCATCACCTGGCTCAGTCTCTCTGCGAGCCGCTGAGAGCCTGAGCCAGCCGCTCCCACCCCCTCCATAGCCCAGACGGGAAGTGGTTAATGGCTGTGTGTTGAGTTATTTTGAGGGGAAAGCAATTTTACACTGTTATACAAGCTGTACACTCACTACTTTACATTGTAGCAAAGTGTCATTTCTTCAATGTTGTCACATGAAAAGATATAATAAAATTAGTGATTGACCGATTATCGGCAAAGTCAATATATCGAGGGCCGATTTGCACTTTCCCCGATATATCGGAATCGACCACCAAGGTGACCAATATTGCCGATATTTCAGGAAAGTGCTTGTACCGGAGTGATGCCTGCAGCTAGAGGCATCACCCGATACCGGCGTCCATAGCCGACGGTCGGCTGTCTTGTAACCAGAAGCCGCTTGGGGACGTCCCCCCCCCTCCCGCGGCTCGCCCGGGTCTCCAGTCCCACCGGAGACCCAGGCAACCAGCCTGCACCGCCGCCGAAGACCCGATCAAAGCCGCATTCGGCTCTGATCGGGTCTCCATGTAAAAACCCGGAAGTGATGTCATGACATCACTTCCGGGTACTGGCGCCAAAAAAATGACAGCATTCAAAACAGCCAAACTTGGCATTTTGAATGCTTTTAAGTGCAGAGGAGGGGTTTGGGGTCTTTTAGACCCCCAGATCCCTCCACAAGAGTACCTGCCAAGTGATGAAAAATAAAAAAAAAAATTTTTAAATGTACGAAAATATTGGCCAAATTTCGGCTGATACTGATATGCAATGGCCAAAATATCGGTATCGGCAACGAAAAACCGATATTGGTCGATCACTAAATAAAATTTTTACCAAAATGTGAGGGGTGTACTCACTTTTGTGAGATACTGTGTGTGTGTAAGTATATATATATGTACAGTGCCTTGCGAAAGTATTCGGCCCCCTTGAACTTTGCGACCTTTTGCCACATTTCAGGCTGCAAACATAAAGATATAAAACTGTAATTTTTTGTGAAGAATCAACAAGTGGGACACAATCATGAAGTGGAACGAAATGTATTGGATATTTCAAACTTTTTTAACAAATAAAAAACTGAAAAATTGGGCGTTCAGAATTATTCAGCCCCTTTTATTTCAGTGCAGCAAACTCTCTCCAGAAGTTCAGTGAGGATCTCTGAATGATCCAATGTTGACCTAAATGACTAATGATGATAAATAGAATCCACCTGTGTGTAATCAAGTCTCCGTATAAATGCACCTGCACTGTGATAGTCTTAGAGGTCCGTTTAAAGCGCAGAGAGCATCATGAAGAACAAGGAACACACCAGGCAGGTCCGAGATACTGTTGTGGAGAAGATTAAAGCCGGATTTGGATACAAAAAGATTTCCCAAGCTTTAAACATCCCAAGGAGCACTGTGCAAGCGATAATATTGAAATGGAAGGAGTATCAGACCACTGCAAATCTACGAAGACCTGGCCGTCCCTCTAAACTTTCAGCTCATACAAGGAGAAGACTGATCAGAGATGCAGCCAAGAGGCCCATGATCACTCTGGATGAACTGCAGAGATCTACAGCTGAGGTGGGAGACTCTGTCCATAGGACAACAATCAGTCGTATACTGCACAAATCTGGCCTTTATAGAAGAGTGGCAAGAAGAAAGCCATTTCTTAAAGATATCCATAAAAAGTGTCGCTTAAAGTTGGCCACAAGCCACCTGGGAGACACCAAACATGTGGAAGAAGGTGCTCTGGTCAGATGAAACCAAAATCTAACTTTTTGGCAACAATGCAAAACGTTATGTTTGGCGTAAAAGCAACACAGCTCATCACCCTGAACACACCATCCCCACTGTCAAACACGGTGGTGGCAGCATCATGGTTTGGGCCTGCTTTTCTTCAGCAGGGACAGGGAAGATGGTTAAAATTGATGGGAAGATGGATGGAGCCAAATACAGGACCATTCTGGAAGAAAACCTGATGGAGTCTGCAAAAGACCTGAGACTGGGACGGAGATTTGTCTTCCAACAAGACAATGATCCAAAACATAAAGAAAAATCTACAATGGAATGGTTCACAAATAAACATATCCAGGTGTAAGAATGACCAAGTCAAAGTCCAGACCTGAATCCAATCGAGAATCTGTGGAAAGAACTGAAAACTGCTGTTCACAAACGCTCTCCATCCAACCTCACCGAGCTCGAGCTGTTTTGCAAGGAGGAATGGGCAAAAATTTCAGTCTCTCGATGTGCAAAACTGATAGAGACATACCCCGAGCGACTTACAGCTGTAATCGCAGCAAAAGGTGGCGCTACAAAGTATTAACTGTATGGGGGCTGAATAATTTTGCACGCCCAATTTTTCAGTTTTTATTTGTTAAAAAAGTTTGAAATATCCAATAAATTTTGTTCCAATTCATGATTGTGTCCCAGTTGTTGTTGATTCTTCAAAAAAAAATTACAGTTTTATATCTTTATGTTTAAAACCTGAAATGTGGCAAAAGGTCGAAAAGTTCAAGGGGGCCGAATACTTTCGCAAGGCACGATAGATAGATAGATAGATAGATAGATAGATAGATAGATAGATAGATAGATAGATAGATAGATAGATAGATAGATAGATAGATAGATAGATAGATAGAGATATATATATATATATATATATATATATCACCCTCTAGTGTGCTAGGTGTAAATAGGTTTAGTTGTTAGTGTAGGTAAATTGGTTTGGCTGAGAGCCAGGCCTGGGTTGTGAATCTTGGTCAGGGGTTGGAGACTCAGGAAGGCTGGATAACTTATTTGACTGCTTTTCTGGTGCCTCCCCCGATTCCTGGAACATTGGAGAGCGTTCTAGATGTAGTGGTTGGAAGCTAGGAGAAGGGACTCTCATGCATATTTATAAGAACCTCAATCAATCCCCGGCAAAATGGGTCTGGAAGGGGGAAGACCACCTCATAAATAGGCATGAGTCAGCAAGGCAGTCAGGTGGAAGATGGAAATGGAGTGCTGAGGAGGCTGCTGGAGGCCCTTGCAGGGCCCCCCTAGTCTGGGGGGGTGTCCTCGGGTCTGGGGCTCGTGTGCTGGAAGGATCCCCCAAAACACATGGAGGAAGCCCTTCTTGGAGGCACAGGTGCAAGGAGAAGACAGCGTGAGCAGGTCAGCATGCCTGGGAGATCTCCTGAGAGTCAGCCTGGTGGGCTGGTGAGTGTCAGCCTGGAAGACTGTGGGGGGAAGATAGCCTGGAGGGCTAGTGGAAGGGGCAGCTGCAGCCAGGTGGGTTGGCAGTGCCTGAAGAGACACTGACATTCTGCTACACATCCAAGAGGCCTCGGGTTCCTGCCTTTAACAGGCTATTGCTCTAATCTGACTGAGTGATTTGTCAGATCTTTATGGTGTGCCAGATGGGTTTCTGCAAACAAGTGCTGCATACCTCTTAACTATCTGAGATGGGAATGAGGGACACCAATTAGCAAAAGTATTTAGGCATAGGACACACCCCTTGCCATGCCCCCTTAAAGGAGAATTATACAATTATACAAAAAAAAAAAAGAATTATTAGTTAAACCCACAAGTGATATTTTTTTACCACCACAATTCCTTTTTACTGGCTTGAAATTTACAAATGCAGAAATTTAGGAATTGGATGAAAGGTTTAGCACTGGGAAACACTTTTTGAAAGATAAATAGTGCATTTTATATACAACTATATGGATCAGACCAAAATGAGGGACAAATGAGGAGGATAGAGGGACAGAGAGACTTCGTTCCAAATCAAGGACAGTCCCTGGAAATCAAGGACAGTCCCTGGAAACCAAGGAAAGTCCCTGGAAATCAAGGACAGTCCCTGGAAATCAAGGACAGTCCCTCGAAATCAAGGACAGTTGGGAGCTATGGTGCTGGAGGAAGAAGTGGAGTGTATATAGGACTGTATATAGGAAGAGTTGTCCCTGAAGTTGTTCCGAAGTCAATTGGACATCCCATAATCTCCAATCTTTATCCAAATTATAATCCCTCAATAAAAAAAAAAAAAAAAAAACAAAGTCACCGACTGTTCCTTGACTCTGAGTGCCTGTGGAAATTCGGTGTGCCTGGCTGTGCAGGGTGGGGGATCCCAGCTACTTGCGGCCCTTAAGGGGGTGCACTACATATATATATGTTGCTACATAATAGATATTCACAATGGAACATAGATACTCACATTGGTCATGCTTGTGCCTATTAACCGCTTGCCGACCGCCACACGGCAGTCAGCCCCTCACAGGCAAAGCGGCGTAGGTCTACGCCGCTAGCCTGTGAGGGTCTAGGGAGCGAGCGAGCGCTGCCGGGCACTCGCGATCGTCCGTTACACCGGAAGAAAGGCAGGCGGCTAATGTAAACAAAGCCACCTGTCATTCTTCCCTATGTAAGAATGGAGATCAGACGGTTCTACTATGTAGGACCGTTGATCTCTGTTCTTACACTAGTAGCCACAGCCAATCACAGTTAGAAACACGCCCCTAGGGACACACTTAACCCCTCCCTCTCCAACAAAGTTAACTCCTTCACTGCCAGTGTCATTTTTACAGTAACAGTGCATATTTATAGCACTGATTACTGCAGTAATGTCACTGGTAACCCCAAAAGTGTCAAAAATGTCAGTCAAGGGTCCGATCTGTGCGCCACAAAAAAAAAAAATCGCAGATCGCCGCCATTACTCGTTAAAATAAAAAACAACAAAAATGACAAAAATCTTTCTCTTAGTTAGTAAACGCAATAACTTTTGCGCAAACCAATCAAAATACGCTTTTTGCAAATTTTTTTACCAAACATATGTAGCATAAAACAAATTGGCCTAAAATGTTAAAAAATTTTGATTTTTAAATTTTTTTTGGGAATTTCATATAAAAAAATTTGAAAAATATTGTTATTTTTGCTAAATTGACGCTCTTTTTTTGTTTATAGCGCATCATCAAAAAATTGCACAGGTGATCAAATACCACCAAAAGAAAGCTCTGTTTGTGGGAAAAAAAGGACGTCAAATTAGTTTAGGTACAGCGTCGCATGACCGCGCAATTATCCGTTAAAGTCACGCAGTGCCGTTTCGAAGGAAGGGGGTAAAATCTTCCAGGGCTTAAGTGGTTAATGAGGAAAGATTGGTCAGTTTTAGGGAGAACATCAATAGGCACCATTACAGCAAGCCTAATCGCTCCAGCCAATCACATTCCTTTCTGCTGGAGTCAGACTTGTGAAAGCTTGTTTCTTATTGGTTGCTTCAGGTCAGTCCTCTAAACACATTGCTCTTTGCTGTATGAAATAAGCAAGATCATGTTTTGGAATTGTACAATTTGGCTTATATGCATTTAATGAGTTGGTGCCCTCAAAAGGGTTAAACGTCTGGAAAGAAAATTGAGAACTTGGCAAATCAGTCTGACGTGATTGCAGTGACTGTCCTGCAGGCACTGAGCTCTCTCCAGGGACCACCTGCAAGACGATAATCCCACCTGCAGGGGCGTATGCCATCACTCACACTCGTCAGCGCTCAGCACATGATCTATTAGGGTGCAAAGATTAAGCGAAGACAGAATGTATGCTATTAGGAAAGTAATATCATCTTCCTAGTGTTCAATCCATTTTTTTAATTTACGAGATGCAAATTCAGACTTTGCAAAGTAAAATATAAATTTGAGTTAAATTTATTTTTTTTTCCTTTTTTATAATTACTACTTCCTTTTTATTTTTATACTTTTTTTTTAATTATTTATTTTGTATGTAAATAATTTTTTAATAATTAATTTTTTATGTAAAATTAATTTTGTGTGTAGCTAAAGACAAAAGTTTATTTTTGTAGTTTTGGAAACAAAATCCCTTCCATACTATATCTAAAACAATGTGGCAGTTTGACTGAATTTGTATGATTTATTATATAATAAATATGGACAGGAGTAGAAATAGCCTCCTATTGACTAAATAGATTTTAAGTTGTAATTTGTCATTTATAATTATTTTTAGTTTATACAGTAAATCCTCTACATACAATCCTTCGAGTTGCAAACTTTCAAAGATGCAAACATATGCTTGCACATTTTTTTTTATATTTAACCCAGCGGGCTGAACGGAAAAGAAAAAAAAAAAACGGAAAGATCGCCGTACCAACAGAAGCAATGTTGGTGCAGCAATCTCCCCAGCTGAGCTATTGTGTTCTGACCGCCAGAACACACTGATCAGAGCTCGCAGCCTTTGTCTGCAAGCACTGATCTTTGTTGGACTTAAGAACAAGTCAACCTTATAAATGAGCTCCTGGAACGGAACTTTATCGTAAGTAGGGGACTTACTGTAATTATTAAATGATTTTTCTTTCATTTTTTTTTTTTTTACAATATTTTTTTTAGAATTATTTTTGTGTATTAATCTGTACTTGAAAAAAAAATGTAAGGGCTCTTTCACACGGTCCGCTCCGTAGGCGGATCCGTGTTGCTCAGCGGGGATCGATCCGCGATCCCCGCTGAGCCGGGCAGATGACAGCTCCGTCTCCGCTTGCAGAGCGGAGAGGGAGGTGTCTCAGCCCCCGCTGCCCTCTATGGGGGATCGGATGAGGGCGGACCGCTTGTCCGCTCTCATCAGATCCGATCCGATTACTGAACGGATGGAAAAATAGGGTTTCCATCCGTCCAGATTTCAAGGACAGGATCGGATGCGGATGGCAGCGGGTGTCAGAGGAGATGTCTCCGCTGACATCCGCTGCCCCATAGAGCTGCATGGAGGATCCGATCAGATCCGCCTAAAAAACTGACAGGCGGATCTGATCGGATCGCCCGTGTGAAAGAGCCCTAATAGTGTTATTATTATTGTTATTATTATTTTCTTATAGGCCCTGAAACACGTTGTTTCGATTTTAAATAAAATACGTTACCATTCTGAACGTATTAATGTCAAACGGCTCGTCTCCTCTTTATATTATTTGTACTTTTTTCTATGGACCATCTACAGAACTCCAAGGACAAATAGGAGCTGTCAGTTGACTTCAATATATCCTTTAATAGAAAAAGAGTAACCCAATGCTCCTCAATATTTGATGAAGTATTGTCAGTTGCAAACAATTATATACTTGTTCTATTAGGGTGCAAAAATGAAGTGACAGCAAAATATACACTATCATGAAATGAATATGGGATTCCTCATATTGAATTTCTTTTTTCTCATTTACAAGATGTAAATTCAGACTTTACAGTGCAAAATACAATTTTTCTGTCTTTCAAAAAGATTTAAAAAAAAAAAAAATCACGCCATAATTGCACTTAAACTGTTGTGTATTTCCAGTGCAGGCATATTTTTTGTTACTAATAGATTATTTTTTTTATTTATTTATTACTGTAGCTAAAGCAAAAACCAAAAAAAATTGTTGTTTTATCCCTTTCCTACTATATCCAAAACAATGAGTAATGCCGCGTACACACGCAACGATTATCGGCCGACCGATCGTCCGACTTTTGTCCAGAGTGGTGTTTTGTTGGTTGAAATGCGCTCTAGACTGCACACGAATTTTCTCGGCCAACATAAACCAACTTCAGAAGTGATGTCATGTGCTGGTTTACTTTCCGTGTGTTTTTTCTTCTCTGAGCATGCCCAGTCTTGCTCATCAGATTTTTGTCTGCCGAAATCTGTACTGACTGACGGAAAATCGGCCGTTGTGTTGACGGCCAACAAAAATTTTATAGCCTGCACACCAGATTTTTTTCGGCCGAAAAGTCGGAGTGGGTTGTTGGAAGCATCATACTAAAGGGCCATACACACTATAAGATTATCTGAAGACTTTTTCCTTTAGACTTACCAAAACCATATAATATGAGGTCAAACCTAAACACTTTGAATTTGTATGCAATCAGGCAGGCCCTTGCACTACATAGAAAAGGTAAATCTGAAGGAAATCTAACCACAAAAGTTGGATAGTGTGTATCCAGCTTTACAAGCCGAAAATCGGCTGATCGGACGTTGGCCGAAAATTCACGGCCAACAATCAGTGCGTGTGTACGAGGCATAAGTTTGCCTGTATAAGATGCTAAAATCAATGATTTGCAATATGATAAATATGGATACAACTAGAAAGAAACTCCTATATTGTGTCAGTTAACATTAATGGTTTCAAACATGTATAGGACAAACAAAAAAACCACAAAAAAAAAAAACACACAAAAAAAAAAAATACAAAACATATTATAAAAAAAAAAAAAAAAAGACCCGATGGACCACTTGGTCTTTTTTCTGCCGCCACTTTTCTATGGTTCTAAAGAACAGACTAACAAAAATTTTAAGTTGTAGTTTACAATTAGTTTATAACAATTTCAAAATTTTTAATTGTTATTATTTTTATTGAGTTTCTTATAATGATTTTTTTAAATTATATTAGTAGATTCAATATGTAGAGCACATCTAAAATTCAAACTTTTTTTTTTTTCGTTTTTAGATCCAAAAATGTTCCTAGAGAGACGGTTCACACTGCCGCGACCTGAAAGTCGGCACTACTTTGTCAGGCAACTTCGAAGCAACTTTGAGGCAACTTCGAAGCAACTTTAAGGCAACTTTATGGCTACTTTGAGGCAACTTCAGGGAATGCCTGGGTAATCTTCCTGTAATGTTGGATCCAAATCACATCAATTAAGATAAGGATCCGACTTGGAGGCAACTTCCATTAAAGTCTATGGGCACTAGGGTGACCACTTTTCCAAACTGCCATTCAGGGACACCCCCCCCCCCCCCCGACAACTCCCCCGCCCAAAAAAAAAGATGATTTTTTATATTTTTTTTGCCAATTAGTTAAAAAACAGGTTGTTTACAATGTGCACCTGCTTTAACTAAGTCCCCTTCTTGATTACTACCCCCCACTTTTTTCACCTTCTTCTTCATTACAGCCTCCCACTTGTGTCAATTTTTTTTTCATTACTGTCCCTCACTTGTATCTCCTTCTTCTTCATTACTGTCCCCCACTTGTTTTACCTTCTTCTTCATTACAGCCTCCCAAACGGTCTGGTGTGCGGCCGCCTTCCCAGACCGGAGCCAGTCTGCGACTCTGCGTTGAGCTCCCTCGGTGCCTGTGAGCACCGGGAGGGCGGCGCACGCTGATCATGACGTCACCGCGCAGGACGGGACCGGAAGTCCGTAGATGGCCAGCCGGAGGAGTCACCCGGAAGCCAAGAAGAGCGGAGGACTGGACTGGATACGTTCGCTTCTGTGACTGTGGAGCCAAAATCATTCCGGGACACTGCATTGTCCCGGAATGAGGTTGACCGGGACCCGGGACAGACTCTCCAAATGCGGGACTGTCCCGGGCGATCCGGGACACGTGGTCACCCTAATGGGCACAAGTCGGATAGAAGTCGTCTTGAAGTATTACATTGGCTCAGTTCTCACTGGGGTGGCTTCAAAGTCATCCGATTCTGAGGCAGCCCCCTACAGCGGGACTTTAGCGCGGCTTGCAAACGACTTCTTTAACCACTTGCCAACCGCTCACTGAGCTGGTACTGCGGCAAAGTGGCTCGTTATCGTCCAGCGACGTAGACCTACGTCGCTGGACAACGCCCCCTCTCGGCGGCGCACGCGCACCGCCGGAGGCTCGCTCCCGCTGTTCAGATACAGCGGGAGTCGGGCCAGGGGAGGAGAGGCAGCTATCTCTATGTAACATCAAAATTTGTCTGATGATCTGAATCATTTAAGTGTGACAAACATGCAAACAGATAAATCAGGAAGGGGGCAGATACTTTGTCAAAGCACTGTACAAGGGGTGTTAACAAAAACTTTTTGCAAAAAGGTCACTATGGTGAAGGAGTGGGGGGGGAGGGGGCATTTCTTCCATATTGTTCCTTAATCCTTAGAGCTAGGGGTAAGCACAACTTTGGCAAAAAATTGGGAGATTTCTGTAAAGTTTCAGAGTTTTGGATGAATGCATTGAAGTTTAAAGGAAAGACAGAATGGGGGGGGGGGGGGTGTTTAAGGGTGCGATTGGCTTTAAATGGCTCCTGAGGGCTATGGAAGCTCCTTCCAACTATTTTGGTTCTGTTTGTGCTGAATAAAAGCTCCTCATTATCCCCAATATGCAAAGTTTTTTTTACAGTAAGTATAAAAAAATAAAAAATAATAATAATTAGACAGGCAAAAATAGCAAAAAATATAGTTTTAAGAAACAGTACACAAATAATTATCAAATAAAAATAAAAAGAATTAATCTAGTGAAATAAATAAAATAATCCCCCCCCCCCCCAAAAAAAAAACTAAAAAAAAAAAAACTAAGTAGAAACAAACAAATAATAGATTTTTTGTTTTTTTTTTTATTGTCAAATTTCTAGCAAAGAGCTCAAGTTTCCGCTGTAACAAAATCAATTTTGCTGAAATAACTTGGCTTATATATTAGTGAAGATGGCCTAAGGATCAGGGGCCACTTGGGAGGTAGGGCCCCCATACAGCCCCCCTACTTTACCTTCATGTGATCTTACTATTTTGGAGGGTATATGAAATCCTGCAATAGTGCGACAAATAATTTCATCACAATGTCAGCTGGGTCCAAACAAACTCCCCCCCCCCCCCCCTATATTCCCGAACATCTGATCTAAGAATATTAAAGCCGGGGCCCGACAATTCATCATTCCACTACGCTCGGCGGTGAAAGAGTTAACATGGCAACCACTTATTATACCAATATACAGAACAAAGGGCGAGTTCAGAGGAAGGGGAACGAGCTCCGGGAAATAAATTGTTTTTAATATACTGGGAGCCGTTTATCTCTGGCCGCAGTCGCGCTCCCAGCATTTGTTTTCATCGCGGTTACAGGTTTTTGCACAGCGCCATTAACTCTTTCCTGGCTGGCCGTTACTAACCAAAAACACACAAGATAACCATAAATACAAAATGCAGTTTTTAAATGATGATTTAATTTATTAACCACCAGGGGAGGACTGGGCCAGGGGGAAGGGGGGCAATTGCCTTAATTGCCATAAAAAGGCTGCCCCGCTTCTGCCACAGACATGCCTAAGGGATTCCTGATGAAGGGAAGTAAAAAGTTCCCGTCGCTGACATACTGAATGCGGGATGAAGACAAGGACAGAGCGCAGGCCTCCCCCCCAGCATGGATGGTGTAAACTGTGTTTGAGCAGAGGCTGGTTCCATGCCCCACTGGAGACTCTCCTCCCCCGGCCAGCCCCGACCGTACTTTCCCAGCTCTCCCCAATCAGCCTCCGCTGACCAGGTCGGGAACCTGGATTTGGCTGGTGAGTAGAGAGTACCTGGAGTGGAGCTTCAGCAGGGAATGAGGGTCAGGCTGAGAAGAGGGAGAGTGGGAGGGAGGGCCGAGTCGTTGCACCATGGGCCTCTGGTTTGTACTTGCCCCCTGGGCCGAAAGTTGCCAGTCAGCCCCTGTTAACCACTTCAATACAGGGCACTTTTACCCCCTTCCTGCCCAGGCCAATTTTCAGCTTTTAGTGCTGTTGCATTTTGAATGACAATTGCGCGGTCATGCAACACTGTACCTACACCAAATTTATGTAATTTCCCCCCCACAAATAGAGCTTTCTTTTGGTGGTATTTGATCACTGCAAGGTTTTTTCTTTATCGCTAAACAAATAAAAAAAAACAGAAAAGTTTGAAAAAAAAAAAAGTTTTTTTGTTTATGTTATACAATTTTGTAAATAAATACGTTTTTTTTTCCTGCACTGATGAGCACTGAAGATTCTTGTCGGAAAGTAACTCCCGCGCGCATGCGCAGGAGTGACGTTATCGCGGCTCCGGAGCGCCGGAGCCGCTGAACCAGGAAGAGATGCTGAGGGAACGTGACGGCTCCCTCAGCAGTGATCGGGTGACAGTGTCAGGGGTTTGTTTTAGGGTAAGTATTTCATAATGAGCTAGTATGAGATGCTATGCCTTTCTTCTGCAGGGTTTTTTTTTTTTTTTTTTAGGTGAGTATACCGCCACTTTAAATCTGGACTTTGATTGGCCACTCCAAACCTTCTTTTTTTTTTTTGAGCCAATAGCGGTAAACTTGCTGCTGTGTTTCGGATCATTGTCCTGCTGCATAACCCAGGTGTGCTTGAGCTTGAGGTCAGGAACTGATGGCCGGACATTCTCCTTCAGGATATTTTGGTAGAGGACAGAATTCATGGTTCCATGAATTATGACAAGTTGTCCAGGTCCTGAAGCTACAAAACAGCCCCAGACCATCACACCACCACCACCACGTCTGACTGTTGGTATGATGTTCTTTTTATAAAATGCTTTGTTTGTTTAACGCCAGATGTAACAGGACCCACACCTTCCCAAAAAGTTCAACTTTTGTCTCATCAGTTAACAGAATATTTACCCAAAAGTCTTGGGGGTAATCCAGATGTTTTTTTGGCAAATGTGAGATGAGCCTTTGTGTTCTTTTTGGCCATCAGTGGCTTTGGCCTTGGAACTCCCCATGGACGCCATTTTTGCTCAGACTCTTTCTTATAATTGAATCATGAACACTGATCTTACCTAAGGCAAGTGAGGCCGGCAGTTCTTTAGATCTTGTTCTGGGTTCTTTTTTTATAACCACCTGGATGTGTCGTTGTTGTGCTCTTGGAGTATTTTGGTCGGCTGGCCTAATGGCACCCCAAACGTGGTGCAATTTTGGCAGCAAATGGGCGTAAAGCGTGTCAAAACATGCAACTCCCAACTAACCTGTCTCAGTGTCAAAATTTTGTATATCCAACTTCTTTGGAATATTTTTGGAGTGGAGGGAGACCCATTCAAAATGAATGCTGGCGTGGCAGTGTCGCTAAGGCGTGTAAACGCAGCCTAAACAATGACTGAACGGAGCACTCTGTTATATAGTTACATTGTTCATTAGGGTGAAAATAAAATACGCAATTCCATCTAGTTCAGGGGTCTCCAAACTTTCTAAACAAAGGGCCAGTTTACTGTCCTCAGGGGGGGCCGGACTATGGCCACTGGAAGTAGAAAATGTCTCGGCATCAGTGGCAGTAAACAATGCCCCATCTGTGGTGACAGTGGGAGGAATAGTGCCCCATCATTGGTATCAGTGGGAGGAATTGTGCCCCCTCCCTGGTGTCAGTGGAAGGAACTTTGCCTCATCCTTGGTGTGAGTGGGAGAAATTGTGCCTCATGGTTGGTGTCAGTGGGAGGAATTGTGCCCTATCCTTGGTGTCAGTGGAAGGAACTGTGCCCCATCATTGGTGTCAATGGGAGAAATTGTGCCCCATCATTGGTGTCAGTGGAAGGAACTGTGCCCCATCATTGGTGTCAATGGGAGAAATTGTGCCCCATCATTGATGTCAGTGGGAAGAATAGTGCCCCATCATTGGTGTCAGTGGGAGTAATAGTGCCCCATCCTTGGTGTCAGTGGGAGTAATAGTGCCCCATCATTGGTGTCAGTGGGAGGAATAGTGCCCCATCCTTGGTGTCAGTGGAAGGAACTGTGCCCCATCATTGGTATCAGTGGAAGGAATAGTGCCCCATCATTGGTGTCAGTGGAAGGAATAGTGCCCCATCCTTGGTGTCAGTGGAAGGAACTGTGCCCCATCATTGGTATCAGTGGAAGGAATAGTGCCCCATCATTGGTGTCAGTGGGAGTAATAGTGCCCCACCCTTGGTGTCAGTGGAAGGAACTGTGCCCCATCATTGGTGTCAATGGCAGAAATTGTGCCCCACCCTTGGTGTCAGTGGAAGGAACTGTGCCCCATCATTGGTGTCAATGGGAGAAATTGTGCCCCATCATTGGTGTCAGTGGGAGAAATTGTGCCCCATTGATGGTGTCAGTGGCCCATAGTGCCCCATCACTGGTATCATTGGGAGGAACTAGCCCTATCGTTGGTTTCATGGGCAGGAGTTGTGTCACATAACTCCTGGATCAGCTCCGGTTCGGGGTTTGAACCCGGGTCTCTGGCACAGATGTGCACAGACCTAGCCATTCAGCCTTTGGAAGGACTTGGTTTCGGCTGCAGGTTTTTTGTACTTTACTGTGCAACTCTCCCTATGGACACTTTAGCTCCACCTGCCAACCAGCTGTAGAAGATCTGCAATTATCTCAGGCTTTAAATACCGGACACTTCCTGTGCTCTGGGCCCATTGATTGGGTTTGTGCTGGATTTACACCATGACTCTTGCCTGTTTCCTGACCGTTCTGCCTGCTAATTTTGTACATTGCTGCCCTTTCCTGTCTTGACTTCTGCCCTCCCGACTACTCTCCCGGATCCTGACTTTGTACCTCGTGTCTAGATCTCAGCAGGCCTGCCTGACCACGTCTTAGCCTTGTCCTCAGCCCCCCAAGATCCACTTCGAACTCAGCCTTTTCAGGTGCATCACAAGTTGTGCCCCTTAATTGATAGCAGTGGGGGGAATTATGCCCCAATGTTGGTGTCAGAGAATTAAATATTGCCCCAAGGGCCAGATAAAAGCAAACAAAGGGCCGCATCTGACCCCGGGGCCACAGTTTGGAGACCCCTGTACTAGTTTGTCAACAGTATGTGTATTCGAACATGCTTGGGACAAACATAGATCTATACTCAGACAAACTGAGACAACTGAAACACTTGGTCAGTTCTCTTTCATCCCTCTTCTATGCTTCTAGTTCAACCAATAGAAAATAAAAACCAACACCAAATTGAAAACTATACAACCAAAAAGATCTGCGCATGGCCTAAAAACATAACCAGGACAAAGGAGTCAACACTAAAAAAATTGCGATTCAAAATTTAAAAAAACAAAAATAAAAAGAAAGGTGTAGCGCTATACCCTAAAAATAATGTTAATTCAAATATGTTACTCTATGACATAGTTACATAGTTAGTGGGTTAGAAAAAAGACATCAGTCCATCCAGTTTAACCTATGATGTGTGTGTGTGTTTGCTGCTAACCGTACATTGTATACCCCTGTATGTTGTACATTGTATACCCCTGTATGTTGTACATTGTATACCCCTGTATGTTGTGGTCCCTAAGGTGCCCATCTAATAGTTTTTTGAAACTATCAATGCTCCCTGCTGATAAGACTGCTTGTGGAAGAGAATTCCACATCCTTACTGCTCTGACAGTAAAGAACCCCTTACGCAGTTTAAGGTTAAACCGCTTTTCTTCTAGTTTTAGTGAGTGAGTGGCCCCCGTGTCTTATTGAATTCCTTTTCTCTAAAAATTTGTTCCCTATGCTAGGGTCACCAGTACAGTATTTGTACATTGATATCATATCCCCCCTCCATCGTCTCTTCTCCAGAGAGAATAGGTTCAATGCTTGGAGTCTTTCCTCGTAGCTGAAGTCCTCCATTGCTCTAATAATGTTTGTTGCCCTTCTCTGGACTTTCTCCAGTTCCAGCACATCCTTCCTGAGGACCGGTGCCCAGAACTGGACGGCATACTCCAGATGTGGCCGGACCAGAGTCTTGTAAATTCAAATTGGGAGAATAATCGCTTTATTTCTGGAGTGAATCCCCTTTTTTATACATGCCAGTAGTCTGTTGGCTTTGCTTGCAGCGGCTTGGCATTGCATGCAACATCAAAAAGGATATATTGAAATAAAGTGATATAAATAAATATCCTGCAAACCTCCCATACACTGGGCAATCTAATAAATGTTGGCCAATCTCAAACCAATCAAATAATATAATAAACAGTATCCAAAGATAATAGTCCCACTCCAACAGTGAATGTCTGATTTCACCGGATCTAAGTGCTCTTCACACTCCTTAAAGCGCTACTACACTGTATCTGTGCACCACAAACCGAAAACGCTATTTCATTCATTCATTCATTTTTAATATTAAAAGAAAACTCTTCCATCCATCCATCCATCCATCCCTCCATGCTTTATTTTGCTGAGAAATCACTTTAAAATACACCCCCTAGCATTTCTGGCCATGGTCATCTTGAGTAACAGCAGATGACTCCGCCTGCCCTTAGCTTAGGTATACTGGCAGGAGAGTTTAGCTGAAAAACCCCTCCTCCCCTCCTGTAGACTCCTGTATGACATAATTTGCCTAGGCAAGAAACCAGGAAGTAACGGAAGAAATGTAGAAAACAAGTAATTATGATATACTTTCCTATCTATTTAATAATGCTAGCAGCATAAGGATTAAAAATAATCAATGTTGATTGAGAGAGTGAAGTTCCACTTTAAAAACGTGCCAACTTGTAGATGCCAATGCTTTTACATGAAAGCAGCCAAATATGAAGCCCCTTACCAGACTGCAGTGACCATTGAGGCTGGGTTTCATATACTGTATATGCGAATTGCATGCGGTTTTCCCCTCATCCAATCTGCATGACAGGCGAATGTGACCGGCTCTCAATGGAACCGGTTCACACAGATGTGGGGCGGCCGGATTGCAGAAGGTCCTGTGCGTCTTTGGGTCCGGTTCAGGTGAGAATTCAGGCAGAAATTCTGGACCTTATTCGCACCTGAACCATTGAACTGACACGCCCCGGACCCCAGGCACGAACCCGCGGCAACACGTATGTGAACCTGGCCTAAAACAAAGTGTTCAGAAAACGCTCTATGTACTTTTTGCCCGGTTCCAATGCTACTTATCATTCGCTCATGTTAATAGTCCATAATATTGCTTTGATCCATGTAAACAGGCAGATACTCCTATCCCCGATTCCTGTGCATGATGATGTCACATTGTGGCCACCCCCTACGCATTTCGTCATAGGTGACATCTTCAGGAGAATGACAAAATGCATAGGGCGTGGCCACAATGAAACATCATCATGCACAGGAACCAGCGATAGACCAGCTTTGGAGTTTGCAGTACATAGATCGAACAATCCTCCTAATTAAAAATTGAAATAACGCTTTATATGTCTTTTCAGTTATAAAAATGATAATGGTTAGGCTGCATTCACATCTTAGCGTCACATGAACATGCATTTTTTAAATGCGAGGAAAACATGCAGCAGAATCTCTCGCTCCTTTTTGGGTTTTTTTACTACGTGTTTTGGTGCATTTTTCATGTCTTTTCATCTGTTATAAAAATGTCAAAAAGTTGCGCTAGGATAACATCAATAACTCATATATCAGATGATCACTTAATTAACTCATAAATCAAATGGTCGCTAAAAACAAGCTGCTGGCACATGTATGCAGGGTTAAAAGCATAAAAATATCAATTCCAGAGAAAAGTGCAGCGCTATAAATAAATGAAAGTCCAAAATATAATAAGATCAATGATTTAAACATAGAAGCAAATGCGAGGGTTGATCAGGTAGAGATCCAAAGAGAGCCACCATCAACACCGAACACACTGCCTCTTACCCCAAGATGTGGACCTCTTGTAAAGAAGGTCAAAATGGCATGATAATATCCTTGCCAATTAAAAGCCCAAACTCCATTCATTCCTTGAGGATCCCTCTTAAATGGCAAAATCCTCTTTGTTTTAATCCAGAGGCTCGTGTGGTTTATAAATGCATAAAGGGGACACTCATGGGGTAGTACGTTCAAATAGGAGTAGATTCAGGGGCGTAACTACAGGGGTTGCAGGGGTTGCAATCGCTACTGGGCCCCATGCTCCAGGGGGCCCGGTAGCAAACCAGTGGGTGAACTTCTAGGATCTCAAAGGTCACACTTGCGACCGGGCCCTGGCATTTCACCACTGTGGGGAGGCCCCAAGATTGCAGGAAGGGGGCCCACTGCAGAACTTGTGAAAGGATCCTGATGCGGGACCATAATAAAAGGCCATGCAATGAGAGTAAAGAGCCCCAGGATTAGTGGGAAGAGCCCCGGGCTTGAAGGGAAGGGCCCCGGCCAGGGGTCTGGGGGGCCCTTCATGGTTTCTTGCATCGGGGGCCCTGAAGGTTCTAGTTACGCCTCTGAGTAGATTCATTAAAATATTCAATTCATATTCATATTAAACTCACATATCAACAGAATTTAAGCATGGTTTTTTCCAGGAAACCAATTGTTTCCAACCTGAAAGATGGCCGCCACGTCCGGGTGCGCGATGACGTCACACTTCTAAACTCCTCCCAAGGACGTCATCGCGCACCCAGACATTGCGGCCATCTTTCAGGTTGGAAACGGTTTCCTGGAAAAAACTTTTCCTGTTTAACTTCTGTTGAAGTGTGAGTTTATGACTTGATTATTGTACATCAAATCCTTTTCTCTGAGGTTCACGTCACGTGAGCTCCATGTCTTTAGATCCTTGGGCTTATGCTGCTCTCTCTTCAGGAATAGGACTAGTCGGAAACAATTTTGGCTACGCCCCTGAGGCAGTCCCAGGGGGTATACCATCACTTGCTCCTATAGGACTTCAGTTTGTAACCAGCAGTGTCAGAAGAATACATAACTCAACCCAACAGAGGGGCGGGTGCTGTGTCCATCAGTGAACCTCAGAGAAAGGATTTTACGGTAAGACAAAAATCCAGTTTTCTCTTTCGCTCACTGACGGACACAGCTCCATGTCTTCTAGACCATTAGGATGTCCCAAAGCAGTGTCAACATGAGTGGTAGGAAAAACACAGCAATACAGAGAATTCCAAACAAGGTTAAACATAGTCAACCAGGTAACAACTGGAACCCAACCAGGAACAACTGGAGCTCACCGCCAGGTAAAAAATACACCCTCAAGAAGCGGAAACCTCTGCAACCGCAGCCTTCAAAACTTTGCGGCCAAACGCTGCATCCGAAGATGCAAGTACATCCACCTTATAAAACTTTGTGAATGTGTGTACGGACGACCACGTAGCCGCCTTGCACACCTGAACCACTGACGCCTGATAAAAGAAAGCCCAGGAGGCACTAAGCGCCCTCGTAGAATGGAAAGGAGGAACCTGACCCTTAATAAAATAGGTCTGCACCACCGTCTGCCTGATCCACTTGGAAATGGTCGCAGCAGATGCAGCCTGCCCCTTACGAGGTCCATCCTTAACAACAAAGAATGGGATTTCCAAATCGGTTCAGTCACCGCCAGGTACACCCGAATCGCCCTGACCAGATCCAAGGAATGTAAAGCAATTTCCTTAGGATGTTTCGGCTTAGGACATAAAGAAGGTAGCACAATATCTTCATTCAAATGAAACCCAGAGACAACCTTAGGAAGGAACGCCTGTTACTCCTGACTAGGCAGAAAAAACTGAAGTCCTATAGCAGGAAGTGATGGTATAGCCCAGAGGCGTAACTTGAACCTTCAGGGCTCCGGTGCAAGAAACCATGAAGTGCCCCCCGGAATCCTGGCCAGGGCCCTTCCCTTCAAGCCTGGGGCTCTTCCCACTGATCCTGGGGCCCTTTACTCTCATTGCAGGGCCCTTTATTACAGTCCCGCAGAGGGACCCTTTCACAAGTTCTGCAGTGGGCCCCCTTCCTGCCATCTTGGGGCCTCCCCACGGTGATGGAATGCCAGGGCCCGGTCGCAAGTGTGACCTTTGCAATCCTGAAAGTTCACCCACTGGTGTCAGGATTTTATTTTAGGTATTTTAATTGTATTATTTTTATAATTTTATTTTATTTTTTTTACAATGTCACTGACTATGACTCTGTCCATTCAGAAAAGGAAGGAGCTGGTAAATTACATATTTACCGACCCCTTCCTGGTTCTCTATTGTGACACATCCCCTGCAGCAGCCGGCAGGAGAGGGGAAGGATCACAGTGGGGGGGACAAGGGCAGCTTCTGGTTTAGCAGGGAATGACGTGCCTGCACCGTAACTGACGAGCGGTGCCGGTGCAGGCGCACTGATTCCTGGGAGCGATGACGCTCAGCTCCCAGGAGTCAATGCAAGCCAGGAAGTGACGGCCGCAGAGGGAGGAAGTAGAAGAAAGGTAAGTATACTTTCTTCAATATCAAGGTAAATAATTGAAAAAAACATCAGGACTATCCATTTCTTTTTTAGGTGACACTGAGCAAGCGGATGGCCCAAAGAGTTTTTTGAGGCCGGAACTCCGCTTTAACTGGATAGGAGTGGCGGGGGCAGCATACAGAGGAACCAATCTCCTCCATTTTCCTGCAGCTACAGGAGTAAAAAGGAGGACAGTGATTTCTCTACATGCTGCCCCCGCCGCCCCTCCTATCCAGGTGTACAGGGGAGCGGCACAGGCCCCTGGAGCATGGGGCCTGGTTGCAATTGCAACCCCTGCAACCCCTGTAGTTACGCCCCTGGTATACCCTCTGTGACTGCCTCAGGGGCGTAACCGAAAAGGTTTCCGCTTAGTCCTACTCCTAGAGAGAGCAGCATAAAGAAGACATTGAGCTGTGTCCGTCAGTGAACGAAAGAGAAAAGGGGAATTTTCCTGATTCATTCTATTTTATTGAATGAACATTCGACCTGGAGAGCAAATAGCCTAACATAACATTTATTTATGCTGGCGTTTGAACAGGATGAATAGCTCTGGGGATATTTTATAATAACAGCCCTTAGTAAATAACAGCTGATACCAAGATTGAGTAATCAAATCGCTCCTTGTGCTGCAGTCCCTGTGCTTCTTGAGCTCTTCTACCTGGCTGCAGGTGCAGAAGAGAGTAGGCGATGGGCTTCTTCCCACCTGGCACTGAGCGGAGGGCCGGCACTTCAATGACGCACGTTGTAATTGACAGCTTACTCGACATTCAATTACTGAGAGTGGCCTACCACTCTGCGACTGCATCCGTGCCACCCCTATGATGCTGCTGAAAGGGCCGCTGTCACAGAGGGGTAGGCCAGTCTCTGCAATCTGACAGTCCAGTGAGCTGACAATTGCAGTGTATGGTGCTGTATTTGTAGAGCAAAAATGTCATTAAGGCCCCTTTCACGCTTGTGTGACTTGTCCTGTGACTTGGAACTGCAAAGTCGCATGACAAGTCGTACCCTATGATTTGCAATGAGTACCATTAACCACTTTAAAACCGGAAGATTTTACCCCCTTCCTGACCAGGCCCTATTTTGCGATTCGGCACTGCGTTACTTTAATGGACAATTGCCCAATCGTGCAACGCTGTACCCAAATGAAATTGACGTCCATTGTTTCCCACAAATAGAGGTTTCTTTTGGTGGTATTTGATCACCTGTGCATTTTAATTTTTGGCACTATAAACAAATAAAGCAACAATTTTGAAAAAAAATTATATTTTTCACATTCTGCTATATAACATTCCCAAAAAAAAAAAAATTTAAACAATCTACATTTTTTGACATTTTAGGCCAATTTGTTTTCTGCTACATATTTTTGGTAAAAAAAAATCGCAATAAGCGTATTTTGATTGGTTTGTGCAAAAGTTATCGTGTTTACTAACTACGGGAAAGATTTATGTCATTTTTATTGGTTTTTTTTACTAGTAATGGCGGCGATCTGCGATTTTTTGCGGGACTGCGACATTGCGGTGGACAGATCGGACCCCTGACTGACACTTTTGGGGGGACCAGTGACATTACTACAGTAATCAGTGCTACAAATATGCACTGTTACTGTAATAATGACACTGGCAGAGAAGGGGTTAACCCTATGGGTGATCAAGGGGTTAAATGTGAGCCTCATGCTTACTGACGTGTGTGGGGGGAGGGGGGTTATGTGACACAGACAGGGATCACAGGTTCAGCTATGCTGAATCCTGTGATCGCCTCCTGTCTGTCACTGAGAAGATCCGCCTGCTTTGTTTACATAAGCAGGCGGGTCTTCTCACCGTTTCCACAACAATCAGGGGAGTGAGGCGGCAATCGCCGCCTCTCCTCCTCCGTCCCGACTCCCGCTGTGTCTAAACACATCGGGAGCGAGAACTTCAGTCACGTAAGTCTACGTTGCTGGACCCAGGAGAGCCGCACTGCTGCTGCTGCAGTCCCTGCACTACTTTGGTCTGACTTTGATGCGACTTGAGGTTCATAGACCTCAAGATTACACAGGCATTGCTTCAAGTCGCCTGAAAGTCGCTGCAAAGTCGCATGACTTTCAGGTAGTAGAAGTGTGAAAGGGGCCTAAAACGTATGAGTTAGGTTCTGTAGGGGGGTTTGGTCCCCATCCACATTGGGCAGATTTGACATGTCCGATCGAAGCCTATTGCCGGCAATGGCCCTGTCCGAATCGGTGTGGCGCCGCAAAGTTTCCCGAAAGTAGTTTCTGCACTACTTTTGCCGACTACGGGGGCAATTTCAATAGACATCTGTGCAGGAACCCGTACAGATGTCCATCGAATGGCCCCCCGAACTCGCACTGACATGCAGGTTTGAAATCGTGCGAGTTCAGCTGAACTTGCGCAATTTCAAACTCGCCCTCAGTGTGAACGAGGGCTGGATGACGTTATTGCCTGACATACTCGGGCCGGCTCCTCCAGTGCTCTGTCCATCCAGTCCACCCCTGACTGCCACATTCATAGCCGATAACCACTTGTGTCCATCAGATCTAAATTCTCATGCTTAGTCCATGCTAAGTAACGTGTCAGTCCCCGGTCACAGGCAATATGACTTCAGGTACCACATGCAATTTACCAATCGTACCCCAAGTAGCATCAAATGTGTTTCTATGGCAGTGTCTAAATAGATACAATTTCAAGCAGTGCGATTTGAGAAGTACAGTGCCAAGAAAAAGTATTCACACCCTTTGACATTTTCCACATTTTGTCATGTTACTACCAAAAACGTAAATGTATTTTATTTAGTGATCGACCGATATCCTTTTTTTTTGTTATTGGCAATACCGATATTTTGGTCATCGCATATCGGTAGATATCTGCCGATATTTTCGGACATTTTAAAAAATTTTTTTTTTTTTTTTTTTTTACAGATACTCTTGTGGAGAGATCTGGGGGATCTAAAAGACCCCAAACCCCTCCTCTGCACTTAAAAGCATTCAAAATGCCAAGTTTGGCTGTTTTGAATGCTGTAATTTTTTTTATTTGGTGCCAGTACCCGGAAGTGACGTCATGAATCACTTCCTGGTTTTTACATGGAGACCCGATCAGAGCCGAATGCGGCTTTGATCGGGTCTCCGGCGGCCGTGCAGGATGGTTGCCCGGGTCTCTCAGTGGGAAGGGAAACACTGGCAAGTCGCGGAAGGCTCCTTGTAATGACAGCGGAGCAGCTTCTCAGCCGCATTGGTTGTCATTACAAGACAGCCGACCGTCGACTATGGACTCCGGTACCGGGGTGATGCCTCTAGCTGCAGGCATCGCTCCGGTACAGCACTTTCCGAAATATCGGCAATATCGGTAACCTCCGGGGCCGATTCCGATATATCGGGGAAAGTGCACATCGATATATATCGGCTTTGCCGATAATCAGTCGATCTCTAATTTTATTGGGATTTTATGTGATAGACCACCACAAAGTGGCACATAATTGTAAAGTAGAAGGAAAATACATTTTTTTTTCTACTAATAAATCTGTGAAAAGTGTGGAGTGCATTTGTATTCACCCCACTGAGTCAATACTTTGTAGAACCCTTTCCCTGCAATTACAGCTGCAAGTCTTTTTGGGGATGTCTCTACCAGCTTTGCACATCTAGAGAAGGACATTTTTGCCCATTCTTCTCTGCAAAATATTTCAAGCTCTGTCAGATTGGATGGAGAGCGTCTGTGAGCAGCAATTTTCAAGTCTTGCCATGGATTTTCATTTGGATTTAGGTCTGGACTTTGACTGGGCCATTCTTACACATGAAAATGCTTTGATGTAAACCATTCCATTGTAGCTCTGTCTGTATGTTTCGGGTCGTTGTTCTGCTGGAAGGTGAACCTCAGGTCTTTTGCAGGATCTAACAGGTTTTCTTCTAAGATTGACCTGTATTTGGCTCCATCCATCTTCCCATCAACTCTGACCAGCTTCCCTGTCCCTGCTGAAGAAAAGCATCCCCACAACATGATGCTGCCACCACCATGTTTCACAGTGGGGATGGTGTGTTCAGGGTGATGTGCAGTGTTAGTTTTCCGCCACACATAGCAATTTGCTTTTAGGCCAAAAAGTTCAATTTTGGTCTCATCTGAGCAGAGCACCTTCTTCCACATGTTTGCTGTGTCCCCCACATGGCTTCTCCCAAACTGCAACCAGGACTTCTTATGACTTTCTTTCACCAATGGCTTTCTTCTTCCCACTCTTCCATAAAGGGAAGATTTGTGGAGCGCACGACTAATAGTTGTCCTGTGGACAGATTCTCCCACCTGAGCTGTGGATCTCTGCAGCTCCTTCAGAGTTACCATGGGCCTCTTGGCTGCTTCTCTGATGAATGCTCTCCTTGCCTGGCCGGTCAGTTTAGGTGGACGGCCATGTCTTGGTAGGTTTGCAGTTGTGCCATACTCTTTCCATTTTCGGATGATGGATTGAACAGCGCTCTGTGAGATGTTCAAAGTTTGGGATATTTTTTTATAACCCAAACCTGCTTTAAACTTCTCCACAACTTTATCCCTGACCTGTCTGGTGTGTTCCTTGGCCTTCATGATGCTGTTTGTTCACTAAGGTTCTTCAATAAACCTCTGAGGGCTTCACAGAACAGCTGTATTTATACTGAGATTACATTACACACAGATGGACTCTATTTACTAATTAGGTGACTTCTGAAGTGAATTGCTTCCACTAGATTTTAGTTAGGGGTATCAGAGTAAAGGGGGGTGAATACAAATGCACGCCACACTTTTCAAAGATTTATTTGTAAAGAATGTTGAAAACCATTTATCATTTCCTTCCACTTCATAATTATGTGCCACTTTGTGTCGGTCTATCACATAGAATCCCAATAAACTACATTTACGCTTTGGGTTGTAACATGACAAAATGTGGAAAATTTCAAGGGGTATGAATACTTTTTTCAAGGCACTGTATTACCTCTCACAAAGGTACATTGTTGTAGTCTGATCGGGAGAGGGGGGGGGGGGATAGGAAACTGAGGAAATGCTTGCCACAAAGGTACATTGTGGCAGTCTGATCACTGCGGGGAGAGGAGACTGAAGAAATGCTTGCTACAAAGTTATATGAGTAAATTCTTGCTATTAAGGTTACAATGTTGCAGCCTGGTCACTGCAGGGAGAGGAGACTGAAGAAATGCTTGCCACAAAGGTACATTGTTGCAGTCTGATTACGTCTGGGAGAAGAGAATGAGGAAATGCTTGCTACAAAGTTACATGAGGAAATTATAGCAATTAAAGCGGAGTTCCACCCTTAAAAAAATGTTTTCCCTGTCCGCTTGCTCTAAATTACCGGTAAAAGAATTGGATAATTATTTATTTATTTTTTTATTCACTTACCTTGTTTTTAAAGAAAATATACTCACCTTTCTTCCACTTCCTCCCTCTGAGGCCGCGGGCCGCGCCGTCACTTCCTGCTTGCATTGACTCCTGGGAGCTGAACGTTATCGCTACCAGGAATCGATGTGCCTGCACCGGCCCCGCTTGTCACTTCCGGTGCAGGCGCATCATTCCCTGCTAAACAGCTTCTGGGCATGCGCATAAGCTGTGCAGGAATGATGCGCCCGCGCCGGAAGTGATGAGTGGGGCCGGTGCAGGGCATTCTGGGACTGAAGAGGACACGGAAGAGGACACAGAAGAGGATGCTCCGGCTTCAGCTGCCCACACCTGAGATGGCAGCGCTGGAGAAGACATTTTCAAGGTAAGTATTTCTTCTTGCAGGTAAGTGCAACCCGGGACAGATCAGAGGCTATCCATTGTGGAATGTACTAGCCCTGACTGTACCGGGGGTATTTTTATCTAAATGTTATTTTTCAGGTCAGAACTCCGCTTTAAGGTTACAATGTGTCAGTCTGATCACTGTGGGGAGAGGAGACTGAGGAAAGGATTTGTTACAAAGTTACATTGTTGCAGTCTGATCACTGCAGGGAGAGGAGACTGAATAAATGACTTGTTACAAAGTTACATTGTTGCATTCTGATCACTGTGGGGAGAGGAGACTGAGGAAAGGACTTGTTACAAAGTTACATTGTTGCATTCTGATCACTGCAGGGAGAGGAGACTGAGGAAAGGACTTGTTACAAAGTTACATTGTTGCATTCTGATCACTGTGGGGAGAGGAGACTGAGGAAAGGACTTGTTACAAAGTTACATTGTTGCATTCTGATCACTGCAGGGAGAGGAGACTGAGGAAAGGACTTGTTACAAAGTTACATTGTTGCATTCTGATCACTGTGGGGAGAGGAGACTCAGGAAAGGACTTGTTACAAAGTTACATTGTTGCATTCTGATCACTGCAGGGAGAGGTGACTGAGGAAATGATTGCTACAAAGGTAGATTGTTGCAATCTGATCACTGCAGGGAGAGGAGACCGAGGAAATGATTTGTTACAACGTTACATTGTTGCATTCTGATCACTGCAGGGAGAGGAGACTGAGGAAAGGACTTGTTACAAAGTTACATTGTTGCATTCTGATCACTGTGGGGAGAGGAGAGAAATTATTGCTATAAAGTTACAATGCCACAGTCTTGTCACTGGGGGGGGGACTGAGGAAATTATTGCTATAAAGTTACAATGTTACAGTCTTATTGCTGGGGGGGGGACTGAGGAAATGCTTCCTCCCACCTGAAGCAGACTGGTGACATCATAGCCAAGGGGCGTGTCACTTACAAAAGTACAACATTTTAATGATAAAGCAGATTTTTTTTTCTCCAAAATATCACCAATGCTGTAAATTTTGACACATTAGGAATTTATTCATTCAAAGTTACAGAAAGGTCTACCTGGTGCCATGTGGCTGTTGAGGAACTACAAATCTCAGCATCCCTCGCCACCCAAGGGAACACAGAAAGATGAAATGTATAGTCAAAGCTTTTTTTAGGTTTTGGATGGGGTGTGGAAGGATTGGAACCCCTGTTGGGTTTTTATTGCTTGTCCATGCTAGGGAGATTCACCCTCTCCATTCATCCTGGTGACCATTGTACTCACGTTAGAAAGTAGAGGTGAAGACCAAAATGTTACAGTTGACACCAGAACAGGAAGTGGGGACACCTATCCAGTGACCCCCCCATGCATACTTCCTGTTGTGTCTCCAAGACAGGAAGTGAAGGAAAATCTCTCCACTGGGACATAGACATAAAAAAAAAAAAATAACTGACGGAAGTTTTAACCCTTTCCCATTAAAAAAAAAAAAATAGCTATACATACAGGCTGATGAGGGATGCTGGGACTAGTAGTTCTTTATCAACCAGAACTATGTTACCTCTTAACCTGACTCCAGGGTTCTCCAGCTCAGACCCGTTTCCTTCCCCTCCCTCCACCCCCGGCAGATCCTGCCCCCCCCCCCCCCCCCTGCAATTCATCACTGGGCTTGCAGCAGTGCCAGGGATTATGTGATCTGATCTCTTCTATCCTCTGTTTAATGATTCAGCGCTCTATGAAATGATTCAGCCCTGCAGTGAGTAATGGTGACTACATAACTGTTTGTGTGCCCGCGCAGTCGTGTGTTCTCACTCAATTACCCATGCTTACTGCTGGGCATGGTGCCCACTACAGAATAACAAATGCATCAGTTTTCCCGTAAGACCAGGAGCGGCGCTCAGCCTGAACGGCGGCCCCGGGGGTTAACCCTTTCCTGAGAGGCCCGAGGACGTTTTATCGCTTCTCTGGAAATGTTTACCGCCCTGAGAACACGTGTGAGCTCATAGCATTTGCTGGGCTGCTTAAAATCTGGTTCGTTTTAACCTCTTCAATACCAGACCATTCCACCCCCTTCCTGCCCAGGCCAATTTTCAGCTTTGAGTGCTGTTGCACTTTGAATGACAATTGCGCAGTCATGCAACACTGTACCCATATGAAGTTTTTATCATTTTTTTCACACAAATAGAGCTTTCTTTTGGTGGGTTTTTTATTTTTTGATAAATATTTTTGATAACAATTTTGCAAAAAAGTAATTTTTCTTCTTCATTGATGTGCGCTGATAAGTTGCACTGATGGGCACTGATGAGGAGGCACTGATGGGCAATGATGAGGGGGCCCTTTTGAGGCAGCACTGAAGGGCAATGATAACTGATGGGCACTGATGAAGCGGCACTGATGAGTCAGCACTGATAAGCTGCACCTATAATGAGGAACTGCTAAGGCTGCACTGATGGGCACTGATAAGCTGCACTGATAAGGCACTTATGCTGTGGCACTGATGAGGCAGCATTGATAAGCTGCACTAATGGGCACTCATTAGTAGGCACTGATGAGGCTGCACTGATGGGCACAGATGAGGAGGCACTGATAAGCTGCACTGATGGGCACCAATGAAGTGGCCCTGCTGAACACTGATATGCTGCACTGATGGGCACTAATGAGGAGGCACTGATGAGGCTGCACTGATGGGCACTGATAAGGCAGCACTGCTAGGCTGCACTGATGAGGCAGCACTAATGAGCACTGATAAGCTGATGGGCACTGATAGGCTTCACTGATGAGGCGTCACTGATGAGGCAGCACTAATGAGCACTAATAAGCTGCACTGATGGGCACTGATGATGGGCTGCACTGATAGGCTTCACTGATGAGGCTGCACTGATGAGGCAGCACTAATGAGCACTGATAAGCTGCACTGATGGGCACTGATGATGAGGCTGCACTGATAGGCTTCACTGATGAGGCTGCACTGATGAGACAGCACTAATGAGCACTGATGGGCACTGATGATGAGGCTGCACTGATAGGCTTCACTGATGAGGAGGCACTAATGAGGCTGCACTAATGAGGCAGCACAGGTGACCACTGACATCCTGCACTGATGGGCACTGATAGACTGCACTGATGAGGCAGCACAGATGGCCAGTGACAACCTGCACTGATAACCTGCACTGATCAGCACTGACTGGCACTGATGGCGCTGCACTGATAATCAATGTAAAAACAATGAACTCACTGTGCCCTGTCAGCCTTTCCAGTTATCGGCTCACTTTGAATGGAGTAAGGCAGGGTAATAACCCCTGGCAGATATTTCTCCATTGGGGGAGATCTCCCATCACTTCCTATCCCAAAGCCAAACAGGAGAGAGGAAATCCCTGCAAATGAAGGGAATTCACCAGAACTAGTGTCCCCATTGGAAGATTTCCCCTCTATTACTTTTCTGGGGACAACCCAAAGGTTGGGATTTTCTTTTAATTTTTACTTTCAATGAAAACCGGACAAATCCAAAGAGAGAGAATCTTCTTACCGGGGACACAAACAGCAATAAAAACTGTCAGGGATTATAATCCCTCTTCACTCTATCCACAACAACTGGTCTTTAACCACTTTACCGCTGCTCACTGAGCTGTTACTGCGGCAAAGTGGCTCGATAACGTCTGACGACGTAGACCTACGTCACCAGACATTCCCCTCTCTCGGCGGCGCGTACGCCGCGCCGGTGGCTCACTCCCGCTGTATTCAGTCACAGCGGGAGTCGGCCCAGGGGAGGAGCGGCGGTGATCGCCGCTGCTCTTCCCCGATCGTCGGGGAATCGAGTCTGGAGATCTGCCCGCTTGTGTAAACAGAGCGGGCGGATCTCCTAAGTGACAAGCATAGTTGAACCCTCGATCTGTCCTTGTGTCACTCAGTCACCTCCCCCCACACACGTTAGTAAGCACCAGGCATACATTAACCCCTCCCTCTCCAATAAAATTAACCCCTTCCCTGCCAGTGTCATTTTTACAGTAACAGTGCATATGCATAGCACTGATTACTGTAGTAATGTCACTGGTAACCCCAAAAGTGTCAAAAATGTCAGTCAAGGGTCCGATCTGTCCGCCGCAATGTCGCAGTCCCGAAAAAAAAATCGCAGATCGCCGCCATTACCCGTTAAAAAAAAACACCAAAAATGACAGAAATCTTTCCCTTAGTTAGTAAACGCAATAACTTTTGCGCAAACCAATCAAAATACGCTTATTGCGATTTTTTTTTACCAAACATAGGTAGCAGAAAACAAATTGGCCTAAAATGTTAAATTTAGATTTTTACATTTTTTGGGGGGGAATTTCATATAAAAAAATGTGAAAAATATTGTTATTTTTTCAAAATTGTCGCTCTTTTTTTGTTTATAGCACAAAAAGTAAAAATCGCACAGGTGATCAAATACCACCAAAAGAAAGCTCTGATTGTGGGAAAATAAGGACGTAAATTTCGTTTGGGTACGGCGTTGCATGACCGCGCAATTGTCAGTTAAAGTCGCACAGTGTCGAATTGCAAAAAGTGGCCTGGACGTAAGACAGCAAAATCCTCCGGTGGTAAAGTGGTTAAGGATCAGTCCACCCAAAACTGATATTATAGTTCTTGGTAGAGAATCCACCTGACAGTCTCTTCTCTATCTCAGGGAATCCATTGATGACATACACTATATTGTCAAAAATATTGGGACACCTGCCTTTACACGCACATGAACTTTAATGGCATCCCAGTTTAATATGGGAAAATGGTTCTGGCAGAGAAATGGTTACTAAATGAATATGCTAACAGCTGCCATTATAATATAGTGGTTCACACTAGTGCGATACAATTCTGCGCGAACTTGCAGATCTTGCAGTAGAACTGGGGGAATCAGTGGTGGAGAAGGATCTGGGTGTTCTGGTAGATCATAAGCTTGAGTCCCCGTTCACATTTGTGCGATGCGGGAACGCTGCGAATATGCAGCGTGTTCCCACATCGCATCCGCACCCCTGGCAGTTCACACTGCCATATGCGATACGCAGGGGGTGGTAATTAAAAGTTAACGACACCTCCAGTTGCGATCGCATATGGCAGTGTGAACTGCCAGGGGTGCGGACACGATGTGGGAACATGCTGCATATTCGCAGCGTTCCCGCATCGCACAAATGTGAACCGAGACTCAAGCTTATGATCCACCAGAACACCCAGATCCTTCTCCACCACTGATTCCCCCAGTTCTACTCCCCCCTAGTATGTATTCTGCATGCATAATTCTTAGCCCCCAAGTGCATAACTTTACATTTATCAACATTAAACCTCATTTGCCACATAGTTGCCCAATTAAACAGTGCATTGAGGTCAGCTTCCAATCACAATCACAAAGCATCTTATTATCTCTGCGACTTGGCAAACCTTTTTTTCTTTCTCCTATAAATAGTGGGAAGATATAATAAACATTCAGAAATTAGAGACAAAAATTTATCCTGAAGGAAAATAAGATTTATGTATTAGAAAATGATATGAAGGTATTGCATCAGTCGTAGAGCCGGAATGGGGGATAGTAGTGGGTGTGGAATGGGGGGTACGATAAGTGGGTGTGTCTTTAAAGGGGTTTTCCAGCATCGGATGACTTTAATTTACAGCGGAGAGACGTTACATTCATCACAGTGAGACCGGAAATAAAAGCCGCTGTGCACACTGATCACCCATACAGAGCAATGTATAGGGAAAGAGACAATATTAACCACTTAAGCCCCGGAGGATTTGGCTGCTCAAAGACCAGGGGCTATTTTGTGATTCGGCACTACATGACTTTAACAGACAATTGCGCAGCCGTGCGATGCTGTACCCAAACGAAATTGACGTCCTTATTTTCCCACAAACAGAGCTTTCTTTTGGTGGTATTTGATCACCGGTGCGATTTTTACTTTTTGCGCTATAAACAAAAAAAGAGCATCAATTTTGAAAAAATAACGATATTTTTCACATTTTTTTATATGAAATTCCCCCCAAAAAATGTAAAAATCAAAATTTTTTAACATTTTAGGCCAATTTGTTTTCTGCTACATATGTTTGGTAAAAGAAAATCGCAATAAGCGTATTTTGATTGGTTTGCGCAAAAGTTATTGCGTTTACTAACTAAGGAAAAGATTTTTGTCATTTTAATTGTTTTTTTTTTTTAACGAGTAATGGCGGCGATCTGCGATTTTTTTTGCGGGACTGCGACATTGCGGCGGACAGATCGGACCCTTGACTGACATTTTTGACACTTTTAGGGGTACCAGTGACATTACTACAGTAATCAGTGCTATACATATGCACTGTTACTGTAAAAATGACACTGGCAGGGAAGGGGTTAACTTTATAGGAGATGCAGGGGTTAAATGTGTCCCTAGGGGCGTGCTTCTAACTGTAAAGGGGTGTGACTTTTCATATAACCACAGAGACATAGAATCCTACATAGCAGGATCATATGATCTCTGCAGTTACACCAGGGAGAATGACAGGCAGCTTTGTTTACATTTTTTACACTGTGTGCAGCCAGTGATGTCACCGATGCATGCGCCCTGAAGGGACGGCATCCCTCTGCTGTTCCTTCAGAGCTCCGTGCCGTGGTCCGTGACTCCTGTGCGTATGGGTGGGAGTGATGTCATCGCGGCTCAGCCAATCACATGTCCCGAGCACTCGAACCCGGAAGGAAGGCTGGTAGGTTACCTGGATCCTGTCTAAATTGGCCAGACTAAGTGTAAGTATGAATGTGAGTAAGGGACCTTAGATTGTAAGCTCCTTGAGGGTAGGGACTGATGTGAATGTACAATATATATGTAAAGCACTGCGTAAATTGGTGGCGCTATATAAGTACCTGAAATAGATAAATAAATAAAAAAAGATGGAAGACCTCTCAGTGGTGACAGCGCGTCACTGGAGGGTTTAGTTCTAAAGTTAGTTTTACATAATGTGTTAGTATGCGATGCAAACATTAGACCTTTACTTTGCATTAAAAAAAAAAAAAAAAGTGCGGTTTACTACCGCTTTAATTGGGGGAAACTACAAGGTGTTCTGGAAATGTGGCAGTGCCAAGTGAGCGACCCCCTGTGGGCAGCATGGAACCCGAAAGACTACTGCTACCACTGTAGTAGTAGCAACGACTTACTTACATTGGTCCAAACCGGACCCACGTAGGTTTTCTATAGGAATGATACCTGAACTTCAGCTTTAACTGGCATCATATAGAGATGGGACGTCACCCCTTTGATCTTCATGAGAATGTTACTCTGTATTTCAGAGTGCAAATATCAAAGTGCCTTAACCACTTGCTGACTGCCCCACGCAGATTTAATGTGGAAGGGCGGCTCGGCTGCGCATAATCACGTAGATCTACGTGATTATGTGTACGCTGTCTCAGGGGGGCGCGCGTGCCGTCGGAGCCGCACTCCCGCTGTGATTAGACACAGCGGGAGCCAGACCATGGGAGGAGCGGGCGCGATCACCGCCGGCCTCTTGCGATCTTCAGAAAAACTGACAGGAGACCTGTTTGTCTATGTAAACAAAGCAAGCAGCTCTCCTGTCAGACAGGCACAGTGAGATGGTGTGTCTCAGCTAAGCGGAATCACCGATCTCTGTGTGCCTTACACAGAGCCCCCCCCACAGTTAGTAAGCCTAACTAGGCTCACACTTAACCCCTTGATCACCCCCAGTATTAACCCCTTCCCTGCCAGTGTCATTTATACAGTAACAGTGCATATTATTTAGCACTGATAAGTGTAATAATGTCACTGGTCTTAGTGTCAGATTTGCCCGCCGCAATGTTGCAGTCCCGCTAAAAATCGCTGATCGCCGCCATTACCAATAAAAACAGAAAAAAAAATTGAAAGTCCAAAATTCTATCCCGCAGTTTGTAAACGCTATAACTTTTGCGCAAACCAATTAATATATGCTTTTTGGGATTTTGTTTTTACCAAAAATATGTAGCAGAATACAAATTGGCCTAAACTAATTAAAAAATATATATATTGGGAATGTTTTATAGCAGAAAGTAAAAAATATTGTTTGTTTGTTTTTTTCAAAATTGTCGCTCTTTTTTTGTTTATAGCGCAAAATCTAAAAAACCGCGGAGGTGATCAAATACCACCAAAAGAAAGCTCTATTTGTGGGGAAAAAAAAGGACATCGATTGTATTTGGGTACAGCGTCGCACAACCGCGCAATTGTTAGTTAAGGTGACGCAGTGCCGAATCGCAAAAAATGGCCTGGTCATTACAGGGGAAAATCTTCCGGAGCTGAAGTGGTTAATGAGGGAATGTCAGTCTGGAGGAGACGTCTTCCTAGACATGCTGCATTTGCATGCAGTCTGCCCACATGTGAAGCCAAGCCTCGGAGCTGAAATCCAATGAATGAAAGGGGTGGTCCAGGGACACAGGCTGGGGAGGAAATGAGGCGGGGCTCTACCTGACTTGCTGCAGCTTCTAATGCACATTGTGAGAAGCTCACAGTGTGCAGTGAAATCAGAGCAGGGATTTTTTTTCAGTGGGAATCCAGTTCCAGCACCTCCAGCACTGAATGCATTTTATGGCAAGAAGTTGCAGTTAGTTCCCCTCCAGCGTCAGTTAGTGTCAGATTGTCCGCCACACTATCACAGTCACTGATCACCGCCATTAGTAGTATAAAAAGAGAAAAAAAATCCCAGTATATATCCCTTAGTTTGTAGACGCTATAACTTTCAGGCAAACCAATCAATATACACTTATTGGGATTTTTTTTGTAGCAGAATACATTTTGGCAAAAATGTATAAAGACGTTTGATAGTAAAGAAGTAAGATATATTATATAAAAATAAAAAAATAAATATATATATATATATATATATATATATATATATATATATATATATATACTTTGTAGATATATATATATATATACTTTGTAGATATATATATATATATATACTTTGTAGATATATATATATATATATATATATATATATATATATATTTATATATATAGTTTTTTTATTTTTTGCTAATTTTCTGCCCTTTTTTTTATTTATATTGCAAAAAAATAAAATACCCAAGAGGTGATTAAATATCACGAAAAGAAAGCTCTATTTGTGGGAAATAAGTTATATAAATTTCATTTGGGTACAGTGTTGCATAACCACGCAATTACACGTTAAAGTAGCACAGTGCTGAATAGAAAAAAAATGGCCTGGTCATGAAGGAAGTAAAGCCTTCCAGAGCTCAAGTGGATATTATAGGCATAAAACATCTGGAATGTGGTTAATTGCACCCCCAAGCATCTGCTATCGTAAAGCACATGCTATGGCACTATTCAGTTCGGTGCGGTGTGATTTTACTAAAGGGTCGGGGACTTTGTTTCTCGTGCGTAGGGCAGCCCATTGAAATGGGCTTCCATACAACCTGTGGAAATGCATGTGTGCCCATTAATTAACACCAGCATGGTGTGATTGGAGCCCTAAAGCACCACATGAACCATATATTGAAATTTCAGTAACACTTGTTAAATAATAATTTATAAAAATATTCAAAATTACTAAAACACCCATAAAGTAATCATTGAATATCTTTGCAGGAATCAAGATATTTTGGGGAAAATATTGCCATTTTGACTAAATGCGAAGTCAATGGAGAAGGTGAAATGAAGGTGTTTTTGGTGGTTGTTTTGGATGCAATGGGCTTAACCGGTTGCCGACCGCCGCACGACTATATACTGCGGCGGTCAGCCCCGGCCAGGCAGAGTGACGTATCAGTACGTCACTCGCCTGTCACTGACTTGCGAGCCTATCGCGGGCGGGCGCGCGCCCGCCGAGGCGCGCGCCCGCCGCGGCTCGTTCACAGACAAGTCAGTGCGTGTGACCGGCGGACTCGATGTCCGCCAGTCACACTGCGATCGCTCCTGTGAAGGGAGAAAGACAGAGCGGCTTGTGTAAACAAGCCGCCTGTTAGTTCTCCCTGTGTAAAAGTGAAGATCTGTCCTACTATGTAGAACGGTTGATCTTTGCTTTTACACCAATAGGAATGTCCCTGCACAGTTAGAATCACGCCCCTAGGACACACTTAACCCCTCCCTGTCCAATAAAGTTAACCCCTTCCCTGCCAGTGTAATTTTTTGCAGTAACAGTGCATATGTATAGCACTGATTACTGCAGTAATGTCACTGGTACCCCCAAAAGTGTCAAAAATGTCAGTCAAGGGTCCGATCTGTCCGCCGCAATGTCGCAGTACCGAAAAAAAATCGCAGATCGCCGCCATTACGCGTTAAAAAAAAAAACACCAAAAATGACAAAAATCTTTCCATTTGTTAGTAAACGCGATAACTTTTGCGCAAACCAATCAAAATACGCTTTTTGCGATTTTTTTTTACCAAACATAGGTAGCATAAAACAAATTGGCCGAAAAATGTTAAAAATTTTTGATTTTTACTTTTTTTTTTGGGGAATTTCATATAAAAAAATGTGAAAAATATTGTTATTTTTGCAAAATTTACGCTCTTTTTTTGTTTATAGCGCGTGATCAAAAAAATGGCACAGGTGATCAAATACCACCAAAAGAAAGCTCTGTTTGTGGGAAAAAAAGGACATCAAATTCGTTTAGGTACAGCGTCGCACGACCGCGCAATTGTCCGTTAAAGTCACGCAGTAAAAAATCGCAAAAAAACCCCTGGTCCTTTAGCAGCCAAATCCTCCGGGGCTTAAGTGGTTAAAATAGCTCATGAGGGTTATAGAAGTTCATTACCACTATCCTGGACCTGTTCTTGTTTTAAGTTTTATTTTTTAACTAATTAAAAATAAAATAAACATATAAAGCAACAGTACAAAAAAAAATAAAGCAACAGTACACAAATATTGATTACTATACACAAAAAGGAAAAACCTAAATAAATAAAGTAAACTAACCGAAACACACTAAAAATAACTCACGCCTCCAAAAATAAAAGGATAAAGAAGAAAACAATTTTGCCTACACAGTTTAACCACTTCTGGACCGGAAGGATTTGCCCCCTTAATGATCAGGCCATTTTCTTGCAAATCGGCACTGCGTTACTTTAACGGACAATTGCACGGTCGTGCGACGCTGTACTAAAATAAAATTGATGTCCTTTTTTTTTCCAACAAACAGAGCTTTCTTTTGGTGGTATTTGATCACCTCTGAGATTTTTATTTTTGCGCTATAAACAAAATAGAGCAACAAATCTGAAAAAAATATATATATATTTTTCACATTCTGCTATATAACATTCCCAAAAAAAAAAAATATGTAAAAATCTAAATTTTTTAAAATTTTAGACCAATTTATTTTCTGCTACATATTTTTGGTAAAAAAAAAAAAATTGCAAAAGGCCACCACTCCGCTCATTCCTAATAGAGTTCTATTCTATAATTAGTTTCATTATACAGTGCCTTGCGAAAGTATTCGGCCCCCTTGAACTTTGCGACCTTTTGCCACATTTCAGGCTTCAAACATAAAGCTATAAAACTGTAATTTTTTGTGAAGAATCAACAACAAGTGGGACACAATCATGAAGTGGAACAAAATTTATTGGATATTTCAAACTTTGTTAACAAATAAAAAACTGAAAAATTGGGCGTGCAAAATTATTCAGCCCCTTTACTTTCAGTGCAGCAAACTCTCTCCAGAAGTTCAATGAGGAAAGGGGGAGCACTTGCACCTATTCTCTAAAAAAAAAAAAAAAGCTTTGATTATACTTCGTTTAATAAAATGCACAATAATGCATTGCATAACGCATGTGAACCTACATGCATTAACACAATGCAAAGACGTGGGCTTGCAATCTATTTATCAGTATGTTTGGCACCGTGTTTCACTGAATACGGTCTTCTTAGGAAAATCATTCTTTGAGAATCTTTTGCAAACTTACTTGCCTGAAGATCCTGCCAGTAAGAGCACTTCCTGTTTCAGGTTGACAACCCTAAACCACTGCTGGGCAATAAGTACCAGTGTTGCCAGCCAAGCTCCTTCACTTGGTCTTTGGGCAGCCTATCAGGGGTGTGTCCATGCTTTCTTGCAGACCTGAGAGGCAGCTCTATGGCCAAAGGAGATTGCACAGCAGGGTGACAATGCTGCCGCTCAACTTTACCATTGATTTATTAGCGAAATGTCGCTTGTCTTTGTGTGACCCGAGCTAATAAGCGTGTGCCTGAGCCGCAATCAGTTACTGACCCCCCCCCCCCCCCATGCAGAAGTTTGTAGTGGTGCATTTTGGCGCGTTTACCAAAAGCATGTGCGCAGTGCTGTTTGCATGTATGTGTGTGCAGCTGTTTGTACGAGCGGCGTGCAATGTTAGTGTTCTCGTGTGTACCGAGGGTGGGGGGACACGGTGCAGCTGCCAATTTCTCCCTCTCTACCAGGAGCTCCGGGTCTGTCTAAGCTTGTTCTCCATGACACGATTTTAGGAGCCATCCAAAATCTATAATTATCATGACAAGCTTGTCTCAACGCCTCCCTCCCTGAGCCCTTCCACCCCTGTAATCAAGATTTAACCCCTTCTACCCAACAGGTGGCCCGCCACTTACTAACCTAACAGGGATGGGTTGCAATACATGGTGTTCTAGGTTGTCCTAAATAGGTATGGATGATATCCGAGACTGGGATGAAGGTAGTCTAGGCTCTAGTCTTCTGGATTGTTCAATTTAGATATGGATGATATCCAGGACTGGGATGAAGGTAGTCTAGCCTCTAGCCTTCTGGGTTCTCCAATATAGGTATGGATGATATCCAGGACTAAGATGAAGGTAGTCTAGCCTCTAGTCTTCTGCATTGTCCTATAAAGGTATGGATGATATCCAGGACTGGGATGAAGGTAGCCTAGCCTCTAGTCTTCTGCATTGTCCTATAAAGGTGTGGATGATATCCAGTACTGGGATGAAAGTAGTCTTGCCTCTAGTCTTCTGGGTTGTCCAATATAGGTATTGATGATATCCAGGACTGATATGAGGGTAGTCTAGCCTCTAGTCTTTTGGGTTGTCCTATAAAGGTGTGGATGATATCCAGGACTGGAATGAAGGTAGTCTAGCCTCTAGTCTTCCAGGTTGTCCAATATAGGTATGGATGATATCCAGGACTGGGATGAAGGTAGTCTTGCCTCTAGGCTTCTGGGTTGTCCAATATAGGTATTGATGATATCCAGGACTGATATGAGGGTAGTCTAGCCTCTAGTCTTTTGGGTTGTCCTATAAAGGTGTGGATAATATCCAGGACTGGAATGAAGGTAGTCTAGCCTCTAGTCTTCCAGGTTGTCCAATAAAGATATGGATGGTATCCAGGACTGGGATGAAGGTAGTCTAGCCTCTAGTCTTCTGGGTTATCCAATATAGGTATAGATTATATCCAGGACTGGTATTAAGGTAGTCTAGCCTCTAGTCTTCTGGGTTGTCCAATATAGATATGGATGATATCCAGGACGGTTATGAAAGTAGCTTAGCCCCTGGTCTTCTAGGTCATCCTATATAGGTGTGGATGATATCCAGGACTGGTATGAAGGTAGTCTAGCCTCTAGTCTTCTGGGTTGTCCAATATAGGTATGGATGATATCCAGGACTGGTATGAAGGTAGCCTAGCCCCCGGTCTTCTAGGTTGTCCTATATAGCTGTGTATGATATCCAGGACTGGTATGAAGGTAATCTAGCCTCTAGTCTTCTGGGTTGTCCAATATATGTATGGATGATATCCAGGACTGGGATGAAGGTAGTCTAGCCTCTAGTCTTCTGGGTTGTTCTATAAAGGTGTGGATGATATCTAGGACTGGGATGAAGGTAGTCTAGCCTCTGGTGTTCTAGGTTGACCTATATAGGTATGGATGATATCCATACCTATATAGGACCATAGTCTAGCCTCTGGTCTTCTAGGTTGCCCTATATACAGTAGGTGTGGATGATATTGAGGACTGGTATGAAGGTAGTCTAGCCTCTGGTCTTCTAGGTTGCCCTATATACAGTAGGTGTAGATGATATCCAGTACTGGTATGAAGGTAGTCTAGCCTCTAGTCTTCTAGGTTGTCCTATATAAGTGTGGATGATATCCTGGACTGGTATGATGGTAGTCTATAATCTATGCACAGGTTTTATTATATAGGACTAGGGACAAATGTTGGAGTCATGTGCCACCTTGGGGTCATTCATGGTGGATCTCCTGATTTCCCAGTTCCTCTGCATTCCGAGTTTCTGGTCATAAATTTGTGCTCGAACCAATATTGTAGTGCACAGTCCTTGCCCTTAAATCTTTAGGAAGCAATACTTCAACAAGCAAGCCAACTCACTATAAGGGCAAGTCAGAGGCATAACTACAACCTTCAGGGCTCTGATGCAAGAAAACATAAAGGGCCCCCTAACTGCTGGGGCCCTTTTCATCGGTCCCAGGGCCCTACCCTCCAAGCCCAGAGCCCCTTCCCTTCTGGCCCAGAGCCCTTCCCACTGATTCCAGGGCCCTATACTCCTATGCAGGGTTCTTTTTAAAGCCCTGGTTACAAGTCAAAACACATTCATTTCAATGGGTGCTGTTTTAATCAATGCGACTCAAGACGCATAGACAAAAAGGCTCCTGCACTACTTTTCTGTGACTTTGGTGCGATTTGAGTGCCATAGACTGCAATGCTAGACTGCAAGGAAGTCACAAGCAAGTCGCAAGGAAGTCACAAGCAAGTCGCATGACTTTGGGGTTGCAGCAGTGTGAACCAAGCCTTATGGTCTGGCCCCATGGTGGTGGAACACCAGGGTCCAGTCACAATTGCGACCTTTGTGACCGGATCAAAGGAGCAAAGGGGTTAAAGCAGGTGGTGAGGAGGCAATAAAACCCTTCCTCACTGCATGAGAAATGCTCTCTAAAGAATGATCAGATTGCGGATCACTCTTCAGAGAGCACCACTACTGTGAACAAGCCCTCCAAATGTGAGCACCCTGCAACCAAATTGTGCCCTTGCCCACCCTCTTTGGCTGTCAGTCACATTGCCAGGACACAGCATGCTACCTCTCACTACAGGCATACAACATTGCTTGCATAGGAGGGGTCATTGCAGCAGTTTCTCCACCTACCTATCAGTGTGCAATCTCCAGGGAGAACCTGTGGTGGTAGGGAATGTTTCATATACTGACAATGAGCGATGAGGCCACAAAACACTCCATGCATCAGGAATAGTAATAGACTGGGAGACCCATGGATTGTGGGATATATAGTTTCTTCCCTGGAAGTGTCAGTTCTTAGACCCCATGCATCAGGAATAGTGATACGTCTCCAGTGCAGCTGCAATGCTTCCCAGACTGCATTTAATTACCTGCCGACCAGCTGTCGTCGATATACGGCGGTAGGACGGCAAGTTCCCGCGAATCACCGTACCTGTACGGGGGTTCGCAGGATTAAAACCTGGGGGCACGCGTGTGCCCCCGGAGGAACGCGCCCACCTCCATTCACCACAGGGGAAGCTGGTGCAAGGGGCCGATTGTCGCCAGGCACCCGGGATCACTCCCTGTGGAGAGAGAACGGAGGTCTGCTGATGTAAACACAGCAAACCGTTGTTCTCTCGGGAATCAGCACAGAGCGCCTGTGATCCTCCTATTTAGGATCACCGGTCTCTGTGTTGATTCCACAAGCCCATCCCCCTCACAGTTAGAAAACACCCCCTAGGCTCACATTTAACCCCTTGATCGCCCCTGGTGTTAACCCCTTCCCTGCCAGTGTCATTATTACAGTAACAGTGCATTTTTTTAGCACTGATTACTGTAGTAATGTCACTGGTCCCCCCAAAAGTGTCAAAAATGTCAGTTAGGGGTCCGATCTGTCCACCACAATGTCGCAGTCCCGCTTAAAAATTGCAGATCGCCACCATTACTAGTAAAAAACAAATAAATGAATAAAAATGACATAAATCTTTCCCCTAGTTTATAGACACCATAACTTTTACGCAAATCAATCAAAATACACTTATTGGCATTTTTTTTTACCAAAAATATGTAGCAGAATACAAATTGGCCTAAAAATGATGAAAACTTTTTATTTTTTTTTTATTTATTGGGAATGTTAAATAGCAGAAAGTAAAAAAAATATATATATATATTTTTTTCAAAATTGTCGCTATTTTTTTGTTTATAGCGCAAAATATTAAAATCGCGCAGGTGATCAAATACCACCAAAAGAAAGCTCTATGTGTGGGGAAACGAGGACATCAATTTTATTTGGGTACAGCGTCGCACGACAGCGCAATTGTCAGTTAAATTCTATAAATTAACACAGTGCCGAATCGCAGAAAATGGCCTGGTCATTAAGGGGGTAAAACCTTCCAGTCCACTTCCTGGAAGTGACGGTTCTTAGACTACAGACAGAGATCATGCATTAACCTGTGCCGTGCCATGCCACCTTCTTCATGTTTGAACACAAACAGAAACTGCTGACAAAGTATTGAGAAGATTTACTCGACTATAATCTGTGTGTACAGGGCAACATATGACACTATGAAACTCCATGATTAATGCGCAGAACATGGAAATGCAACTATTTTCGTACATATAAACTGCTAAATACCTTTTCTCATCAACAGTATATAGCAGTCTTGTGACTCCTATCAGTGTCTGGTTAAGTGCTGGTTCACATTGGTGCGATGCGGGAATCACTGCCATATGCGAACTGCTGGGAGTGTCAATATAAAGTAACTGACAAGCCCAGATTAGTTTGCATATCGCAGTGCGAACTGTCAAGTCAGACAGGAATCGGATCTCATAGTTGTGAACACCCATGCGATCCGATTCTGGTGCAGACCAAAAAAAGGATCTTGCGCGACTTTGGTCCGAATGCGATGCAAATTCACCCATACAATCTGTATGGCTGAATTCCCATCGCACAGACATTGCATGTGCGAACCACATGCGATGTCTGACATCATGCGATCTCTGACACAAGTGTGAACCGGCACTAAAGCTCGAAGGAGGAGTTTTCACTCCCCTCTGACTGTCCTATGAGGCTGCAGGACCCCTGATCCTCTGTCTAGACAGTGCTTATTGGCCCTGTGCTGATCACATGCACCTTCCCAAGAAAAACAAAAAAAAAACTCTCTAGCAATACACATCAAACTGAGCATGTGCAGAGTGACTCCAAAGACTCTGTCTTATCAGGAGAATGATTGGGGACAGTGGAAGAAGGGGAGGATCAGAGAAGACAGGATCAAACAGTCTTTTTACATAATGCCGAGTATTAACCCCTTAGGTTCCACAGTGAGTTTAACAAGCATGCTTTACTGCATATACAGACTGATTTTACTGTTGCGGATTTAGTAACACTTTAACCTCCCTGGCGGTATGATTCTTTCCGATTTTAGGTGCTGAAAGCGGTACAATTATTTTGCATGTAATTCTTAAGAATGAGCAGCCCAAACCAACTATTTACATATGATAAAAGAAAAAGGTAAGTCTCACTTTGTAGGGGACCAATACATATGTGGATTACCAAGACCAAGGGACTTTAATGGACAGGTATAGCATATTATTTTTTTTTTACTGTGCGTTCTTCTTTATAACATCTCGGGTATGATAAAGTTTGAAACACAAAATCATAAATTATAATATAATAAATAACTATAAATAAGTTAAAGTATGTGTATATATATATATATATATGTATATATATATATATATATATATATATATATATATATATATACATATACACACATACATAAATTATATATATATATATACATACATAAAAAGTACAGTAAAATTGCAGGAAAGGGCACTGGGAGGCAAACTAATGTGAATTTGTTTTATTTTGCAATGTATCAGTGTGTTTGGTGTGTTTTACTTTTGAATTTGCCGCCGGTTCCACCCCCCTGCGAGCGTCACGTCGCAGGAGACAGAAGCCGGGGCACAGAGCATCGGGAGGAAGATCCGCCACCACACACTGCCAGAATACATCGATGGATCCCGGAGACAAGGTGAGTACCCTCTCTTCCAGGATCCAGCGATCGTCTTATCGGTACCCCGAGTGTGGCTCGGGGTTACCGCTTTTGGCACTGAAATTTAACCCCGAGCCACACTCGGGAATACCGCTAAGAAGGTTAAGGGTTTTCTGAATGTTTTACATGTTGTGCAGAGTCGTGCAGTTTTTCTTTCTATGTGAACTATCCCTTTAAACCGACATACTTTGAGCTGTAGGTACATGCAGGTCAGTGGATTGCAGCGTCGTTAATCACGGAGGAATCTGGCGTATTTGGCACGTTACATTGTTTTAACAGACGTCTGAAGTGAGCATGCTTATTAATCAATATTTTATTTGAGTGACTAAACACCGGTGTCTCGAGTCATCGCGTTTAGCTGATTTTTTTTTTTTTTTGACTGAAGACAGCGGCATCAAGCAAAGGGCAGCCAAAGAAAAAAAAGTGTCCCGTATAGATCACTGAAAAAAAGAAGCTATAAATGAGGCAGAGGGAATATTTATCAACAAATTAAATTCTATATTAGTGTGATAATCACGGAAATATATCTGCTAATTTGCAATGTGCACAGACTGCAGCAGAAACTCACGGAACAGAAGACAAGACAAACAAAGTGACAACAGGGCCAACTTACTGAATGGGCATGCTGGGCAGTTGCCCGCGGGCCCCAGTTGCCCGGGGGGGGCCCACCTGCCCAGCGACCCAGCCAAGCATTAGTCCCGATTCCCGTGTGCATCTCTCAGCAGGTGGCAAGCGCCTGTCGGCCCTGCGCTGCTGTCAGGCCACTTGGGCCGTGGAGGGGGAGCCCACAAATCAAGAATGCCTGTACACCTCCATGAGAACAGGCACACACAGGACAGCCGAGTCTGACTCCCGTCCGTGTGTGTTCACCGGACCCAGCCGCCCAACTTGGAAGCTGTCATTAGCCTGGCACTGCTGTACCAATAAATATCGCCTTATCCATAATTTGCATTTTTATTCTGGTGGTTGATTGCGTAGGCGGGGCCCCAGTGCACTGCATTGCCCGATGGCCTATAATGCTCTTAAGATGGCACTGAGTGACAATACTACAAATAAAATTTAATCAGCCGGTTACCAGGCACTGCTTGCCTATAGTGGGACACCCACTACTATTGCCGTATTGATTACCATAAACATGGTGACAATGCCGGGACAAGGTCATCCAGCCCCCAGGGTAAGGATGCCAAACTGCGCCCCCCCCCCCCTTCTCTTAGGTTTAGGGTCTAGGCGCTCCCCCCCCCCATCCCTGCAATAAACCATTGCACCCAGGGCACCAGGGCAAGCATGCCAAACTGCGCCCCCCCCCTTCCCTTAGGTTCAGGGTCAAGGCGCCCCCCCATCCCTGCAATAAACCATTGCACCCAGGGCAAGCATGCCAAACTGTGCCCCCCCCCCCCCTTCCCTTAGGTTCAGGGTCAAGGTGCCCCCCCCATCCCTGCAATAAACCATTGCACCCAGGGCAAGCATGCCAAACTGCGCCCCCCCTTCCCTTAGGTTTAGGGTCAAGACGTCCCCCCATCCCTGCAATAAACCATTGCACCCAGGGCAAGCATGCCAAACTGCGCCGCCCCCTTCCCTTAGGTTTAGGGTCAAGGCGCCCCCCCATCCCTGCAATAAACCATTGCACCCAGGGCAAGCATGCCAAACTGCGCCGCCCCCCTTCCCTTAGGTTTAGGGTCAAGGCGCCCCCCCATCTCTGCATTAAACCATTGCGCCCAGGGCAACCAACCCTCCTGCCCACCCCTTGTCCCAGCCCTGCATGGTGAAGGGTCCCCCTAGGTGCAAGCCCCTGATCGCTCGAGCTGCATGGGATGGATGGATGGATGGAAAAAATGGGGTGGCGTATCAGTCCAAAGGGGGGGAGGGACAGTGGGAATGAGAAATTCAGGTGTGGATGGATAAACGAAGTCCAATGCAACTGTGTTTTATCTCAGCATCCAAAGGCATAACCTGCCGTTCCTCATAGCAAGGAATATAAACTTGTCATGTGTCTCTCCTAATATATAATCTGGCGGAGTATGTAGACCTCCTATCCAAAAGGGTCCCTATTTGGACATGTAACGGCCTCCGGTGATCACATATATATGAACCATGTACAGTAAAACCTTGGTTTGAGAGTAGGGATCGACCGATATTGTTTTTTCCTTGCCGATACCAATATTTTGGTCATCGCATAATAGGATCGGCCGGCATGGGCCGATATTTTCGTACATTTAAAAAAAAAATTGACCCCAAACTCCTCCTCTGTACTTAAAAGCATATTCAAGGAGAGGGGAGGGAGCACAGTGGGGGGGGGGGGGGAACCAGGGGAGCACACAGGGGCCCAGAGACAGCAGAACACAAGTGAACTGGATAGGAGGATTGGCGGGGGCAGCATACAGAGGAACCAATCTCCTCCATTTTCCTCCTGCAGCTACAGGAGGAAAAAGGAGGACAGTGATTTCTCTTCATGCTGCCCCCCCCCCCCCTTCTATCCAGGTGTACAGGGGAGCCGCACAGGCCTCCTGGAGCATGGGGCCCGGTTGCAACTGCAACCCCTGTAGTTACGCCCCCCTGAGCCCGGTACCTCCGTCCTGGTAGAAATGATAATTATGCTGCCCCAGCCGAAGGCTTCTGAGTGTAACACCGGGGTGATATCCAATATGAAGTCCAGTCCACGTCCAAACCCCCGTGGGTGTAAAGTATCAAAATCCCTTTTCCTTCCGCCGTCATGCAGATCGCCACTCTGCGGGGATCTGCGTTGCGATAACTCGGCCGCTAGTGACGTCAACGCGTTTCGCAGGGGAATTGCGTAGCTTCATCTGGGCATCCAAAGGGCAGCCAAAGGGTTTTACCGCTTCTAGTTTCTTACCTGGGGGCCGAGTAGATCACTCAGGTTTAGAGGGAATGTAAAGTCTCCTATCATTGAATTACAAAATGTGTGTAAAATCTACCATTATGTACAGCACTGCACACATTGCTGGCTGATAGGTGAGCTCAGGTACGACCTCATTATCCAATCACAGGCTGGGGTGAACCCTGACCAAGCTGTACTGCTCTAACTACAGCAGAGGAAAGAGAGGTCACAATTTTTGGCAGGTAAGAGTTACAGTATGTATTTAACCACTTCTGGACTGGAAGGATTTGCCCCCTTAATGACCAGGATATTTTTTGCGATTCGGCACTGCGTTACTTTAATGGACAATTGCGTGGTTGTGCGGCGCTGTACCTAAATAAAATTTATGTCCTTTTTTTCCCATAAATAGAGCTTTCTTTTGGTGGTATTTGATCACCTGTGCGATTTTTATTTTTTGCGCTATAAACAAAAAAAGAGCGACAATTCTGAAAATTTAAAAAATTCTGCTATATGACATTCCCAAAAAAAAAAAAAAAAGTAAAAATCTAATTTTTGTAACATTAAGCCAATTTGTTTTCTGCTACATATTTTTGGTAAAAAAAAATAAAAAATCGCAATAAGCGAATTTTGATTGGTTTGCGCAAAAGTTAGCGCGTCTACAAGCTACGGGAAAGATTTATGTCATTTTTTTTTTTTACTAGCAATGGTGGCGATCTGCGATATTTAGCGGGACAGATCGGGCCCATGACTGACATTTTTGACACTTTTGGGGGGTCCAGTGACATTACTACAGTAGTGCTATAAATATGCACTGTTACTGTAATAATGACACTGGCAGGGAAGAGGTAAACACAGTGGGTCATCAAGGGGTTAAATGTAAGCCTAGGGGAGTGTTTCTAACTGTATGGGGGATGGGCTTTTGAAATGACCATAGAGACCTGCGATCCTATATGTGATCATTCCAGGGAGAACGGTCAGCTGTGTTTACAACAGCTGACCGTCCTCTCTCAGCGGGAAGCAATTGCAGGTGGCAGGAGGCAATCGGAGTAGCCGGCCCCATGCATCGGAGTCCCCACAGCCGAGTGGGGGCGGCATGTGCTCGCCCCCTAGCAGCAGGTGCGCGACTGACGTAGGGCTATGTTGGTTCGCGCAGGAGGGGCTGCGGCGGGCGGTCCGGAAGAAGTTAACCACGTTTCACTTTACCTATACACTTTCACCCCCTTCCTGCCCAGGCCAATTTTCAGATTTCAGTGCTGTCACACTTTGAATGACAATTACTCAATCATTTAAATTAATTGTTTTTAATCATTTTTGAGACAGAAAAATGTCAAATTTTTTATTCATCAGTGGATTTTTTTTTTTTTTTTGCTATATAAACAGTAAAAATACAGAAAACTTAAAAAAAAAAAAAAAAAACACATTTTTATTTGCTTCTGTTATAAAAGTTTGCAAATAAATAATATTTCTTCTTAAATTTAGGTCAAAATGTTTTCTGCTACATTTCCACGGTAAGGCTCAACAAATTTTTCTGGCCACTCAGTATTGCCAAATGTATTGCCTGTCTAATTCTGGGATTTTCCCACCAATGCCCACATTGACACTTTTGGTGTTTCAGTGCTAAAAGAATTTCTTTGGCAATCACATGGCCATTGCCACATGGCTAGGGAAAGAGTTCCACTTCTGTAAGTGGCATTAGTGTATGATGGGTGATGTACAACTTGATAGTTAAAAAGGAACATCATCCAGCTATCCAAAAATAAAAATCAGCAGCTACAAGTATTTAACCGGTTGCCGACCGCCGCAAGTACATATACTGCGGCGGTCAACCCCGGCCAGGCAAAGTGACGTATGGGTACGTCACTTGCCTGTCAGTTGCTTGTGAGCCAATAGCGGTCGAGCGCGCGCCCGCGGAGGCGCGCGCCCGCCCCCGCTCGTTCCCTAGGAAGTCCGTGCGTGTGACCGGCGGACCCGATGTCCGCCAGTCACCCGGCGATTGTCGGTGGAGAGGGAGAAAGTCAGGCAGCTAATGTAAACAAGCCGCCTGTCATTCTCCCCTGTGTAGGAATAGCGATCATACGGTTCTACTATGTAGGACCGTTGATCACTGTTCCTACACCAGTAGCCATGTCCAATCACAGTTAGAATCACGCCCCTAGGGACACACTTTACCCCTCCTTCCCCAATAAAGTTAACCCCTTCCCTGCCAGTGTCATTTTGCAGTAACAGTGCATATATATAGCACTGATTACTGCAGTAATGTCACTGGTAACCCCAAAAGTGTAAAAAATGTCAGTCAAGGGTCCGATCTGTCCGCCCGCAATGTCGCGGCACCGCAAAAAAAAACGCAGATCGCCGCCATTACGCGTTAAAAAAAAAAAACACCAAAAATGACAAAAATCTTTCCCTTAGTTAGTAAATGCAATAACTTTTGCGCAAACCAATCAAAATACGCTTCTTGCAATTTTGTTTACCAAACATATGTAGCATAAAACAAATTGGCCTAAAATGTTAAAAAATTTTGATTTTTACATTTTTTTGGGGGAATTTCATATAAAAAAATGTGAAAAATATTGTTATTTTTGCAAAATTTACGCTCTTTTTTTGTTTAATATTAAAAAAAGTAAAAATCGCACAGGTGATCAAATACCACCAAAAGAAAGCTCTGTTTGTGGGAAAAAAAGGACGTCAAATTAGTTTAGGTACAGCGTCGCACGACCGCGCAATTGTCCAATTGTCCGAATCGCAAAAAAACCCTGGTCGGAATGGGGGTAAAATCTTAAGTGGGCTTAAGTGGTTAAAAACACATACCTACTGGTCCATGAAGTCCAACTCTGTCTTTCTCCCACCCAAAGTTTTTGCGGCTCTTTTTTTGGCACATCACCAACTTGGATTCAAGAGACCGCTGTCACTTCCTGATCACTCATGGGCAAGATCGACCAACTAGGAGAGAATGTCCTGAAGCCTCCTTGGATGTAGGTGACCAAGGGCTACTAATCCTCACCTAACCAAGGTTTTCCCCAAACAAATGCTTGCAAATGTGTAACTGGGAGGGGGAGAATAAAAATGATGCTACCATATGTGTAAGATCACATTTTTTTTGGTAGTCACAAAAAAATGACTACCAACGTGTTTCAAGAGATAAGGGCACCTCAATTCAGGCAGCACAGTGGCTAATTGGTAAGCACAGTTAGCATTTCCACCTAGCAGCACTAGGATCTGTTCAAACACCAACCAAGGCACTACCTGACTGGAATTTGCATTTTCTCTCTGTGCCTGCATGGGTTTCCTCTGGGCACTCCGGTTTCCTGCCACACTCCGAAGACATGCTGGTAGGTTAAATTGGCTGCTGTCTAAATCGGCTCTGATATGCGTATGTATGAATGTGAGTTAGGGACCTTAGATTGTAAGCTCCTTGAGGGCAGGGACTTATGTGAAGCGCCACGTAAATTGACGGCGCTATATAAGTACCTGTACTAAAAAATGTATTTCTTCAGGGCTCTGTTGGATGATTGGTACTGGTGTTCGAGCTAGGGCTGTCCCCTGGATTATTGGCTTATACAGTGTGTCAATTGTGGAGCAATCCAACACAGACTCCAGCAGGGGAGGACTGGGCCAGGGGGCAGGGGGGCAATTGCCCCCTGGGCCGCTCTGATGTCCTGTAAAAAGGCTGCACTGCTTCTGCCACAGACATGCCTAAAGGATTCCTGGTGAAGAGAAGTAAAATGTCTCTGCCACTGACCTACTGAGTGTGGGATGAAGACAAGGACAGAGTGCAGCCCCCCCCCCCCTCCCCTCCCCAGCATAAACTGTGTCTGAGCAGAGGCCAGGTCCATGCCCCGCTTGAGACTCTCCTCCCCTGGCCAGCCCCAACTGAGCTGTCCCAGCTCCCCCCAACCACCCCCTGCTGGCCAGGTCAGGAACCCGGATTCGGCCGGTGAGTAGAGAGTACCTGTAGCATGGCTTCAGCTTGGAATGGGGGTCAAGAGGAGGCCAGGAAGAGGAAGAGTGGGAGGGGGCCGAGTCGCTGCACCATGGGCCTCTGGTTTGTGCTTGCCCCCTGGGCCGAAAGTTGCCAGTCTGCCCCTGGACTCCAGCATCAACCACCCCCCAGAGCCACGAAGAACAGAGAGACATAATTCCCCTAAATATGTTGCCTGTATTTTTATGTGGCTACCAATAAAAAATGGAACCATGCTGTATAACTCTTTGTGCAGGGTGTTCCTCACAACCACTTACTGGTGTCTGGTTTCTCCAGGAGCCAAGTAGCCAGAGATGCACAACTGGGTCTTATGCACCACTACCATTTGAACCTTCTAAGTTCAAGCTGCTAGAACAGGAATGGGCAAACTACAGTCCGCGGACCTTTTAATCAGGCCCGCGGAGCCTTACAGTGGCGGCCGGTCCTAGGCTTCAGCAAAGAGTGGACCCGGGGTGCAGAGCAGTGCGCCCCGAGCCCACACATTGTGTGATGATAGCGAATGAAAATTCACTATTGTCACACGGATCTTTCTCTTGGCCAATCAGGAAGCGGGTCTAATACCCGCTTCCTGATTGGCCGCAAGGCAAACCCCATGCCATTGGCCAAGGAGGAGGCGGGAGGACTCGAGGAGACGCCGGGGGACTGAGAAGCCGCCGCTGCTGCTGCTGCAGTAAGTGCACTGGCCTCGGGGGGCACACTGCATTGAAGGGGGCACGCACGCAGGTCTCTGCATTGAAGGGGGCACGCACGTTGGTCTCTGCATTAAAGGGGGCACGCACGCTGGTCTCTGCATTAAAGGGGGCACGCACGCTGGTCTCTACAAACTAAGGGGGCGCGCACGCTGGTCTATGCATTGAAGGGGGCACACACACTGGTCTCTGCATTGAAAGGGGGCACGCACGATGGTCTCTGCATTGAAGGGGGCACGCTGGTCTCTGCATTGAAGGGACCACGCTGGTCACTGCATTGAAAGGGGGCACGCTGGTCACTGCATTGAAGGGGGCACGCTGGTCACTGTTTTGAAGGGGGCACACTGGTCACTGTGCATTGAAAGGTGGCACGCTGGTCACTTTGCATTGAAAGGGGGCACGCTGGTCACTGCAATGAAGGGAGTACGCTGGTCACTGTGCATTGAAAGGGGGCACACTATACCTTAATTTCTGAAGGCCCCTTTCACACTTTTGTGACCTCAAAGTCACGCAATTTTTTACAGCGTTTTTTGCCATCTACTCTTGGTCCAGCCCCCGGGTCCAATATATGAACCCATTGCGGCCCTCGAGTCAAAAAGTATGCCAACCCCTGTGCTAGAACCTTCCAGACAGTTCGGCCACCGCCACCTCGCCCACCAAAGACTGATGTCAAGGTAGCAGTAGGGAGTTTGTTGTTGAGAATTCACATTGAAACTGAGAAACCCCATCCTGTTATTTTGTATTTCTGAGAGACGTAAAAGCCCTCAACATAAACAGTTAAAACACTTCCACTCAAAAGACAATTAAGGAGGAAAAAAAATTATCACCTTAAATACCTCGAATTCCTAAAGTCAGTGGAAAATCTTGACATATATAACTGTGAAATCTACCAAGTTCTGAATCATAAAGACAGCTTGGCCTGCTAGAGAGGGCAGGTAAAGGAAAATTACATCACCTTAAATGGAAGTATATTGTTTTCCTGTCCAAACCAGTTATTTATTAAAAGTTTTCAAATTTGTCTTACATCATTTGCCTTTATTGCACAACCAGTGCCCCAGCAGGAGGGGTATTTGCTAACTAAACTAAATGAGAAATTGCTACCTCTTCATCTGTGAACTAGAAAGGGCTCAGAGGACCCCTTATCCATACAAAAAGGTTGCAAGTGTAGCACCCTCATAATATAGAGCAGGCTGCTAGGTCAATTTAATCTGGCTTCCCTGTAATCAGTGGAGCAGGGGTTGATTATTCAGGGCTGCTCAATGTTTCACTGGCTGCTTTTCTGTTACTCCCCCCTGTCTTCTAGAGGGTTCTGTAAGTATAGTGGGAGGAAGAACAGAGCAGGCAGCCTCAATATTTATGGAACTCCAGCCAATCTCTTGGGAGGTGTGCCCAGAAGGTAGTGAGCAGTGCCTCAGCGGCAGTTGTGTTCCTGGACCTAGCCCTGCAGGAGGAGCCCCCTGGTGAAGGACCATAGGGGAGGCCATGAAGAAGACACCAAGGTCCCAGCTGCGCTAAGCTGGTGGGGGGGGGGGGTCTTTTTTGCAGATCAGTGTCCAGGGATGAAGTTGGGTTACTGTAAAGAGCCAGTAGGAAGTTGGTGGGAAAGAGTCCAGCTGTGGTGTAAGTCTACATTTCCCTCACTAGGCAGAGCCTGGTGGCTGATGGCAGGGGGCAACCAATGATCCTGTGGTTATGTGAGTAGAAGACCCCCCAGTGCTGAAGGCAAGTGACTGTATGCAGCTTTTAACTCTGGAAGGAGTACAGGTCACCAGCAGCATAGTGATCCCGTGGGACATTCAGTTTATGCAGTGCAGCCAAAAATTTAGGAGTCTTCAAGTTATCCAGTTTTGCAGTTTTCTTGAGATTTCCCATACTCCCTCTCTCTGTTTATCATTACCCCAAAAAAACCCTAAAAAGAACCCCTAGACTGCTTTCTGAGCCAGTAAAAGAATGCAGAAAATGGGGGTTTCCTGGTGTGTAAGAGGGAGATTGGACTGTATTAGCCAACAGCTCCCACAGGGGTGCGCTACACAAGTTAAGGGAGTTGTAAAGTTTCAAGGTTTTTCACCTTAATGTAGTCTATGCATTAAGGTGAAAAACCTTCTTGTTTGCAGCTGCCCCCCAGACCCCATGTTATTCTTACCTGAACCCGAATGTTTCAGCGACGAGCACGAGCCCAGCAGGCTCCAGCTGCTGTCTTGGGTCCTCATTGGGTAGATTGATAGCAGCAGGAGCCATTGGCTTCCGCTGCTGTCAATCAAATCTAGTGACATGGGAGACAGAGGCCAATGGTGCAAAGACTTGGCCCCCCTCCCACTCTCTCTCTTCCTTGCCTCCTTCTGACCCCCATTCCCGGCTGAAGCTCCACTCCAGGTATTCTCTACCCTCTGGCCGGGGGGAGGAGAGGCTCCAGTGGGGCATGGAACTGGCCTCTGCTCAGACACATTTTACACCATCCATGCTGGGGGGGGGGGAGCCTGCGCTCTGTCCTTGTCTTCATCCCGCACTCAGTAGGTCAGGGGTGGGGAATTTTTACTTCTCTTCACCAGGCATGTCTCTTCGTTAGGCATGTCTGTGGCAGAAGCAGTGCAGCCTTTTTATGGGGCATCAGAGCAGCCAGGGGGGGGGGGAATTGTCCCCCTGCCCCCTGGCCCAGTCCTCCCCTGCAATGGACGCCAAAGCAAGACTCTGGAGCATGCCGCACGGGTGCCCCCATGGAAAGTGACTCTTCGTGGGGGCACCGATGAAGAGGAGGAGCCAGAAGTAACGCTGGGGCACCCCAGAAGAGGAGGATCGGTGCTGGTCCATGCAAAACCCTTGCACAGAGCAGGTAAGTATAAAATGTTTGTCACACAGCCTAACTGCCAAGAATTTAAATTTTTCTTTCGTTTTTTTAATATCACTATAGTGCAAAAGTCCATCCTGCTATCTATTGTTAGAAGTCTGCTGACCAGGGGACCCCTTTTGCTGTATCTCTCATATGAAAAGCCTGAGAGCAAATTCGTATGGCCCAGGTCCAGGAAGGGGACTCGCCCAGCTCACATGTGAGCAACTGCCTGTAGAGCATTCCAGAGAAGTCAGATTAAGATGAACAGAAGACAGTTAAAGGACCGGTTCACATCAGGATCGTACAGAAACGAGTGCCGCATTCTTGTGCGTTCTTGCACGGTGCGATTTTGCAGCCCAATTAATTTTAATGGAAATGGCACCAGAATACAGAAAAAGTAGTGCATGCACTGTGGGACCATGCGATTTGGTGCCCACTAACACATTGCTCATGATCTGTTTTTGGGGTGATGTTAGCATTTCATTGGCACCTGCATGCAGAATTCAAGGGCAGTGCATTTGAACACGGTGTGAAAATTGTGCACAGAATTGTGCGACACCCTGTGCGCAGAGGTGATAGCCACCAAAAAGCCACCGCACTGGAGGAACTAAATGTTGGACCCCCTGAAGAAAGGTATGCACCAGGGAGTGTGTGGCCAAGATTTGTTGGAAGAAGACCACCAAAGCCGACACCTGGCCCTTGATGGTACTCAAGGCCAATTTCTGTTCAACCCCCCGTTCAAGGAAGGACAAGATCTGAGCTACAGAGAAGAAGCAAGGATGAACCTCAAGAAACTCACACCACGCAATGTATGTCTTTCACGTACAATGGTAGATTTTCCTAGAAGTAGATTTCCTAGCTTTTAACAGCAATGGAATCACCGACTCAGATAAACCTCAATCCATCAGCACCTATCGCTCAACAGCCAAGCCGTCAAATTCAGCAACTCTAAAGCAGGATGGAAGATTGGTCCTTGGGACAGCAAATCCTCCCTGAGAAGAAGCTTCCAAGGAACATCGGTGACCAGCCGCACCAGATCTGCGTACCAAGCCTGGAATGCATTAAGGTGAAAAACCTTGAGACTTTACAACTTCTTTACCTTGTGTAGCGCAATGCAGTCCTATCTCCCTCCCCTTCTAACACACTGGTGAGGCCAGTTTGGAGCCACTAAGATGACCGGAATCCCTTCTGCCTCAATCCTGGCAGAAGCTTGAGAGGAGGGAAGGCGTAAATCAGACAATACTGACTTCACGGGCCCACCAGCGCGTTTGCTGGGTCAGCAAGAGGATTCCCTGACCAAGCCACAAACTTAATTTTTGTTGAGGCGAGACACCAACAGTTCAACCTTGTGGTTGCCCCACCGGAGACACAACTGATGAAACCCCCCCCCCCCCCGGATGAAGGGACCACTCCCCTTGGTCCAACACCTCCCGACTGAGGTAATCCGCCTGCCAGTTTTCCATCCCGGGAATGTGTACGGTGGAGGGGGCTGGAACAAACCGTTCTGCCCACCTTAGAATGTCAGCTACCTCCAGAGCCGCCAGGACACTTTTTGTGCTCCCTTGGTGATTGACATAAGCCACGGCCGTGGCATTGTCCGATTGAATGCACACTGGACATCCCTTAAGACGATCCGGCCAATGGTCCAGGCACAGTCTGATCGCTTGGAGTTCCAAGACATTGATCAGTAGTCTAGGCTCTTCCAGTGTCCAGATCCCCTGAGCAGAATTTTTGCCAAGGACGCCTTCCCAGTCTTATAGGCTGGCATCCGTGGTGACCACGGTCCAATACAAGGGGAGGAAGGATTTGCCCAGCCGAAGCGCCGGAGAGTGAAGCCACCATATCAGGGACTCTTTCGTTCCCCGACTCAGCCGGATACAATTGCCCAGAGACTGCAGAGCCTTGTCCCATTTGGCCAGAGTCTCCCTTTGCAGGGATCTCGTATGGAACTGTCCAAACGGAACTGCCTCGAAGGTGGACACCATCAGGCCCAGCAACCGCATGCAAGTCCAGAAGGATGACAATCTGCTGGACAGCAGGAGACAAATTTCTGGAGTTTGTCCAGAGGAAGGAGCACTCTGGCTAAGGCAGAGTCCAGAGTCCGACCCAGATAGTCCAGCTTTGTGGACGGAACCAGAGCAGACTTCTGAAAAATTCAGAATCCAGCTGAACTCCCTCAGAGTTCGTATGGCGATTTCCAGGTTTTCCACCAGAGCAGCAGGAGACTCCGCTCACTGTCTGTCAATGAACGAAAGAGAAAATACTTGTTGATCCTCCAGGATTCTAATGTGTTCCTAACTTCCTGTTTTAGCTGACGCCACATTGCCTTTGCTGCACTGAAATCCTAATGAGCATTGTCAGCCCCTGCCTGCTGGACTACAGAACTCCACCTATTCGCCACCCTGTTCTCCACATGATACAGTCATAACGGGAGCCAGGTGGGGGGGCGCACATGCACCTGATCTAAACCTGGAAGTAGGCAGCGACGTACCAGTACCTCGCTTTGCCTACACCGGCTGCGCACCCGCAGTACATTGGGAATGCGCGGTCCGCAAGTGGTTAAAAATATATAAATATTTGAATGTTGATAGTCTGGTTACAGGTCAACTTTAAAGTGCTACTGAACCCACAACAATAAAATCAGTCTGTATATGCACTAAAGCATGCTTGTTTTACTTACTGTGAAACCTAAGGGGTTAATCCTCCGAATTGTGTAAAAAAGCTGTTTGATCCTGTCTTCTCTGATCCTCCCCTTCTTCCACTGTCCCCTAATATTTTTCTAATAACACAGAGTCTATAGAGTAAGGCTGCACATGCTCAGTTTGGTGTGTATTGCTAGAGAGTTTTTTTTTTTCCAGGAGGGTGCATGTGAGCAGCCCCAAGCCAATCAGCCATGTCCAGACAGATGGTCAGGGGTCTCATGGAGCAGTCAGAAAACTCCTTCACGCTTTAACCAGACACTGATAGCAGTCACAAGACTGCTATATACTGCCAATGAGAAAAGGTACTTAGCAGTTTATATTTACTAAAATAATTGCACTTCCATGTTCTGTGTACTGTGGGAGACCAGATATAGTGACTGCAGGCTCCTGGGGAGACCAGATATAGTGAATGCAGACTCCTGGGGAGACCAGATATAGTGACTGCAGGCTCCTGGGGAGACCAGATATAGTGAATGCAGACTCCTGGGGAGACCAGATATAGTGAATGCAGGCTCCTGGGGAGACCAGATATAGTGACTGCAGGCTCCTGGGGAGACCAGATATAGTGAATGCATGCTCCTGGGGAGACCAGATATAGTGAATGCAGGCTCCTGGGGAGACCAGATATAGTGACTGCAGGCTCCTGGGGAGACCAGATATAGTGAATGCAGGCTCCTGGGGAGACCAGATATAGTGACTGCAGGCTCCTGGGGAGACCAGATATAGTGAATGCATGCTCCTGGGGAGACCAGACATAGTGAATGCAGGCTCCTGGGGAGACCAGATATAGTGAATGCATGCTCCTGGGTTTAGTGACACTTTAATTACAGAGCCCTCAGTAGCTCATTTCAGTTCATCTCCACAACTGTTGAGATATCAGCCACACAGGGAGTGCGTTGTTTTCATGAATCGCCCAACTTATAGACATGCATTGTGAGAAGGACCAGTAAAGCACAACCACTGTGTAGCACCTCCTCAGGGAATCATAGCCTATGGAGTTGATTTACTAAAGGGAAAAAGACTGTGCACTCTGTAAGAGCAGTTGCTCCAGAGCTTTGTAAATGAGCAGAAGCTCTGCTGACTTCCATCATCCAATCATATGCAAGCAAAAATGCTGTTTTTTTTTTTTATTTTCCTTGCATGTGATTGGGTATTTTTTGCCAAGTGAAGCTTTACCTCATTTACTAAGCTCTGGAGCAAACATACTTGCAGAGGGCAACTGCATGTTGTTTACAAGTTAAAATCAGTATTTTTTGCTAGAAAATTACTTAGAACCCCCAAATATTATATATGTATAAATACACTTTTAACAAAGACTAAAGAATAAAATGGCGGCCGTTGCAATATTTTATATCATGCGGTATTTGCGCAGCGGTCTTTCAAACGCAATTTTTTTGGAAAAAATACATTTCACTGAATTCACAAAAAACTAAACAGTAAAATTAGCCCAATTTTTGGGATATTGTGAAATATGATGTCACACCGAGTAAATAGATACCCAACATGTTACGGTTAAAATTGAGCACACTCCTGGAATGGAGACAAACTACGATACTTAAAAATATCTATAGGCGACGCTTTAAACATTTTTAACGGTTACCAGTTTAGAGTAACAGAGGAGGTCTATTTCTAGAATTATTGCTCTTGCTCTAACGATCCTGGCAATACCTCACATGTGTAAATTAAACATCATTTTCATTTGCGGGTGCGACTTACATATGCGTTTTCTTTGGTGCGCGAGCTCACGGGGACAGAGGCGCTTTAACATTTTTTGTTTTCCTATTTACCTAAATTTTTTACACTGTTTCTTTAAAAAAATAAAAATCTGATCACTTTTATTGCTGTCACAAGGAAAGTAAACATCCCTTGTGACATTAATAGGCAGTGACAGGTACTCTTTAGACCCCAGACCCCTCCACTGCACTTAAAAGTATTCAAAACTCTGAAATCTGCTTTTTTGAATGGTGACAGCTTTTTTAAAATCGGCGCCATTGGCGGCCAAGTAAACCCGAAGTGACGTCATGATGTTGCTTCCGGGTTACATGATCGGAGACCCGATCAAAGCCGAATCCGGCTTCGTTCGGGACTCCAACCAGCCGGCGGATGTGCCAGTTGGTTGCTTGGGTCTTCCAGTGGGACGGGAGAGCGGTGGAAGGTGGCGGGAGGAGGGGGGGCATCCCCTCTCACTCATTAAGATAACGGCCAAGCGGCTGCTGAGCCATGTCGGCTGTTATCTCCTGAAAGCCGACCGCCGGCTCTAAAAAAAGGTACCCGGGTGATGCCTGCAGCTGCAGATCATCCCGGTACAACCACTTCTTGAAGCTGACACACAGGTACGTCGGTTTGCTGGAAGTGGTTAACCACTTACTACCCGCCCGCCGTCAAATGACGGTGGAGCGGTGTAGCTATTATCCTGGGACGCCATCATATGACGGCGCACCAGAACAGGCTCTCTCATGCTCCCCCGGGGGCAAGCGGAGCGGCGATCGTGACCGCGCTGTGTTGCTAGGACACGGCGCGATCCCGATCTCAGTAAAGGGTCAATGACATGACTCTTTACCCATCTGATCGGCTGTGTCCAATCACAGCCGGTCACATGTAAATGAGGAAGTGCCGTATTTCAGCTCTCCTCGGCTCACACTGTCAGTGTGTGAGGCGAGGAGAGCCGATCAGCGGCTCCTCCTCATAGGGGAGACAGGGAAATTTAATCAGGGCACTGATCACCAGTGCTCTGATTACACAAGAGTGAACTAAAGTGCCATAACTGCCCGCCATCAGTGCCCACAATCAGTGCCCATAGTGCTGCCAGTCAGTGCCCATCAGTGTCTGCTCATCTAGGCACTGACTGGCAGCAGTATGGGCACTGAGTGTGGGCACTGATGTGGCTGCCCATCAGTGCTCATCAGTGCTACCCGTCAGTGTCCATCAGTGCCGCCTGTCAGTGCCCATCAGTGCCGCCCGTCAGTGCCACCTCTCAGTGCCCATCAGTGCCACCTCTTAGTGCCCATCAGTGCCGCCTATCAGTGCTCATCAGTGCCACCTATCAGTGCGGCATATTAGTGCCACCTCATCAGTGCAGCCTATCAGTGCCCATCAGTGCTGCCTCATCAGTGCACATCAGTAAAGGAGAAAAAATTATTTATTTTCAAAATTTACTCACAGAAAATAAGAAAAACTTTTTTTTTTTTTTTCAAAATGTTCTTTTTTCTTTGTAAGAAATAAAAAACCCAGAGGTGATTAAATATCACCAAAAGAAAGCTCTATTTGTGTGAAAAAAATTATAAAAATTTCATATGGGTACAGTGTAGCATGACCGTGCAACCGTCATTCAAAATGTGAGAGCGCTGAAAGCTGAAAATTGGCCTGGGCAGGAAGGGGGTGACAGTGCCCGGTAGGCAAGTGGTTAAATAAAGGAGCTCTATAGTCACAGCATACATTTTCTAACATCAGCATTGAAATAACAAACAATATTCATGTCCGATAATCCAATATAAGCTGACTGGAAAAATCTTCATGTTGTGAGTTCTGCCTGTCTGCTGGCCATCCCTTTCCACAACTTCCTGGATTCCCAGCATGCATTGCAACTTCTCCTCCATTTCTAAGAACTACATATCCCATGGTACCTTGCTGTCTGCATGCAGTGCTTCCTGTACTGACTCCGCCTCCTGAAACTCCTCCTCTCAGCTCCTCTGTAGAGCAGAAGGCGGGCTCTGTGAAATGTGTGACACAGCAGTGCTACTCACAGGACATGGTGACTACGGGACACTGAAATCAAGGCAGGAAATGTGTGGGAAACTTCACAAAGTAAGTTTACAAACTTCAAGATGGTTCAGATGAATAGGAATAAGCAAGAAATAACATGAATATAGGATTTTATATTTTGATTATAGATGCACTTTAGGCTTAAAAAAAAAAAAAAAAAAAGACTGCATTCTTCATTATCTTAGCTGGCAGCTTCTTGATTACTTTACTGTCAAAATTCCTGTATGAGAAGGTGGTGATGGAAGCAACCATTTGTAGACTTCAATAGAACAGGTCTGTTGTATCCTAACTAGGGTTGAGCGGACACCTAGATGTCCGTGTTCGACGGGTTCGGCCGAACTTTAAAAAAAAGTCCGGGTCCGTGTCCCGGACTTTTACCGAACTTTTCCCGGACACCGAACCCCATTGAAGTCAATGGGGACCCGAACTTTAAGGCACTAAAATGGCTCTAAAACACCAAAGGAAAGGGCTAGAGTGCTGCAAATGGCAGCAAAACGTAATTAAGAGCATGGCAAGTGCTCTGCAAACAAATGTGGATAGGGAAATAACTTAAAACAACAAAACAGAAAAATAAAACAATGTTCTTCTTCATCTCTGAAGGACGAGGCCCATATGGAGTAGGAGGGAGGTTGAGGTGGTGGTGGATGTGGCGGTGACATAGGCGTGCGCACAGGGTGTGCTGGGTGTGCCTGGGCACACCCTAATCACCTAGGGCACATAGCATTGCCAGTGAGGAGATGGGAAAGATCTCCCTGGGACCTGCTCTGCTCTATTTCTCCTTGCCTACAGGTACATGGCCCCGATACATTACTCTCCCTGCTGGCAAACACATGCATGTGTATTTCAACTTTGGGGTGCACACCTTAATGCAATAGGCTGCGCACACCTATGGGCGGTGTAGGTGGAAGCGGCGGTGGAGGAGGACCAGGGCCGGATTAACAGCATCATGGGCTTGGTGCTGAGGATTTTGAAGGGCCTTAGGGCCGTGCCTTGCCATGCACCCAGAGGAGGAAGGGTGCAGCCATGCATGCCTAATTCAACATGGGATGCTGTCTCTGAAGCCCATAAACACATCCATGCATCGCCAACTGTCCCTCCTTGTCCGGCCTTCACGCTGTGTGGGGAGGTTCTGAGGGTGCTGCCTGGGGAAGCGAGCATAGAAGCCAGACTTCTGTGTTTACAAGTGACAGAAGAGCGGTAACAGTGAATATGGCCAACCCGGGGCCTATATAAAAGGTAGGGGCCTGGAGCTGCAGCTCCAATAGCCCCTACATTAATCTGGCCCTGAGGAGGAGGACGAGGTAGCCAACACTGCTTCTTTTCACAAATTTTAAATGAGGGTACACCCCAAAAGAGTGAGAAAGAGCAAAAATGGAACAATGGGTGGGTAAGGTCGGTATCCATTGCTATTCTGCATAAGGTACGGAAAAGTCCCGTGGGATCCATGCCTGGTTCATTTTAATGAACGTGAGCTTGTCCACATTGTCTCTGGACAGGCGGCTGCGCTTGTCTGTTATAACGCCCCCAGCCGTGCTAAATACCCGTTCAGATAATACACTGGCTGCAGGGCACGCCAGCACCTCCAAGGCGTAAAGGGCAAGCTCAGGCCATGTGCCCAATTTGGAGACCCAGAAGTTGAAGGGGGCAGACCCGTCATTCACTACATGTAGGCGTGTGCACACATACTGCTCCACCATGTTGGTAAAATGCTGCCTCCTGCTAAGACGTTCCATCTGAGCTGCTGGTGCTGCTGTTTGTTGTGGCGTGCTGACAAAGCTTTTCCACATTTCGGCCATGCTAACCCTGCCTTCTGAGGTGCTGGCGGTGCCCTGGTTGCGTTGGCGACCTCCTCCTCCTCCTCCTCTGCCTTGTGCTTCCACTGTGGCCCCGCTGTCAGATGGGAATGCCAGCAGCATGGCGTCTACCAGCGTGCGCTTGTACTCGCGCATCTTGCGATCGCGCTCCAGTGAGTGAATTAAGGACGGTACGTTGTCCTTGTAACGGGGATCCAGCAGCGTGGCCACCCAGTAATCAGCACAAGTTAGAATGTGGGCAACTCGGCGGTCGTTGTGGAGACACTGCAGCATGTAATCGCTCATGTGTGCCAGGCTGCCCAGAGGCAACGAAAGGCTGTCCTCTGTGGGAGGTGTATGGTCCGTGTCCTCTGTATCCCCCCAGCCACGCACCAGTGATGGCCATGAGCTGGCCTGGGTGCCACCCTGCTGTGAACATGGTTCCATCTCCTCCTCCAGCTCCTCCTCCTCCTCATCCTCCTCATCCTCCAGAACTGTGCCCCTGCTGGACAATTGCGTCCCTGGCGTTTGCGTGTGCAGGAACCCACCCTCGGAGCCCCTTGCGAATGACTGCCCTGAAAGCCTTGGAAATGTTACCTCTTCATCCTCCTCCTCCTCCTCATCCTGTGCCACATCCTCTTCCATCATCGCCCGAATTGTTTTTTCAAGGAGGCATAGAAGTGGGATAGTTAAGCTGAGAACGGCGTCATTGCCACTGGCCATGTTGGTGGAGTACTCAAAACAGCGCAACAAGGCACACAGGTCTCGCATGGAGGCCCAGTTATTGGTGGTGAAGTGGTGCTGTTCCGCAGAGCGACTCACGCGTGCGTGCTGCAGCTGAAACTCCACTATGGCCTGCTGCTGCTCGCACAGTCTTTCCAGCATGTGCAAGGTGGAGTTCCACCTTGTGGGCACGTCACATATGAGGCGGTGAGCGGGAAGGCCGAAGTTACGCTGCAGCGCTGCCAGGCGAGCAGCAGCAGGGTGAGAACGCCGAAAGTGCGCACAAACGGCCCGCACTTTCTGCAGCAGCTCTGACATATCGGGGTAGTTTTTAAGGAACCTCTGCACCACCAAATTCAGCACATGCGCCAGGCAAGGGATGTGCGTCAAACCGGCTAGGCCCAGAGCTGCTATGAGATTTCGCCCGTTATCGCACACCACCAGGCCGGGCTTGAGGCTCGCTGGCAGCAACCACTCATTTGTCTGCTGTTCCATGCTCCTCCACAACTCCTGCGCGGTGTGTGGTTTGTCCCCCAAACAGGCAAGTTGTAAAACTGCCTGCTGTCGTTTACCCCTGGCCGTGCTGAAGTTGGTGGTGAAGGTGTTACGCTGTCCGGATGAGGAGGCGGTAGAGGATGAGGAAGCGGAGTAGGAGGAGTTAGGAACAGGAGGCAAACTGAAGCGCCCTGCAATCCTCGGTGGTGGAAGGACATGCGCCAAATTGCTATCCGCCTCAGGCCCATCCGCCACTGCATTTACCCAGTGTGCCGTTAGGGAGATATAACGCCCCTGACCGTGCTTACTGGTCCACGTATCCGTAGTTAGGTGGACCTTGGCACAGATGGCGTTGCGCAGTGCACACCTGATTTTTTCCCCCACTTGGTTGTGCAGGGAAGGGATGGCTTGCCTGGAAAAGTAGTGGCGGCTGGGCACGACGTACTGTGGGACAGCCACCGACATAAGGTTTTTAAAACTGTGCGTCTCCACCAGACGGAATGACAGCATTTCAAAGGCCAATAATTTTGAAATGCTGGCATTCAGGGCCAGGGATCGCGGGTGGGTAGGGGGGTACTTCCTCTTCCTCTCAAGTGTTTGGGAGATGGAAAGCTGAACGCTTCCACGGGACATTGTGGAGATGGTTGTTGGTGACCCAGGTGGTGGTGTTGCTGACAGATCGTCTGTTTGCGGGGTGGCAGGTGCCGGTATCACTACAGATGTGGCTGGAGCGGCCGAGACTGCAGCAGAAGAGGAAGCAGGATGAGCCAGAGACGTTTCTTGGTTTTGAAGGTGTGTACTCCACTGCAGCTCGTGCTTTGCACTTAGATGCCTGATCATGCAGGTTGTGCTCAGGTTGAGAAGGTTCATGCCTCGCTTCAAGCTCTGATTGCACAGGGTGCAAACCACTCGTGTCCTGTCATCAGCACATTTTCTAAAGAACTTCCACACTAGAGAACTCCTTTGAGCTGACTTTGGTGCGCTCGTTCCCTTGCTGCGTTGGGCAGTAGCGGGCGTAGTGTCTAGGGCACGGCCGCTCCGCTTCTGCACCCTGCTCCCTCTTCTGCTGTGCTGGTGGCTCTGTGCGACCACCGCCTCTTCCTCCAAACTACTCAGTTCACCTGCATGACGTTCATTCCATGTGGGGTCGAGGACCTCATCGTCCTCCACATCATCTTCCACCCAGTCTTCACCCCTGCCCTCCTTGTCGGTCTCCACAATGCTGAACGCCGCAGCAGTTGGCACCTGCGTTTCGTCATCATCGGAGACGTGCTGCGATGATCCTTGCATGTACTCATCTTGAGAAATAAGTGGTTGGGCATCGCTGCACTCAATCTCTTCCACTTCTGGGGCAGGGCTAGGTGGATGGCCCTGGGAAACCCTGCTGACAGAGTCCTCAAAAAGAATAAGAGACTGCTGTATGGCTTGGGGCTCAGACTGCTGGCCTGATTTGCAAGGGGGTGAGGTGAAAGACGGTTGGACATTGGCTGCAGGTGCCAACTCTGACCTTTCTGCAGTAGACTGGGTGGGAGACAATGTGAAGGAACTGGAGGCACTGTCAGCAGCAAACCAATCTACTATCGCCTCAACTTGTTCTGGCCTCATCACTTCTAGGGGCGTTTGATGCCCTACCAAATACTGATGCAGGTTCTGTCGCCTACTCACACTTGAGGAAGGTGTTTCACTTGTGCGTGTAGCTGGCACAGATCGACCATGTCCTCTCCTTGCAACAGGAGCTCTACCAGCAGCACCACGACCCAGGCCACGGCCCTTATTTGACGGTCTCCTCATATTTCTGTAATTTAAGATCTTGCCCTAGAAAGGTTTTTATTGAATAGCGGAATAGAAAATATGATCCAAAAAAAGTGTATGTATATCACACGTACACAACCACACTAGGCCCCAATTACTATTGTTTGTACCCCTAAAAGGCTAGATGAGGAGTAGGGGGAGTATGGAACAGGCAGCACCCTCAAACCTTCAGAAGTATGAGATGAACCCCAACAACTTGGAAAGGTGGATCTCTCTCACACGTACCGACACAGACTATCCCGCAATTCAATTGATCCTCAAAGGTTTTTATTGAATAGCGGAATAGGAAATATGATCAAAAAAAGTGTATGTATCTCGCACGTACACAACCACACTAGGCCCCAATTACTATTGTTTGTACCCCTAAAAGGCTAGATGAGGAGTAGGGGGGGTATGGAACAGGCAGCACCCTCAAACCTTCAGAAGTATGAGATGAACCCCAACAACTTGGAAAGGTGGATCTCTCTCACACGTACCGACACAGACTATCCCCCAATTTAACTGATCCTCAAAGGTTTTTATTGAATAGCGGAATAGGAAATATGATCAAAAAAAGTGTATGTATCTCGCACGTACACAACCACACTAGGCCCCAATTACTATTGTTTGTACCCCTAAAAGGCTAGATGAGGAGTAGGGGGGGTATGGAACAGGCAGCACCCTCAAACCTTCAGAAGTATGAGATGAACCCCAACAACTTGGAAAGGTGGATCTCTCTCACACGTACCGACACAGACTATCCCGCAATTCAATTGATCCTCAAAGGTTTTTATTGAATAGCGGAATAGGAAATATGATCAAAAAAAGTGTATGTATCTCGCACGTACACAACCACACTAGGCCCCAATTACTATTGTTTGTACCCCTAAAAGGCTAGATGAGGAGTAGGGGGGGTATGGAACAGGCAGCACCCTCAAACCTTCAGAAGTATGAGATGAACCCCAACAACTTGGAAAGGTGGATCTCTCTCACACGTACCGACACAGACTATCCCGCAATTCAATTGATCCTCAAAGGTTTTTATTGAATAGCGGAATAGGAAATATGATCAAAAAAAGTGTATGTATCTCGCACGTACACAACCACACTAGGCCCCAATTACTATTGTTTGTACCCCTAAAAGGCTAGATGAGGAGTAGGGGGGGTATGGAACAGGCAGCACCCTCAAACCTTCAGAAGTATGAGATGAACCCCAACAACTTGGAAAGGTGGATCTCTCTCACACGTACCGACACAGACTATCCCGCAATTCAATTGATCCTCAAAGGTTTTTATTGAATAGCGGAATAGGAAATATGATCAAAAAAAGTGTATGTATCTCGCACGTACACAACCACACTAGGCCCCAATTACTATTGTTTGTACCCCTAAAAGGCTAGATGAGGAGTAGGGGGGGTATGGAACAGGCAGCACCCTCAAACCTTCAGAAGTATGAGATGAACCCCAACAACTTGGAAAGGTGGATCTCTCTCACACGTACCGACACAGACTATCCCGCAATTCAATTGATCCTCAAAGGTTTTTATTGAATAGCGGAATAGGAAATATGATCAAAAAAAGTGTATGTATCTCGCACGTACACAACCACACTAGGCCCCAATTACTATTGTTTGTACCCCTAAAAGGCTAGATGAGGAGTAGGGGGGGTATGGAACAGGCAGCACCCTCAAACCTTCAGAAGTATGAGATGAACCCCAACAACTTGGAAAGGTGGATCTCTCTCACACGTACCGACACAGACTATCCCGCAATTCAATTGATCCTCAAAGGTTTTTATTGAATAGCGGAATAGGAAATATGATCAAAAAAAGTGTATGTATATCACACGTACACAACCACACTAGGCCCCAATTACTATTGTTTGTACCCCTAAAAGGCTAGGAGTAGGGGGGGTATGGAACAGGCAGCACCCTCAAACCTTCAGAAGTATGAGATGAACCCCAACAACTTGGAAAGGTGGATCTCTCTCACACGTACCGACACAGACTATCCCGCAATTCAATTGATCCTCAAAGGTTTTTATTGAATAGCGGAATAGGAAATATGATCAAAAAAAGTGTATGTATATCACACGTACACAACCACACTAGGCCCCAATTACTATTGTTTGTACCCCTAAAAGGCTAGGAGTAGGGGGGGTATGGAACATGCAGCACCCTCAAACCTTCAGAAGTATGAGATGAACCCCAACAACTTGGAAAGGTGGATCTCTCTCACACGTAACAACACAGACTATCCCCCAATTTAACTGATCCCCAAAGGTTTTTGATTAAATAGCGGAATAGAAAATATGATCCCAAAAAAGTGTATGTATATCACACGTACACAACCACACTAGGCCCCAATTACTATTGTTTGTACCCCTAAAAGGCTAGGAGTAGGGGGGGTATGGAACAGGCAGCACCCTCAAACCTTCAGAAGTATGAGATGAACCCCAACAACTTGGAAAGGTGGATCTCTCTCACACGTACCAACACAGACTATCCCCCAATTTAACTGATCCCCAAAGGTTTTTGATTAAATAGCGGAATAGAAAATATGATCCCAAAAAAGTGTATGTATATCACACGTACACAACCACACTAGGCCCCAATTACTATTGTTTGTACCCCTAAAAGGCTAGGAGTAGGGGGAGTATGGAACAGGCAGCACCCTCAAACCTTCAGAAGTATGAGATGAACCTCAACAACTTGGAAAGGTGGATCTCTCTCACACGTACCAACACAGACTATCCCCCAATTTAACTGATCCCCAAAGGTTTTTGATTAAATAGCGGAATAGAAAATATGATCCCAAAAAAGTGTATGTATATCACACGTACACAACCACACTAGGCCCCAATTACTATTGTTTGTACCCCTAAAAGGCTAGGAGTAGGGGGGGTATGGAACAGGCAGCACCCTCAAACCTTCAGAAGTATGAGATGAACCCCAACAACTTGGAAAGGTGGATCTCTCTCACACGTACCAACACAGACTATCCCCCAATTTAACTGATCCCCAAAGGTTTTTGATTAAATAGCGGAATAGAAAATATGATCCCAAAAAAGTGTATGTATATCACACGTACACAACCACACTAGGCCCCAATTACTATTGTTTGTACCCCTAAAAGGCTAGGAGTAGGGGGAGTATGGAACAGGCAGCACCCTCAAACCTTCAGAAGTATGAGATGAACCCCAACAACTTGGAAAGGTGGATCTCTCTCACACGTACCAACACAGACTATCCCCCAATTTAACTGATCCCCAAAGGTTTTTGATTAAATAGCGGAATAGAAAATATGATCCCAAAAAAGTGTATGTATATCACACGTACACAACCACACTAGGCCCCAATTACTATTGTTTGTACCCCTAAAAGGCTAGGAGTAGGGGGGGTATGGAACAGGCAGCACCCTCAAACCTTCAGAAGTATGAGATGAACCCCAACAACTTGGAAAGGTGGATCTCTCTCACACGTACCAACACAGACTATCCCCCAATTTAACTGATCCCCAAAGGTTTTTGATTAAATAGCGGAATAGAAAATATGATCCCAAAAAAGTGTATGTATATCACACGTACACAACCACACTAGGCCCCAATTACTATTGTTTGTACCCCTAAAAGGCTAGGAGTAGGGGGAGTATGGAACAGGCAGCACCCTCAAACCTTCAGAAGTATGAGATGAACCCCAACAACTTGGAAAGGTGGATCTCTCTCACACGTACCAACACAGACTATCCCCCAATTTAACTGATCCCCAAAGGTTTTTGATTAAATAGCGGAATAGAAAATATGATCCCAAAAAAGTGTATGTATATCACACGTACACAACCACACTAGGCCCCAATTACTATTGTTTGTACCCCTAAAAGGCTAGGAGTAGGGGGAGTATGGAACAGGCAGCACCCTCAAACCTTCAGAAGTATGAGATGAACCCCAACAACTTGGAAAGGTGGATCTCTCTCACACGTACCAACACAGACTATCCCCCAATTTAACTGATCCCCAAAGGTTTTTGATTAAATAGCGGAATAGAAAATATGATCCCAAAAAAGTGTATGTATATCACACGTACACAACCACACTAGGCCCCAATTACTATTGTTTGTACCCCTAAAAGGCTAGGAGTAGGGGGAGTATGGAACAGGCAGCACCCTCAAACCTTCAGAAGTATGAGATGAACCTCAACAACTTGGAAAGGTGGATCTCTCTCACACGTACCAACACAGACTATCCCCCAATTTAACTGATCCCCAAAGGTTTTTGATTAAATAGCGGAATAGAAAATATGATCCCAAAAAAGTGTATGTATATCACACGTACACAACCACACTAGGCCCCAATTACTATTGTTTGTACCCCTAAAAGGCTAGGAGTAGGGGGGGTATGGAACAGGCAGCACCCTCAAACCTTCAGAAGTATGAGATGAACCCCAACAACTTGGAAAGGTGGATCTCTCTCACACGTACCAACACAGACTATCCCCCAATTTAACTGATCCCCAAAGGTTTTTGATTAAATAGCGGAATAGAAAATATGATCCCAAAAAAGTGTATGTATATCACACGTACACAACCACACTAGGCCCCAATTACTATTGTTTGTACCCCTAAAAGGCTAGGAGTAGGGGGAGTATGGAACAGGCAGCACCCTCAAACCTTCAGAAGTATGAGATGAACCCCAACAACTTGGAAAGGTGGATCTCTCTCACACGTACCAACACAGACTATCCCCCAATTTAACTGATCCCCAAAGGTTTTTGATTAAATAGCGGAATAGAAAATATGATCCCAAAAAAGTGTATGTATATCACACGTACACAACCACACTAGGCCCCAATTACTATTGTTTGTACCCCTAAAAGGCTAGGAGTAGGGGGAGTATGGAACAGGCAGCACCCTCAAACCTTCAGAAGTATGAGATGAACCCCAACAACTTGGAAAGGTGGATCTCTCTCACACGTACCAACACAGACTATCCCCCAATTTAACTGATCCCCAAAGGTTTTTGATTAAATAGCGGAATAGAAAATATGATCCCAAAAAAGTGTATGTATATCACACGTACACAACCACACTAGGCCCCAATTACTATTGTTTGTACCCCTAAAAGGCTAGGAGTAGGGGGAGTATGGAACAGGCAGCACCCTCAAACCTTCAGAAGTATGAGATGAACCCCAACAACTTGGAAAGGTGGATCTCTCTCACACGTACCAACACAGACTATCCCCCAATTTAACTGATCCCCAAAGGTTTTTGATTAAATAGCGGAATAGAAAATATGATCCCAAAAAAGTGTATGTATATCACACGTACACAACCACACTAGGCCCCAATTACTATTGTTTGTACCCCTAAAAGGCTAGGAGTAGGGGGAGTATGGAACAGGCAGCACCCTCAAACCTTCAGAAGTATGAGATGAACCTCAACAACTTGGAAAGGTGGATCTCTCTCACACGTACCAACACAGACTATCCCCCAATTTAACTGATCCCCAAAGGTTTTTGATTAAATAGCGGAATAGAAAATATGATCCCAAAAAAGTGTATGTATATCACACGTACACAACCACACTAGGCCCCAATTACTATTGTTTGTACCCCTAAAAGGCTAGGAGTAGGGGGAGTATGGAACAGGCAGCACCCTCAAACCTTCAGAAGTATGAGATGAACCCCAACAACTTGGAAAGGTGGATCTCTCTCACACGTACCAACACAGACTATCCCCCAATTTAACTGATCCCCAAAGGTTTTTGATTAAATAGCGGAATAGAAAATATGATCCCAAAAAAGTGTATGTATATCACACGTACACAACCACACTAGGCCCCAATTACTATTGTTTGTACCCCTAAAAGGCTAGGAGTAGGGGGAGTATGGAACAGGCAGCACCCTCAAACCTTCAGAAGTATGAGATGAACCCCAACAACTTGGAAAGGTGGATCTCTCTCACACGTACCAACACAGACTATCCCCCAATTTAACTGATCCCCAAAGGTTTTTGATTAAATAGCGGAATAGAAAATATGATCCCAAAAAAGTGTATGTATATCACACGTACACAACCACACTAGGCCCCAATTACTATTGTTTGTACCCCTAAAAGGCTAGGAGTAGGGGGAGTATGGAACAGGCAGCACCCTCAAACCTTCAGAAGTATGAGATGAACCTCAACAACTTGGAAAGGTGGATCTCTCTCACACGTACCAACACAGACTATCCCCCAATTTAACTGATCCCCAAAGGTTTTTGATTAAATAGCGGAATAGAAAATATGATCCCAAAAAAGTGTATGTATATCACACGTACACAACCACACTAGGCCCCAATTACTATTGTTTGTACCCCTAAAAGGCTAGGAGTAGGGGGGGTATGGAACAGGCAGCACCCTCAAACCTTCAGAAGTATGAGATGAACCTCAACAACTTGGAAAGGTGGATCTCTCTCACACGTACCAACACAGACTATCCCCCAATTTAACTGATCCCCAAAGGTTTTTGATTAAATAGCGGAATAGAAAATATGATCCCAAAAAAGTGTATGTATATCACACGTACACAACCACACTAGGCCCCAATTACTATTGTTTGTACCCCTAAAAGGCTAGGAGTAGGGGGAGTATGGAACAGGCAGCACCCTCAAACCTTCAGAAGTATGAGATGAACCCCAACAACTTGGAAAGGTGGATCTCTCTCACACGTACCAACACAGACTATCCCCCAATTTAACTGATCCCCAAAGGTTTTTGATTAAATAGCGGAATAGAAAATATGATCCCAAAAAAGTGTATGTATATCACACGTACACAACCACACTAGGCCCCAATTACTATTGTTTGTACCCCTAAAAGGCTAGGAGTAGGGGGAGTATGGAACAGGCAGCACCCTCAAACCTTCAGAAGTATGAGATGAACCTCAACAACTTGGAAAGGTGGATCTCTCTCACACGTACCAACACAGACTATCCCCCAATTTAACTGATCCCCAAAGGTTTTTGATTAAATAGCGGAATAGAAAATATGATCCCAAAAAAGTGTATGTATATCACACGTACACAACCACACTAGGCCCCAATTACTATTGTTTGTACCCCTAAAAGGCTAGGAGTAGGGGGAGTATGGAACAGGCAGCACCCTCAAACCTTCAGAAGTATGAGATGAACCCCAACAACTTGGAAAGGTGGATCTCTCTCACACGTACCAACACAGACTATCCCCCAATTTAACTGATCCCCAAAGGTTTTTGATTAAATAGCGGAATAGAAAATATGATCCCAAAAAAGTGTATGTATATCACACGTACACAACCACACTAGGCCCCAATTACTATTGTTTGTACCCCTAAAAGGCTAGGAGTAGGGGGAGTATGGAACAGGCAGCACCCTCAAACCTTCAGAAGTATGAGATGAACCTCAACAACTTGGAAAGGTGGATCTCTCTCACACGTACCAACACAGACTATCCCCCAATTTAACTGATCCCCAAAGGTTTTTGATTAAATAGCGGAATAGAAAATATGATCCCAAAAAAGTGTATGTATATCACACGTACACAACCACACTAGGCCCCAATTACTATTGTTTGTACCCCTAAAAGGCTAGGAGTAGGGGGAGTATGGAACAGGCAGCACCCTCAAACCTTCAGAAGTATGAGATGAACCCCAACAACTTGGAAAGGTGGATCTCTCTCACACGTACCAACACAGACTATCCCCCAATTTAACTGTTCCCCAAAGGTTTTTGATTAAATAGCGGAATAGAAAATATGATCCAAAAAAAGTGTATGTATATCACACGTACACAACCACACTAGGCCCCAATTACTATTGTTTGTACCCCTAAAAGGCTAGGAGTAGGGGGAGTATGGAACAGGCAGCACCCTCAAACCTTCAGAAGTATGAGATGAACCCCAACAACTTGGAAAGGTGGATCTCTCTCACACGTACCAACACAGACTATCCCCCAATTTAACTGATCCCCAAAGGTTTTTGATTAAATAGCGGAATAGAAAATATGATCCAAAAAAAGTGTATGTATATCACACGTACACAACCACACTGGGCCCCAATTACTATTGTTTGTACCCCTAAAAGGCTAGATGAGGAGTAGGGGGAGTATGGAACAGGCAGCACCCTCAAACCTTCAGAAGTATGAGATGAACCCCAACAACTTGGAAAGGTGGATCTCTCTCACACGTACCAACACAGACTATCCCCCAATTTAACTGATCCCCAAAGGTTTTTGATTAAATAAAGGAATAGAAAATATGATCCAAAAAAAGTGTATGTATATCACACGTACACAACCACACTAGGCCCCAATTACTATTGTTTGTACCCCTAAAAGGCTAGATGAGGAGTAGGGGGGGTATGGAACAGGCAGCACCCTCAAACCTTCAGAAGTATGAGATGAACCCCAACAACTTGGAAAGGTGGATCTCTCTCACACGTACCAACACAGACTATCCCCCAATTTAACTGATCCCCAAAGGTTTTTGATTAAATAGCGGAATAGAAAATATGATCCAAAAAAAGTGTATGTATATCACACGTACACAACCACACTAGGCCCCAATTACTATTGTTTGTACCCCTAAAAGGCTAGATGAGGAGTAGGGGGGGTATGGAACAGGCAGCACCCTCAAACCTTCAGAAGTATGAGATGAACCCCAACAACTTGGAAAGGTGGATCTCTCTCACACGTACCAACACAGACTATCCCCCAATTTAACTGATCCCCAAAGGTTTTTGATTAAATAGCGGAATAGAAAATATGATCCCAAAAAAGTGTATGTATATCACACGTACACAACCACACTAGGCCCCAATTACTATTGTTTGTACCCTTAAAAGGCTAGATGAGGAGTAGGGGGAGTATGGAACAGGCAGCACCCTCAAACCTTCAGTATGAGATTGTGTTCACTGTACCCCACAAAGATTGAGTTCACTGCACCCCACAATGATTGTGTTCACTGCACCCCACAAAGATTGTGTTCACTGCACCTCACAAAGATTGTGTTCACTGTACCCCCCAAAGATTGTGTTCACTGCACCCCACAAAGATTCTGTTCACTGTACCCCACAAAGATTGTGTTCACTGCACCCCAAAAAGATTGTGTTCACTGCACCCCAAAAAGGATGTTGTTCACTGCACCCCAAAAAGGATGTTGTTCACTCCACCCCAAAAAGATTGTGTTCACTGCACCCCACAAAGATTGTGTTCACTGCACCCCAAAAAGATTGTGTTCACTGCACCCCAAAAATGATTTTGTTCACTGCACCCCAAAAAGGATTTTGTTCACTGCACCCCAAAAAGGATGTTGTTCACTCCACCCCAAAAAGATTGTGTTCACTGCACCCCAAAAAGATTGTGTTCACTGCACCCCACAAAGGATTTTGTTCACTGCACCCCAAAAAGATTGTGTTCACTGCACCCCAAAAAGGATGTTGTTCACTGCACCCCAAAAAGGATTTTGTTCACTGCACCCCAAAAAGATTGTGTTCACTGCACCCCACAAAGGATTTTGTTCACTGCACCCCACAAAGATTGTGTTCACTGCACACCAAAAAGGATTGTGTTCACTGCACCCCAAAAAGATTTTGTTCACTGCACCCCAAAAAGATTGTGTTCACTGCAGCCCAAAAAGATTGTGTTCACTGCAGCCCAAAAAGATTGTGTTCACTGCAGCCCAAAAAGATTGTGTTCACTGCAGCCCAAAAAGATTGTGTTCACTGCAGCTCACACACAGAAAAATGGATGTGGATCACTGACACCTGCCTATCTCCAATCCCACACCACACAGCAATATCGATTGTAGTTTGTAGAACACAGTTTCCCTAAAATTCAGCAGACTCTGTCCCTAACAGGATTGAGAAGAGATCGTAGATCAGGATTGAGTGCAGACCCCACCCCCCACACAGCAATATCGATTGTAGTTTGTAGAAGACACTGACCCTATATAATTCAGCAGACTCTATCCCTAAAATGCCTACAACTCGCCCTGCCTAAACACTCCGACCTGTCCCTCAATTCTATCCGGACACAAATGGTTTTTTCCTGCCTATCTTTCCCTAATCAGCAGCCAGCACGTTGATGTGTGCTCTGTCCCTGAATCTAAGCAGCATAATGACGCCGCTGCGGCTGCCTCGAACTTATAAAGACTTGGTCACATGCTTCAGACGGCCAATCACAGCTACTGAGACATTTGCAGGCATGGCTGGGATGGCTTAAGGCACACCAGTTAAACGATTGTTGATTGGCTGTTGAAAGCCCGCCATGAAAAGAGCGCCAAAGCATGCAAAACCCGGAAATAAAACGACCGAACACGGATTTTTACCCGAACATACAGTAAAGTGTCCGTGTCCGTGTTCGGGTACAAAAAATCCAATTATTCGGTACGAACACGAATAATACAGTCCGTGTTCGCTCAACACTAATCCTAACACTTTCTGAGCTTTCCATACATATACACACACACACCAAATTTTCAACTGCCGCCTCCCTCCAGGGGGGATAATCGGATTGGTCGGGGGGGTGGGCCTGTCCGGTCCCTCTATAAATATTCATGAGGTCGGCATTTATCGTAGCAGAGTGCAGCGCTGGGAGTGCGGTGTGTGATCGGTGAGATCCCGGTGCTGTCAGTGTGGATTTACTGCAGATGTGTGGGAAGTTTGGTGGACTCCGGTGACTTGCTGGAACTCATGGCGGGGAGGTGATCGGAAGAGCCGGGACAGATCGGAGAGACTGCTCACTATGATGTACCTTCTGCTGTCGGATGATGCCTCTGTCATGTTGGATAATGCCTTCGAGGCATCATCCGACAGGCCTCTTCCTCCGGAGCCGCGCTCTTCTGAGGAGGAAGTGAAGTGGGCGGGGATCCGCTCCTGTCTAACACGCCCACCTAGCGCCGGCCGGCCGCCCGAAGTCTCTCTGCGTCCCAACGGCTGTTCGTGCGGCACATGCGCAGTAGAGCATTTCCACGGACACAGGGACGGACACAGAGACACTTCCATTTTATAAATATAGATATATATATATATATATATATATATATATATATATATATATATACACACACACACACACACACATATATATATATATATATATATATATATACGTATATATACATACATATATACATACATTCTAGCGCCCGTTAATATAACGGGCTTAATGTCTAGTGATTATATAATTAGCAAGGAGTATAAGCCTTACTGATTGGAGAGCTCTAGATCTGACTCAGCAGAGGGGCGTGTCAGATCTCTGTAGAGAGGTCGCTGCTTCCACGCAAAGAGCAAGGGTCCTTCTCTACAGCAGTGCTGGCAGGGGACAGGCTTTTCTACCAAATCTGTGGCTGCTTTTTAATAAAAAAAGAACTGTAAATCTTTGAACACCTTTTTAATTTGATGTGTTTGGAATTAGTGATCGACCGATATAGTTTTTTTATTGCCGATACCGATATTTTGGTCATCGCATATCGGCATCGGCCGATATTGGCCGATATGTTCGTGCATTAAAAAAAATTATTTTTAAATTTTTTTATTTTTTTTTTACAGGTACCCTTCTGCACTTAAAAGCATTCAAAACGCCAAGTTTTTCTGTTTTGAATGCTGTCATATATTTTAATTTGGCGCCGAGTACCCACCGAATAGTCATGACATCTCTTCCGGGTTTTTACATGGAGAAATGAATTGGCGTTAAGCGCCAATAGTACCTGCGTAAATGGTAAACAATATAAATAATAATAATCAGGTGTGAGTGTTAAAAATCCATAAAGTGCAAGGTGCATATATAACACAAATTTATATATGGGTATAAACCAAATAAATAAATATAAAGTGCGGCTTTGATTGGGTCTTCTCTTCTCGTGCAGGCTGGTTGCCCGGGTCTCCCGGTGGGACAGCAAACCCAGGCGAGCCTCGGAAGGCGGCGGGAGGGGAGGGGGACGTCCCCTACCGCTCCTTGTAATGACAGCTGAGCGGCTTCTCAGTCGCATCGGTTGTCATTACAAGACAGCCGACCGTCGGCTATGGACGCCGGTACCGGGGTGATTCCGAATGCGGCTTTGATCGGGTTTCCTCTTCGGCGGCCATGCAGGTCGGATGCCCAGGTCTCCAGCTGCGACAGGAGACTCAGGCGAGCTGCGGAAGGTGGCGGAAGGGAGGGGGCGTCCCCTCACGCTCCTTGTAATGACAGCCGGCAGCTTCTGAGCCGCATCGGTTGTCGTTACAAGACAGCCGACCATCGGCTATGGATGCCGGTACCGGGGTGATACCTCTAGCTGCAGGCATCACTCCGGTACAAGCACTTTCCCAAAATATCGGCAATATCGGTAACTCCGGCCCGATTCTGATCTATCGGGAAAGTGCAGATCGGCCCTTGATATATCGGCTTTGCCGATAATCGGTCGATCCCAACTTGGAATGCATTTAGCCTTTATTATAGGAATATAAGAATCGTCTTCCCTCCTCGCTCCCAGAAGAAGGCCTCGCTCGCTCTCTCTCTCTCTCTCTTCATATGTGTGTTTCCATGACAGTGCCTCTGGCAATAACACAGCGAGATGTGGCATTAAATAAATCATTTTGGGATAAGAGCCATCGAAACGGTTTAGATGAAGCTTTATTTGGCAGGGGCGGAGGAGAAGGAGGGGGAAGCCGTGAATCGGAGCCAGGATATCTGGATCACGGATCACCTTAGATAATAAATTGTGTACAATTGCAGGTTCTGGCTGGAATAGCACGACTTTGGAAGGGTGGCTTAAATTCTTAATAGATTTAAAGAGTTCAAGTTTCGACACATACCTGCTTCCCCCTGCCTGGATCTGACCCGTGTAATGAAAACCCTCTATGCACTTCCCTGTCCCCAGCGCACCGAGCACAGAAGAGCTGGGGAGGAATGAAGGAACGTTCGGATTTTGGAAATTCAGGAGGTTTCTGCGTCCAGTGACATTTCCACCAAGGAAGTGACCTGAAACTATGTTGTAGGTAAACTACTATGTTAAAAAAAAAAAAAAAAAAATTTTTGCTAAGCTTTAGCTTTTATTATTATTATTATTATTATTATTATCATCCACTTCTGGACCGGAAGATTTTCCCCCTTAATGACCAGGCCATATTTTGCGATTCGGCACTGCGTTACTTTAACGGACAATTGCGTGGTCATGTGACGCTGTACCCAAATAAAATTGATGTCCTTTTTTTCCCACAAACAGAGCTTTCTTTTGGTGGTATTTGATCACCTGTGCGATTTTTATTTTTTGCGTTATAAACAAAAAAAGAGCAACAATTCTGAAAAAAAAAAAACAATATTTTTCACATTCTGCTATATGACATTCTCCAAGGAAAAAAAAAAAAATGTAACAATGAAATATTTTTAACATTTTAGGCCAATTTGTTTTCTGCTACATATTTCTGGTTAAAGAAAAAATCGCAATAATTGTATTTTGATTTGTTTGCACAAAAGTTATTGCGTCTACTAACTACGGGAAAGATTTATGTCTTTTTTATTGTTTTTTTTTTACTAGTAATGGTGGCGATCTGCGATTTTTTGCAGGACTGCGGACCCCTGGACTGGACAGATCGGACCCCTGACTGACAATTTTGACACTTTTGGGGGGACCAGTGACATTACTACAGTAATCAGTGCTAAAAATATTCACGGTTACTGTAATAATGACAATGGCAGGGAAGGGGTTAACAGTGTGGGTGATCAAGGGGTTAAATGTGTACCTAGGGAAGTGATTCTAACTGTGGGTGGGGGTGTGTGGCTTGTGAAATGACCATAGAGACCTGTGATCCTATATAGAAGGATCACAGGGGCTCTGTGATCATTCCAGGGAGAAGAACGGTCAGCTGTGTTTACAACAGCTGACCGTTCTTCTCTTTTAGCGGGGAGCGATCGCGGGTGTCAAGAGCCGCCAGCCCTGTGCATCCGCTTCCCCGCTGACGAGCTGGGGCGGGAGCGCGCCGGCGGCGGCGTGCGCTCGCCCCCTAGCTGCAGGCGCGTGACCAACGTAGCCCTACGCCGGTTTGCCTGGGAGAGCCACACTGCAGAAGTATATATGCGGTAAGTGGTCAGCAACCGGTTATACAGGATTTATATAGCTTTTATTTTCTTTTTTTTTTTTTGCCTGTGTCCCCATTGAGAAAATATACCCCTCACTTCCTGTGTAGTCACCACAACAGGAAGTGTAAGACAACCTCAGCCAAAAAAAAAGAAGACAACGATAGCACCACTCCTGTTTGTCATATTAATCAGTTCTCCTCCCTCAGTGGGTGCCAGTCCTTCTGGAAGCACATCTCACATTATGGAACAATTACAATAGCAAAATTAGGGGGGCACATACCACATAGATTAACCACATCCAGTGGTAAGCCAACAGAGGCTTCAGCTACAGTCCCCGCATCTTGGTCGTGCCTCGTCCGACGCGTTTCACCCTGATTGGGCTTAGTCAAACCCCTTGCGGAAGCAGGTCTCATTCCACAGAGCAATCAAATTAGCAAAACTAGAGGGTGCACATCAGAAAGATCAACCATATTTGCTGGTAAGCTAACAGAAGCTTCGGCTACAGTCCTTGCATCTTGGTCAAGCCTCACCCGATGCGTTTCACCCTGATTGGGCTCAGTCATAGCACCTCTGGAATCACATCTTACTCCATGGAGCAATCACAATAGCAAAACTAGAGAGAGTACATCACATAGATCAACCACATCTGCTGGTAAGCTAACAGAAGGTTCAGCTACAGTCCCTGCATCTTGCCAGTGCCTCGTCCGACGCGTTTCACAGTGAGTTGGCTTAGTCGTACTACTAGACCCAATCAGGGCCACAATATGCAGACTGTAGCTGAAGTCTTGGTTAGCTTAGGAGCGGAAGTAGTTGATCTATGTGGTGTTCTCCCTCTAGTTTTTCTATTGTGATTCTGTCCATCCTTCTTGCAATCTAAGGATTGGTTCTTGTTGGGTGGATTAAAAAAAGCAAATCGCGGTGACAACGCTTTTCTGCAGCTTCTCTATTGAATCGAAAATGCACCGTTTTCCTTTTAACCAGTTGCTGACCACCCCATAGCACATTTACTGCTATAGGGCGGCTGCGCTGTGCAGGATCACGTATATAAAACACGTTATCCTGCACTTCCAGGTATTGGGCGCGGGGGCGCACCACCGCCGGCTCGCTCCCTACCGTGATTTTATACAGCGGGTCTGTATCAGTAGGAAAGGCATTGATCCTGTGTTCCTGCAAAGCAGTGACATGGATCCACGCCTTCCCCTAGTAAAAGCACCTCCCCCACTACAGAAAAACACCAGCTAGGCACAGATTTATCTCTTTGATCGCCCCTGATGTTAACCCCTTTCCAGCCAGTGTCATTAGTACAGTGACAATGCATATTTTTAGCACAGATCACTGTATTAAAAGTGTCAGGTGTTTGATTTGTCCGCCTCAATGTCGCAGTCCTGCTATAAATCGCTGATCGCCACCATTATTAGTAAAAAAAAAAAAAAAAAGTCACAGTACATTTTATGTATAAACAAACCCCTTTTGTATTTACATCCAATAGAATTGTCATACGTATATTACAGTTTACTAGTCTTTAGTTGTGGATGGTACAGCATTGCAGTTGCGGCATATACAGTATACAGCCCTGAGCAGCTGCATGTTAATGTTCATGTGGGCGGCCAGGGGGGCAGTAAAACCCCGGCTCCACCGCTTGGTTTTACTGCCCCCCTGGCTGCACGTGTGAATGAGAACTAAGACTTTGTTCACATCAATGTGGGTGCGAGCGTGCAGAGCTCAGAGCAGAGCTCAAAGCAGAGTCTGGCCACGAAAAAAAATTTTCAATAAAAATACCCCCGGGACAGTCAGGGCTAGTACATTCCACAATGGATAGCCTCTGAACTGTCCCGGGTCGCACTTACCTGTAAGAAGAAATACTTACCTTTAAAATTTCTTCTCCAGCGCTGCCATCTCGGATGTGGGCAGCTGAAGCCAGCGCGTCCTCTTCTGCTTTCTCTTCCGTGTCCTCTTCTCCCAGAATGCGCCTGCACCGGCCCCTCTCGTCACTTCCGGTGCGACGCCGCATTCCTCCACAGCTTCTGGGCATGCCCAGAAGCTGTTTAGTAGGGTATGCGGCGTCGCCCCGGAAGTGACGTCGGGGCCGGTGCAGGCGCATTGATTCCTTGGAGCGATGACGTTCAGCTCCCAGGAATCATTGCAAACCGGAAGTGACGGCGCCGGCCGCGGCCGCAGAGGGAGGAAGTGGAAGAAAGGTGAGTATATTTTCTTCAATAGCAAGGTAAGTAAACAAAAAAAAAAAAAACGTAACCATCCATTTCTTTTTCAGGTGACAAATAGGAAGCGGATGGCCACAAAATCGATTATGTTGATTTTGTGGCCGGAACTCCGCTTTAAACCACTTACGCTCTGGAAGATTTACCCCCCCCCCCCCTTCATCACCAGGACATATTTTGCTTTTTGGAACTGCTTTACTTTAACTGACAAATGCACAGTCGGGCAACGCTGTACACAAATTAATTTTATGTTACTTTTTTCCCCACAAATAGAGCTTTCTTTTTTGTGGTATTTGATCACCTGTGCGGTTTTATTTTTTTGCGCTATAAACAAAAAACCTGAACATTTTAAAAATATACCAGTATCTCACAAAAGTCAGTACACCCCTCACATTTTTGTAAATATTTTATTCTATCTTTTCATGTGACAACACTGAAGAAATGACACTTTGCTACAATGTAAAGTAGTGAGTGTACAGCTTGTATAACAGTGTAAATTTACTGTCCCATCAAATTACCTCAACACAGTTTACCAGTCTTTAGATGCAGAGCACTGCGCCCTGAGCCCACCCAGTTGTGTGACAATAGCGAATTAATATTCGCTATTGTCACACTGATTCTCCTCCCGGCCAATCAGGAAGTGGCTCCTAAAACCCACTTTCCAATTGGCCGAATGGTGAAGCCGTCCTATTGGCGAAGGAGGAAGAGGAGGAGGCCGCCGTGACAGAGGGGGGGACACAGAGGAGACTGAGGGGGGAAGCCAGTGCCGCCTCCACATGTCGGTCTGGGGGCAGCACAGGGTGAGTGAGCTGGCAACCAGGGGGGGAGGGGGCGCATAATGGGTATGGTGCACGGTGCGGGCTGGAGCGACAGGAGGGGGGGTCTGTGGTCAGGTCTGTCTGATGCCTCCCGACCGATGGCGCACCAGCCGCCGCTCAGAGCTGCTTTTAGAAACCACGGGGCGCCGTACAGCCTACCTGGCAGGCCCCCCCCTCCCCGCAAAATATCAAGACAATACTTTCACTAAAAATAATCAAAATCATTATTAGCGGACACAAACATAACAGAGAACCCGTGTGAATTAGCCCTTAATTGTTTTTTTGCAATTAAAAAAAATATATAATTTTTTTTTTAAATGTTTAAAATGATTTTATTTTACAATTTTTTTTGAATTATTTATTACAATGTTTAAATATTTTTTTTTTACAAGTTTGTTATTTTTTTACTGGACAGGGAAGCCTGCAGTGCTGTGGGATCAGAAGCAGGCAGAACAGGGAGGGGGGATCAGAAGCAGGCAGAACAGGGAGGGGGGGATCAGAAGCAGGCAGAACAGGGAGGGGGGGATCAGAAGCAGGCAGAACAGGGAGGGGGGGATCAGAAGCAGGCAGAACAGGGAGGGGGGATCAGAAGCAGGCAGAACAGGGAGGGGGGATCAGAAGCAGGCAAAACAGGGAGTGGGGATCAGAAGCAGGCAGAACAGGGAGTGGGGATCAGAAGCAGGCAGAACAGGGAGTGGGGATCAGAAGCAGGCAGAACAGGGAGTGGGGATCAGAAGCAGGCAAAACAGGGAGTGGGGATCAGAAGCAGGCAGAACAGGGAGTGGGGATCAGAAGCAGGCAGAACAGGGAGTGGGGATCAGAAGCAGGTAGAACAGGTAGGGGGGGGGGATCAGAAGCAGGCAGAACAGGTAGGGGGGGATCAGAAGCAGGCAGAACAGGGAGGGGGGATCAGAAGCAGGCAGAACAGGGAGGGGGGATCAGAAGCAGGCAGAACAGGTAGGGGGGGATCAGAAGCAGGCAGAACAGGTAGGGGGGGATCAGAAGCAGGCAGAACAGGGAGGGGGGATCAGAAGCAGGCAGAACAGGTAGGGGGGGATCAGAAGAAGGCAGAACAGGTAGGGGGGGATCAGAAGCAGGCAGAACAGGGAGGGGGGATCAGAAGCAGGCAGAACAGGGAGGGGGATCAGAAGCAGGCAGAACAGGGAGTGGGGATCAGAAGCAGGTAGAACAGGTAGGGGGGGATCAGAAGCAGGCAGAACAGGGAGGAGGGATGAGAAGCAGACAGAACAAGGAGGGGGATCAGAAGCAGGCAGAACAGGGAGGGGGATGGGTGTCGGAGAAGCAAATACAGGAACGATGCCCTATGTCTGTGTCTCTCCCTGCAGCAGCTGAAACTGGCTTTCAGCTGCTGCAGAGAGCCGCACAGGGCTTCCTTCTGTAATTGCCCCTCTGCCCAACCGCACCGATTCCCTGTGCTGTTGGGGCCCCCCTCTGTGCCCAGGGCCCCAACAGGAGGACTGGTGTTCCCCCCCCCTGCTCTGCCGCCACTGATTGGCACCCCTGTGCGTCTGCTAAAGAGCAGCATGTTTCTGTGTGTGTCGGGAAAGTGCGCAGTTTTGCTCGCTTTCCCGGCACGCATAGGCCTAAAGGGTAGACTTTTCTACCACTGTTCCTGGCATCAGGTGCATAAGAGTAGGCCTTGCAAGTTAATGTGATGTCTTTGTGAAAGCCGGTGAACAGAACAGTTATATATTTTGGAGGGCACATCTGGCTTTGTACAACTTCCAAATCCCGCTCGCACCTTGGGAACCCCGGATATTAAAGGCTGCCCATGGCTGGTTCCTGATATCTTGGTGTATACATTGCCAAGGCCACATCTACTCCCCTGTGCAAAGAATGAGCATTTCAACACCATTATCAGCTGGAGGAGAATCTACGGAGCACAGCTGCAGCCTATCACCCACCCAGCGCTGCGGGGAGACGGGGAGAGGGCCTGATTAGGTCGCGTCCATGCTAAGCGCTTCTCATGGTTTCTGCATGCCGATTGGCTGATTGGGCTGTGCCTTGATTAGGTAGTACTGGTGTATGGGTACGTCTGCTGTAGTTTGGGTGCAGTTACTCCTATATGGTAAGTGTTCCACTCAAGAGTTGGGAGTTAAAATGGTATTAAACCCTCTGCGTTCTTTAGCCAGGTCTATTTCTGACATTTGTTGTTTACAAGTTAAAATCAGTATTTTTTGCTAGAAAATTACTTAGAACCCCCAAAAATTATATATATATATATATATATATATATATTAATATATTTTAGCAGAGAATAAAAATGGCGGTCGTTGCAATATTTCATGTCACACGGTATTTGCGCAGCGGTCTTTCAAACGCAATTCTTTGGGAAAAAATACTCTTCGCTCAATTGTAAAAAAAAAACAGTAAAGTTAGCCCAAATTTTTGTATATTGTGAAAGCTGATGTAAATATACACTGAACAAAATTATAAACGCAACACTTTTGTTTTTGCCCCCATTTTTCATGAGCTGACCTCAAAGTTCTAAGACTTTTTCTATGTATATTTCTCGCAAATATTGTTCACAAATCTCTCTAAGGCCCCTTTCACACTTGTGCGACTTCAAAGTTTTTACCGCGATTTTGATGCGACTTTGTGGCCGTGATTTTGACGCGATTTTGAGTGGGCTTATTATGTCTTTTCCTCAAAACGCATCAAAATCATGCCAAAAGTAGTGCAGGGACTACTTTGAAGTCGGTGCGACTTCAAGTCGCACATATATGAATGGTACTCATTGGAAATAATGGAGAACGACTTGTCATGCGATTTTGCAGTCCCAAATCGCATGACAAGTCGCACAAGTGTGAAAGGGGCCTAAGGGTCCTTTCACACTAGCAGTGCGCCCAACGGAGTCCGTTTTGCTCAGCGGGGGATTGATCCGCCAATCCCAAGCAGGCGGATGACAGCTCCGTCTCTGCTCTGTCTGTGTGCGGAGAAGGAGCTGTCAGAGCCCCGCTCTCCTCTGTGGGAGATAAGATGATAACGGACCGCCTGTCTGTTTTCATCCGATCTGATCCTCCAGATGGATGGAAAATAGGGTTTCCATCCCTCCGGATATCACGGACAGGATCGGAGACTGCAGACATGATACAAGCAATGGTCAGAGACTGCAGACATGGTGCAGGAAATGGTCAGGGACTGCAGACATGATACAGGAGATGGTCAGAGACTGCAGACATGATACAGGAGATGGTCAGAGACTGCAGACATGATACAGGCGATGGTCAGAGACTGCAGACATGATACAAGCGACGGTCAGAGACTGCAGACATGGTACATGAGATGGTCAGGGACTGCAGACATGATACAGGAGATGGTCAGAGACTGCAGACGGGATACAAGTGATGGTCAGAGACTGTAGACGGGATACAAGCAATGGTCAGAGACTGCAGACATGGTACAGGAAATGGTCAGGGACTGCAGACATGATACAGGAGATGGTCAGAGACTGCAGACATGATACAGGCGATGGTCAGAGACTGCAGACATGATACAAGCAACAGTCAGAGACTGCAGACATGATACAAGCAACGGTCAGAGACTGCAGACATGGTACAGGAGATGGTCAGAGACTGCAAACATGGTACAGGCGATGGTCAGGGACTGCAGACATGGTACAGGAGATCGTCAGAGACTGCAGACATGGTACAGGAGATGGTCAGAGACTGCAGACATGGTACAGGAGATGGTCAGAGACTGCAGACATGATACAAGCGACGGTCAGAGACTGCAGACATGGTACAGGAGATGGTCAGAGACTGCAGACATGGTACATGAGATGGTCAGAGACTGCAGACGGGATACAAGTGATGGTCAGAGACTGCAGACATGGTACAGGAAATGGTCAGGAACTGCAGACATGGTACAGGAAATGGTCAGAGACTGCAGACATGATACAGGCGATGGTCAGAGACTGCAGACATGATACAAGCAATGGTCAGAGACTGCAGACATGATACAAGCAACGGTCAGAGACTGCAGACATGGTACAGGTGATGGTCAGAGACTGCAGACATGACACAAGCAACGGTCAGAGACTGCAGACATGGTACAGGAGATGGTCAGAGACTGCAAGCATGGTACAGGCGATGGTCAGGGACTGCAGACATGGTACAGGAGATCGTCAGAGACTGCAGACATGATACAGGAGATGGTCAGAGACTGCAGACATGGTACAGGAGATGGTCAGAGACTGCAGACATGGTACAGGAGATGGTCAGAGACTGCAGACATGGTACAGTAGATGGTCAGAGACTGCAGACATGATACAAGAGATGGTCAGAGACTGCAGACATGATACAAGCGATGGTCAGAGACTGCAGGCATGATACCAGCAATGGTCAGAGACTGCAGACAGGATACAAGCGATGGTCAGAGACTGCAGACATGATACAAGCGATGGTCAGAGACTGCAGACATGATACAAGCGATAGTCAGAGAGGAGGAGACTGTAAGTGGCTGTGTAGCAGAGCTGTGTAAATCTCGGGACTGGATGGGCAGCTCTTGTATCTTTTTTTCCTCTGTGTAGATAGTGGTATATTGTTACATGTTAGGAGGACAGTGAAGCCTGCGGGGAATGCTGCACGCTGTTGCGGTGTGTTAACACATGTGCATTGGCGGTTTTTAAAAAGTAAACTCCATATCTGCATTGTCCCGCCCCACACTGATGTCATCATAGGCCTGATGTTATATCCTATGTGGCAGATTCACTAGGAAAAGCTTTTTCTCTTTTTACATTTTAGCACTATATGAGGGAACGTCAATTTTTCTTTCACTAAATAAATATTAGGCGTCAGTCTTCCCCGTACTGCATGCAGGAGGTGATCTCTTCTTCCTCATCCCTGCAGGCCACATTTCTGTGTAATTTGTTCTTCTTGCACAATCTAATAGGATTCTGCCTCCGGTGGAATTGCAGCGCGTGTAGGTCATGCGTCTTAGTGATAAAGTGTACCTGTCACTCATAGGCAGCATAGGATCCATTTACAATTATTACCAAAACTTAGCTGCAGCAACAGTGATGTGCCTGATCTGAACTGAGAGTGCAGACGTGATACAAGCGATGGTCAGAGACTGCAGACCTGATAAAAGCGATGGTCAGAGACTGCAGACGTGATACAAGCGATGGTCTGAGACTGCAGACATGATACAAGCGATGGTCAGAGACTGCAGACATGATACAAGCGATGGTCAGAGACTGCAGACATGATACAAGCGATGGTCAGAGACTGCAGACATGATACAAGCGATGGTCAGAGACTGCAGACGTGATACAAGCGATGGTCAGAGACTGCAGACCTGATACAAGCGATGGTCAGAGACTGCAGACATGATACAGGAGATGGTCAGGGACTGCAGACATGATACAGGAGATGGTCAGAGACTGCAGACATGATACAGGAGATGGTCAGGGACTGCAGACATGATACAGGGGATGGTCAGGGACTGCAGACATGGTACAGGATATGGTCAGAGACTGCCGATGTGATACAAGAGATGGTCAGAGACTGCCGACGTGATACAAGAGATGGTCAGAGACTGCCGACGTGATACAAGGGATGGTCAGAGACTGGAGACATGATACAAGACATGGTCAGAGACTGCAAACCTGATACAAGCCAAAGGTCAGAGACTGCAGACGTGATACAAGACATGGCTAAGCTTGCATTGCCTATTGGCTACCATTAACTGCTCCAGTCGATGAGGGTGGGTGGAGGATTCTGGAAGAGAGGAGGCCTGCACTGAATGTGAGGTAGGACAGGGTCACAGAACCCGGAGCGTTGGAGTGAGGTGGAGAACACCAGAGTGAGGTTACACCTTTTCCCTCTACCCTGGGGGAGGGAGGCACTGAAAGGTTATTTCTTACAAAAATCCTGAGGTTGAGCTTCAAGCACCTGTTGACTATCATGGACTTGCTCCGGTCAATGAGGGTGGGTGGAAGACCTGTGCTCTGCAGGAGACCTGCATTACACAAAGACAGTTTCAGTACAGAAGTGGACTGATTTGGGGTTGAAAGGTTCTTTATATCAGTTCACTTTTACCCAGCAACCCACACAAATGTTCCGCACTGTGCGCACGCAGAACCCAGGCTTAGGTTGGCGGTATCCCAGGTGGAGTTAATCCCCCTCATCCCTATTGGGTCCGCCGGTCACTCGCGCGGAGGTGTCCGTGAACGAGCGGGGGCGGGAGCGCGCCTCCGGTGGCGCGCGCTCGCCCCCTATTGGCTCACAGGCTAGTGACGTACCGGTACGTCACTTTGCCTGCACGGGGCTGACTTCTGCAGTATATGTACTTGCGGCAATCGGCAAGTGGTTAAAATACACAATTTACAATATGTGAAGTATACTCCCTGTATCAACCAATGAGCTTTGACCTTCCATTATTCTGACCGATATAAGTTGAATCCTTATTGGTTAAAGTGAAACTTTATTTAAAAAAAACCCAAGTTGCAGTTAACAATCTCTACACTCTAGTCTCAACCACTGTTCAGTTGGTCTACTTCTGGGAAGATCCCTGCCCATCTCCTGTGAGCCCAGCTTTTTGTTTACAACCCCCCCACTAAGGGGGCTTATTATTTTTTTTTTTTCCATTTAAATTTTTTACTTTAATTCCATATAACCCAGGCTGGGCTCATAGTATTGCTGGACTGAACCCCCCGTTCACATTCTTTGCGGCTTTGAAATCATGCGACTTCGGGTGTGACTTGAAGACATCTGTGCGGCTTTATGCACAGATGGTCTATTGAAGTCTCACCCAAAATCGCCAAAAGTAGTCCAAGTCCTATTTTTTAAAATTGATGCAGCACCGCAAACTCGGCGTCGCATCAATTGGAACACTGCCATTGCCGGCAATAGGATGCGACTTATCATCGATTTAACCTTTCAAATCACATGACAAATCGGTCCAATGTGAATGGGGGGGCCAAGCCTCACACATTATCACGTAATTGCCTCTCAGTCCTGAAATAGTTGCCCCCTCCCTCTCCCTTGTCACCGCCACTTGAAGTGTAACTTCACTTTTGTTGAGAAAAAACCATTCCCCTCTGGGTGATCTCTGTACATTGCAAGGATTATAACAACTTTTGTTGCAGATTCCTACCTTTTGTTATTCTGAAGAAATCATTATTTGTTCCTCTGTGCTGAGTGGGTCTAATGGGAGCGGTTTCATAATTATCAATCAGCTGTGCAGCTGCAGGGCTCTAATGAGGAAAGCTGCTGGGCCTGCATCCACGTGTTTCTATTGGGAATATCTCATCAAATATGACATTTTTGTTGCAGGGGATGCCAGAAATCTGACTTGTATCTTAGTGCAGACTTCTGGGAAAATCGGTGAGCCAATCACACAAGCAGGAAATGATGTTTCTGGGGGTGTGGTCAGTATACATTCTGTGTACAGAACAGCTCCAGGCGGCCATATTGCATTTTCAGAAAATGACAACAGCTGCAGATTGAAAAGGAAAGGCCATTTTTAATAACATTCAATTACAATATGATTTGTGTTGCAATTGTATACGCTATATTGTTTTTTCTTTCTTTGCTATTTTTTGTCACATGACCCAGCTCTCTCCCAGCCTGTCTGCAGGGAAACATAAGCAGGAGGAGCTTCTAGTCCTCTGCTGCTGGTCACATGTCCAAAAAAAAATAAAAAAAAACAGCCTTTGGAATACAAAGTAAAAATAAATAATTAATATCAATTAATATCAATAAATAATTAATATCAATAATTAATAATTAGTATCAATAAACTGCTTTAAATTGTCGTACAAATATATTAGACATGTGCAGTTCGTTTTGTTCTAAATAAATATTCATACAAATTTTTAGTTATTCGGAGATCTGGATATATCCGAATATCCGAATTACAGTATAAACAAAATTTACCCAATGCTCCGAATAGCGAAACAAAATTTGTCAGAATTTCCAAAATTCGAATTGAAATTCGAATCAAATTTTACATTGAACTCCAGTCGAATTCTAACTGTAAACATGTTTCTGAAATCAAAGACTGTTGTGTACCATTTCGAAAAAATGCTGTTTTTTTGTTAAGCCAAAGATGATTTAAAGAGTCATTGTAATCATTTGATGAAGATTTTTCTTTTGTTTGTTCACTTTGCCACATTTGAATCGAAAAAAAAAAAAAAATCTAAAGTTTTCGATGCGTCCACTTGAATGTATCATTCCGAACGTTTTGAATCGAAAAAATCAGTAAATTCTAAAAAAAAAAAAAAGACAAGAAACTAATACCGTATACAAATTCCGAATACCAATTGAACGAATCAATGGAATGAAACTAAACTAAATAACTAAATTAACGATTCTAAACAAAACAAATTTTTTCATCATGCACATGTCTAAAATATATACCGTATATACTTGAGTATAAGCCGACCCTAATATAAGCCGAGGCACCTAATTTTACCACAAAAAACTGGGAAAACGTATTGACTCAAGTATAAGCCTAGGGTGGGAAATGCAGCAGCTACTGGACCCAACTGGACCACCACAAGACACAAAACAGGGGCTGCGGCCATGGTGCAGGAGATGCAGGGCTGTGGGCATGGTACAGGAGATGGCACAGGAGATGGCACAGGCATGGCACAGGAGATGGTACAGGCATGGCACAGGAGATGGTACAGGCATGGCACAGATGGTACAGATATGGTACAGGCATGGCACAGATATGGTACAGGCATTGCACAGATGGTACAGGCATGGCACATATATGGCACTGATGGTACAGGAGATGCAGTGCTGCAGGCATGGTACAGGAGTATCACTTACCTTTACCTGCAGTGCTGCAGAGGAGTCTCACTTACCTCTCCGCCTTACATTTAAAAATGGTGCCGCTTGGTGCCAACACATCACTGCGCATGCGCCGTCTGCCCGGGAATAGCCGAAAGTGTATGGGCTTTCCCGAGCGGCAGCGGCGCATGCGCACTGACCTGGGAAAAGGTGAGTGAGACCGTGACTCGAGTATAAGCAGAGGGGGGCTATTTCAGCATGAACAAACATGCTGAAAAACTTGGCTTATACTTGAGTATATACGGTATTTGAAATCAAATTTTTATTATTTTGTGGAAATAACATGGTGTGGGGTGATTTCTGCTTGTCGCAGGCTGTGTCATGTCCCTTCAGCCTGTGTCTTAGAATAGGAGGGAGGTGAAGCCTCCAATAATCTACATGAAAATCCAGCCCCCCATTGTGTTAAGCTGGTTAGTGGGCATGAAGGAGGAGGGAGGGAGTGGGCTGTCATTTACCACTGTGTATACACCCACATGTGTGACTCTATAGTCACATGGGCTGCTCAGATGTGATAGGGAGGAAATCCGCATAGAAACTCACTGACAACTGGGCATGTGCAGAGTTGACACCACAGCTTCAAAATCCCTAGCTAGATTGGGGACATGGACAGAAGGGGGAGATAGAGAGCAGCAGGATCAACCAGGTTTTTGCAGAATTTAGAAAAGGAATCTCATAGTGACTGAGTATGAACAGCATGGAATACACCATTTATTGATGGATTTTTTTTTATGATGCGGGTTTAGTGACACTTGGTGACGTCATCAGGTCTGATGATGTCATCGGACCAAAAAAAGAAGACTGCGGGAAAGATATGTATAATGTGTTTTTAGGAGGGGGTTGGTGGGGGCAGGTAACGTGGCTGGAGTTCCTCTTTAATATGGAGCACAGCACTCTGCCTATTGCTCTTTGTCTTATTAATGAAGCCCACATGTGCAAAGTCTGCATGTGTTTTCATTTGAGCCATCAGACATTGATTTCCAGAAAGGGGGCGTGGCCAACTAAATGACTCGATGGCATTTCCCATCATGCAGCGTGGTAATAATTAAAGACAAGGCTGAGTCACTTGGAATTGATACAAGGTTAATTTCCACTTGAGTCAGCTGGATTTGTTTGGATCATAAAGCAGACAAGATAAGGCCACCGGGGGTTCATTAACACTCAGCGTCCTATATATAATGGCCGGCGATATCCAACGGGACGGGGAGCAAAATGGACAAACTTCAGCAAAGGCTGAAAAAGAAATGGCGCCACTATGAGGTCACAGCGTCCTCACCTCCTTCTGGTGGAAATTGATTGAACAGTTTTTTCAAAAGCGAGCAAAATTAGCGCCGTTTGTTTTATAGTCAAACATTCTTAAGTCTTTCAGAGATGATCAATAAAATGATCAAGATTATTATTATCTGATATGCATCGAAATGCAGATTCCCATTCACTTTATTGAGCAGTGTAGATGGGGCATGCCAATAGAAATCATGGTGCTCTGTACATCCTACCTGACAGGACACCCCCACCCCTTCCTGGGCACACAGAGGAGATGAACGAGGCCACAGGGAATTGTGGATGTGGCACAATTGCGCTAACAGTGGGGGATGGGGGGTGCTTAAAACTGGTGCCTCTGTACAGAGTAAAGGAGTTGGGCATGTGTATTGTAGTAGAGTGCAGGTGTGGTGAGTGGGCAATGCACAGATTGCAGAGGTCAGGTGTGTGTAATGTACAGAAAACAGGGGTCAGGAGTGTGTAATGTACAGAGTGCAGGGATCAGGAGTATGTAATGTACAGAGGGCAGGGATCAGGAGTGTGTAATGTACAGAAAGCAGGGGTCAGGAGTATGTAATGTACAGTGTACAGGGGTCAGGTGTGTGTAATGTACAGCGTGCAGGGGCCAGGAGTATGTAGAGTACAGAGTACAGGGGTCAGGCGTGTGTAATGTGCAGGGGTCAGGAGTATGTAATGTACACATTACAGGGGTCAGGAGTATGTAATGTACAGAGTGCAGGGGTCAGGAGTGTGTAATGTACACAGTACAGGGGTCAGGTGTGTGTAATGTACAGAGTGCAGGGGTCAGGAGTGTGTAATGTATAGAGTGCAGGGGTCAGGTGTGTGTAATGTACATAGTACAGGGGTCAGGAGTGTGTAATGTACAGACTACAGGGGTCAGGTGTGTGTAATGTACAGAGTGCAGGGGTCAGGTGTGTGTAATGTACATAGTACAGGGGTCAGGAGTGTGTAATGTACAGAGTGCAGGGGTCAGGTGTGTAATGTACATAGTACAGGGGTCAGGTGTGTGTAAGGTACAGAGTGCAGGGGTCAGGTGTGTGTAATGTACAGAGCGCAGGGGTCAGGAGTGTGTAATGTACAGACTACAGGGGTCAGGTGTGTGTAATGTACATAATACAGGGGTCAGGAGTGTGTAATGTACATAGTACAGGGGTCAGGAGTGTGTAATGTACAGAGTGCAGGGGTCAGGTGTGTAATGTACATAGTACAGGGGTCAGGTGTGTGTAAGGTACAGAGTGCAGGGGTCAGGTGTGTGTAATGTACAGAGTGCAGGGGTCAGGTGTGTGTAAGGTACAGTGTACAGGGGTCAGGTGTGTGTAATGTGCAGAGTGCAGGGGTCAGGTGTGTGTAATGTACAGAGTGCAGGGGTCAGGTGTGTGTAAGGTACAGAGTGCAGGGGTCAGGTGTGTGTAATGTACAGAGCGCAGGGGTCAGGAGTGTGTAATGTACAGAACGCAGGGGTCAGGAGTGTGTAATGTACAGAGTGCAGGGGTCAGGTTTGTGGGTCAGGACCCTCTTTGACCTCCCATTAATCCCTATTTTCCTGCTCTACTGCTGGATATGCCCACCTTTGCCACCAATCCAGATCCCCTTTATCTTTAACCCTGTACTTGGAGCGGTACCCCCTCAGTCCCCCCATCCATCATTTAACATGTACCCGGCACATGCAAACAAAGTTCAGCAATCATTTAGTGAAACTGTGCCTATGTCCCCCTTAACTATGGAATCCTTGGCATTGCTGGCTAAGAGCTATTAGAGCAGCAGCCCAGTAGCACTGTGTGTTAATTAGGCAGCATGCTGTCCAAGGTGCCCCTTTTGTGAAGCCCAGCCCCCTGTGTCATGTGATGCTATAGTAAGAAAAAAAAAGAAGCAATCTACAGTTTTTTTATATGCCAAACTATTTTTCGACTATACTGTCCACCTAACCTGGAAATGTTTTGTAGCACCCTCCTAGGTAGGTGCTAGAGAGTGAGTATAGTTTTGGCTCTGTCTGCCTATCAGAGGAGCAGCAGGCAAATTCTATATTGCTTTCTGCTTAACAGAGAGCAGGGTCTGTGAGTTAGGTCTGCTCATGGTGCTCAGTGTGTGATTCATCTGGTCTAGGGAGTGTTTCACACTGGTCCAATATGCCACTGGTGGCATATTGGACAGTGGAGGAAACCAGGCCAATGGGTACACAGGTTTTGATACAGCCCCAGTGATTGGCACAGACTGGTTGTCTCTGTGCATTCTGGGGTATGGTATAAAAGCCAGGAGCACATGTGCTCGGGGTCTTTGGCTGGTGAGCAGAGTCCCGGAAGGAGGGTGGCGGCTGCCTCCTCCTCTGTAGCAGTTGGTGTGCGGTCGACCTGGTGGACCAGAAGGAAGGAGCTGAACCCAGAGGTCCAGGAGAAGTGACTCAGGGCCGGCCTTTGGGGTGTGCGAGCTGTGCGGCCGCACAGGGCGCCATGGGCAACAAGGGCGCCGTGCGGCCATCTCAGCTCGCAGAGGATCAGGCTGAGCGGTGTGAGAGATACACAGCTCGCCTCACTGCAACAATAGGTGATCGAGGCACGGCTGCACAGCGGGAGGTGAGCGGCCAGGGTTAACACAGGCCGCGGCCGCAGCTTACCTCCCGCTGTGCAGCCGTGCCTCGATCACCTATTGCTGCAGTGAGGCGAGCTGTGTATCTCTCACACAGCTCAGCCTCCGATCCTTCCACGGAATCCACGCTGACTTCCTGCCCAGTGCCCACACATCCCCGGGAGTGTGGGCAGGTGGGAGGAGGAGAAGGGGCGGGGCGAGGAGGAGCTGACGATCTCTCCTCTGGCGTCAGTGCAGGGAGGGAGGAGAGATCGTCAGCTCCTCCTCGCCCCGCCCCTTCTCCTCCTCCCGCCCGCCCACACTCCTGGGGATGTGTGGGCGGGAAGTTTAAAGAAAAAAAAAAAGCTGCAGACAAAGTAAAGTAAGTGACATCTCTCTCCTTCAAAAAATGTAAGGGGGGGGTCTGTGATGTAAGGGGGGGCTCTATGTGTGTGGGGGGGGGCTCTGTGTGAGGGGGGCTATGTGTGGGGGTCTGTGATGTAAGGGGGGGCTCTCTGATGTGGGGGGCTATGTGTGGGGGGGGCTTTTTGTGGGGGGTCTGTGATGTAAGGGGGGGCTCTCTGATGTGGGGGGCTCCGTGGGGAGGGGGGGTCTGATGTAAGGGGGGCTTTTTGTGGGGGGGTCTCTGATGTGAGGATGTGAGGGGGGCTTTGTGTGTGTGTAGGGGGTCTCTGATGTTAGGGGGGCTTTGTGTGTGTGTGTGTGTAGGGGGTCTCTGATGTTAGGGGGGCTTTGTGTAGGGGGTCTCTGATGTGCGGGGCGCTCTCTGATGTGGGGGCTCCGTGGGGAGGGGGGGGTCTGATGTAAGGGGGGCTTTGTGTCGGGGGTCTCTGATGTGAGGGGGGCTTTGTGTGGGGGGTCTCTGATGTGAGGGGGGCTCTGTGTGGGGGGTCTCTGATGTGAGGGGGTCTTTGTGTCGGGGGTCTCTGATGTGAGGGGGGCTTTGTGTCGGGGGTCTCTGATGTGAGGGGGGCTCTGTGTGGGGGGTCTCTGATGTGAGGGGGGCTTTGGGTCGGGGGTCTCTGATGTAAGGGGGGCTCTGTGTGGGGGGTCTCTGATGTGAGGGGGGCTCTGTGTGGGGGGTCTCTGATGTAAGGGGGGCTTTGTGTCGGGGGTCTCTGATGTGAGGGGGGCTTTGTGTTGGGGGTCTCTGATGTGAGGGGGGCTCTGTGTGTGGGGTCTCTGATGTAAGGGGGCTCTGTGTGTGGGGTCTCTGATTTAAGGGGGGCTTTGTGTGGGGGGTCTCTGATGTAAGGGGGGCTCTTATGTAAGGGGGGCTAAGTTATTAGTGATCATAAAAAAGAAAAGTAAAATAAAGTGCAAAAAAGGTGCAAGAAAATTCGCGCGGGGGGGGCGCCACGGGATTAGCTCGCACAGGGCGCCTGATCACCTAAGGCTGGCCCTGAAGTGACTGGAGGGGTTGAGACACTGGATACCCTAGAAAAACAGTATCGTGAGTACAGGGGATCGTGTCTAAGGGCCTGACCTGAGAGGGGGCCATCCCGGAGTAGTATAGTCAGAAGACAGGTGTCAGCTGGTGGAGTGAAAGAGGGTGCTAGGCGAGTGCCCTAAAGATAGTTACTCAATCAAGTCATCTACTCAGAGACTAAAGCCTCGTACACACGCAACGATTATCGGCCGACCGATCGGCCGTCTTTTGTCCAGTGTTGTTGTGTTGGTTGAAATGTGACTAGACTTCACACAAATTTTCTCGGCCAACAACAACCAACTTCAGAAGTGATGTCATGTGCTGGTTTACTTTCCGTGTGTTTTTTCTTCTCTGAGCATGTCCAGTCTTGCTCATCTGATTTTTGTCTGCCGAAATCTGTACTGACTGACCGAAAATCGGCCGTTCTGTTGACGGCCAACAAAAATTTTATAGCCTGTACACCAGACTTTGTTCAGCCGAAAAGTTGGAGTCGGTTGTCGGAAACATCATACTAACAAGCCGAAAATCGGCAAGGTGAACCAGCAGCCTGGCTGCATCTATAGACAGTAGTCCTCATCTTTCGTGAATAGTTTAATTTTGGAGTATCCCACTCTTCCCTTCTCCCATCCCTAATTTAAATAAAACCCCAAAAACAACTACAACCCCTAGACTTTTCATTGACTGAGCTGGAGAGTAAAGAGTTAAATTGTGCATGCTGCAGTTGCTAACGGTAACCCAAGTGTAATATCCAGCAGTCCTCAAGGGGGCAGTGCTACAGTTTTTTTGAGCTGTAGTGAGTCTCCTGACTCCTCTTAACATCCTCTGCCCCCCTACAGCTGCTGAATTCGTAATCAATGACCAGAAGATGAAAACAAATTAGGGAAAAAGTTATTACTCTTTGTAAGTTATGAGGCTTGGTGATGCCTTCTCCACCCTTGGGGACCATGGTGAATACAGCCCAGTTAGTGCCTATTAGGGTCCATGCACTTGGGTCAGCAGCAATGGAGGAACGAGGGCTTGGAGAAAGTCATCCTCCAATCTGTTCAGCAGGTAGTGAAGAGTTAAGGCGGATAATTAAACAGATCTGCTTCTAGAACAATTCCGCCTTGCTGCATTGCCAGATCAGCTGTCATAGAATTGTTTCTTAATTGTGTCAGTAGCACAGCCTTGGGTAATGTGTCCCTCGCAAGACTCCAACCGCTCGCCTCCGCTGCATGCGTACCTTTTCATCGCTTGCCGAGCGAGAGATTTAACCCCTCTTCCACCCTTCAACCTTCACAGAAATCAGCGTACTTTCAGAACGTTCCTCTGTAGACAAGGAGTTACATTTCGCTCGCTAACCAGCATCGCCAGAGGGAATTTACGCAAATGTGACGTTTTAGTAATTAGAGACCCCCATTTGCAGTCGTTCAGTATAAATAAATAAGATAAATTGAATCTTTGGCATGGAGATTATATCTCAGCGGTCGTTGTTACAGATAAAATATAATATTGATTATATAAATCAGTGGTTATAAATAAGGGTGAGATCGGGTTGGGTCCGAATTTTGGATGTCTACTGCCGCCCAATCAACTGCGGCCAGGGCATTGTGACTTGTGATATCACTGACGTAACATGGCTGCATGATAGGGATCAACCGATTATCGGCAAAGCCGATATATCAAGGACTGATATGCACTTTCCCCTATACATCGGAATCGGCCTCGGAGGTTACCGATATTGCTAATATTTCGGAAAGTGCTTGTACCGGAGTGATACCTATAGCTAGAGGCATCACCCCGGTACCGGCCGATATGCACTTTCCCCGATATATCAGAATCGGCCCCAGAGGTCACCGATATTGCCGATATTTCGGAAAGTGCTGGTACCGGAGTGATGTCTGCAGCTAGAGGCATCCCCCCGGTACCAGCCGATATCTACTTTCCCCGATATATCTGAATCGGCCCCAGAGGTTACCGATATTGCCGATATGGAAAGTGCTTGTACCGGAGTGATGCCTGCAGCTAGAGGCATAACTCCGGTACCGGCGTCCATAGCCGACAGTCGGCTGTCTTGTAATGACAACCAATGCGGCTGAGAAGCTGCTTGGCTGTCATTACAAGGAGCGGGAGGGGACGTTCCCCGCCTTCCGCTGCTCACCCGGGTCTCCCATCCCACTGGGCAACCAGCCTGCACAGCCACCGAAGACCCGATCAAAGCCGCATTCGGCTCTGATCGGGTCTCCATGCAAAAACCCGGAAGTGATGTCATGACATCTCTTCCGGGTACTGGCGCCAGATTAAAAAAAAAATGACAGCATTCAAAACAGCTAAACTTGGCGTTTTGAATGCTTTTAAGTGCAGAGGAGGGATTTGGGGTCTTTTCGACCCCCAGATCCCTCCACAAGAGTACCTGTCAAGTAAAAAAAATAAAAAAAAAATTTTTTTTAAATGTACGAAAATATCGGCCGATACCGATACGCGATGACCAAAATATCGGTATCGGCAGTGAAAAAACTATATTGGTCGATCCACATGCCACAAGCAACCCCACTATTTTATTATGGGGAATGCCCTGGCCGAAGTGTATTGGGTGGGGTGATAGGGTAATACAGAGGCATAACTAGAACCTTCAGGGTCCCTGGTGCAAGAAACAATTAAGACCCCCCCCCCCCCCCCGACTGCCAGGGCACTTTCCATCAGTCCTGAGGTCCTTTCCTCTATTGCCAGGGCCCTTCCCTATGAGCACGGGGCCCTTCTCTCCAAGCTCAGGACCCTTCCCACTGATCCCACAGCCTTCTACTCCCTTGGCAGGGACCTTTATAAGCCCAGTTCACACTGCTGTCACTTAAGCTACTTGCGACACATAAAGTCCTCTGACAAGTCAAAACACATTCATTTCAATGGATGCCATCTTATTTAATGCAACTGAACCACTTGCCGACTGCCCGCCGCAGTTTTACTGCAGCAGGCTGGCTCGGCTGCGCGAAATGACGTAGGGCTACGTTGGTAGCGCGAGTGGTGCTAGGGGGCGGGCATGCGCCGGCACGCTCCCACTCCCACTAGGCAGCAGGGATGCCAATCCACGGGATCGGCGGCCACAATTGCCTCCCGTCACCCGTGATCGCTCCCTGCTGAAAGAGAACGGTCAGCTGTTGTAAACACAGCTGACCGTTCTTCTCTCTGAAATGATCACAGAGCGCCTGTGATCCTTCTATATAGGATCACAGGTCTCTATGATCATTTCACAAAAGTCCCTCCCCCTTACAGTTAGAAAACACCCCCTAGGCTCACACTTAACCCATTGATCACCACTGTGTTAACCCCTTCCCTGCCAGTGTCATTATTACAGTAACAGTGCATATTTTTAGCCCTGATTACTGTAGTAATGTTACTGGTCCCCCCAAAAATGTAAAAAATGTCAGTTAGGGGTCCGATCTGTCCCCCGCAATGTCGCAGTCCCGCTAAAAATCGCTGATTGCCGGCCATTACTAGTAAAAAATAATTAATTAATAAAAATGACATAAATCTTTCCCCTAGTTTGTAGACGAGATAACTTTTGCGCAAACCAATCAAAATATGCTTATTGCGATTTTTCTTTACCAAACATATGTAGCAGAAAACAAATTGGCCTAAAAAATGAAAAATTTAACTTTTACATTTTTTTTTCTATGAATGTTACATAGCAGAAAGTGAAAAATATGGTTTTTTTTTTTTCCAGAATTGTCGCTCTTTTTTTGTTTATAGCGCAAAAAATAAAAATTGCACAAGTGATCAAATACCACCAAAAGAAAGCTCTGTTTGTGGGGGAAAAAAAGAATGTCAATTTTATTAGGGTACAGCATCACACGACTGCGCAATTGTGCTTTGAAGTAACATAGTGCCGAATCGCAAAAAAATGGCCTGTTCCTTAAGGGGGCAAATCCTTCCGGTCCAGAACTGGTTAAGTAGCAGTAATAAAAGAAAAAGGTTCCTGCACTACTTCTCTGTGGGCCCAGTTACAAGTGTGATCTTTGCTACCCTGGTAGTTCCACCACTGGGTTGATAAGTTCCTTCTCGGTTCATTTAGAAGACGAGTTTGGACCAAACCTGAGCTCATCCTTAGTTGTCAACTTACAAAGTATGGGGGCCTCCACTGCAGCCCCTGACCTCAACAAATGGTTGCACCAAATGATAGGTGTGTATTGATACTACAAAAAATTGTCTGTAGACATACCACAGGAGTATTTATATAAGTGGAAGTCTCACTGAAGTCAGGAAGAAATCTGTACCAGGGTGAAGAAAAGTGTGTATGAGAAGCAAATGATGCAAACATGTGCAGAATGGTTTGGGGATCTATTGGCAGCTTTGCCAGATGATTGGGCCAAAAAAATGAGGAAATCTGATTTTAGTCAGATAAACCGGCAGCAGCTCATGGCAGCCCTAAATCTATCTTTATTAACCTTTTTACCCCAGGGGAATCCTTGAAATGAATTGTAGGCCCTGGGGAAGTGCTAAAACCAATTCACTGGGGTGTCAGTGTAGAAAATACCCCCTGCATTGGTGGTCAGTGGGAAGAATGTCCCTTACATTGGTGGTCAGTGGGAAGAATGCCCCTTACATTGGTGGTCAGTGGGAAGAATGCTCCTTACATTGGTGGTTATTGGGAAGAATGCCCCTTACATTGGGGGTCAGTGGGAAGAATGTCCCTTACATTGGTGGTCAGTGTAGAAAATACCCCCTGCATTGGTGGTCAGTGGGAAGAATGCCCCTTACATTGGTGGTCAGTGGGAAGAATGTCCCTTACATTGGTGGTCAGTGGGAAGAATGTCCCTTACATTGGTGGTCAGTGGGAAGAATGTCCCTTACATTGGTGGTCAGTGGGAAGAATGTTCCTTACATTGGTGGTCAGTGGGCAGAATGCCCCTTACATTGGTGGTCAGAATTCCCTTTACATTGGTGGTCAGTGGAAAGAATGTCCCATACATTGGTGGTCAGTGGGAAGAATGCTCCTTACATTGGTGGTCAATGGGAAGAATGCCCCTTACATTGGTGGTCAGGGGGAAGAATGCTCCTTACATTGGTGGTCAATGGGAAGAATGCCCCTTACATTGGTGGTCAGTGGGAAGAATGTCCCTTACATTGGTGGTCAGTGGGAAGAATGCTCCTTACATTGGGGGTCAGTGGGAAGAATGCTCCTTACATTGGTGGTCAGTGGGAAGAATGCTCCTTACATTGGTGATCGGTGGGAAGAATGCTCCTTACATTGGTGGTCAGTGGGAAGAATGTCCCTTACATTGGTGGTCAGTGGGAAGAATGTCCCTTACATTGGTGGTCAGTGGGAAGAATGTCCCTTACATTGGTGATCGGTGGTAAGAATGCCCCCTAACAGTAGTGGTCAGAATGCCACACTTACAAAGAGCTAAAAAGATCCATGGTGTCCTGCAGTTGGCTTTGCCAAGTGGCATTGACTCCGGAACCATGCAGGTACCATCAAATGGGACATCAGTCAGTCACAGCTCAAGAAGCCTGTAGCAACCTTTGGAGGAACATTGGTGAATAATGTCTGTCCTGAATAACTGTACGAGGAATGATAAGATAGGGTGGGACCTGGTGGCACTGACATTCTAGCTAGGGATGCTCAGGCAACAGCAGAAGCAGATATAAGGCAGAAACAGCCTTGGGTTCCTCTCTCCCAGAAGTGTTTAACAATCTGAACTGCCAAAAATAACACTGAAATTAGGATTTGGCTCAGGACATCTGAACTCATGAAATTCAGCCTGAATCTAATGTTCTCTCCTGAATGTTGGGAATATCTCTACCCACAATAAACTATACAGTACATGCTAGCCTGAGGAGTGCGCTTACCAACCTATTGACACATTCTAGGCAGAGAACAGTCCAGACATTTTATCAGTCACTGTAGAACAGACTTTCTCAGCCTTTTCATCACAGAGGAACCCTTGAAATAACATTAGTGTGATGGTCAGTGGGAAGATGGCTCCTTACACTTGTGGCCATTGGGATGAATTACCTCCTTCCAGATCAATGATGTCACTTGGAGCTTCTCTAAGAGGCAGAAATTGCTCAAGGAAATCCTAGCAACCGCTGGAGGAACCCTAACCACTTTACCACCAGAGGATTTTGCTGTCTTACGTCCAGGCCACTTTTTGCGATTCGGCACTGTGCGAATTTAACTGACAATTGCGTGATCGTGCAACGCCGTACCCTAACTAAATTTACGTTCTTTTTTTTCCAACAAACAGAGCTTTCTTTTGGTGGTATTTGATCACCTGTGCTATTTTTTCTTTTTGCTCTATAAACAAAAAAATAGCGACAATTTTGAAAAAATAACAATATTTTTCATATTTTTTTATATGAAATTCCCCCCCAAAAAATGTAAAAATCAAAATTTTCTATCATTTTAGGCCAATTTGTTTTCTGCTACATATTTTTGTTAAAAAATCGCAATAAGTGTATTTTGATTGGTTTGTGCAAAAGTTATTGCGTTTACTAACTAAGGGAAAGATTTTTGTCATTTTTGGTGTTTTTTTTTAACGAGTAATGGCGGCGATCTGCGATTTTTTTTTTTGCTGGACTGCAACATTGCGGCGGACAGATCGGACCCCTGACTGACATTTTTGACACTTTTGGGGGTACCAGTGACATTACTACAGTAATCAGTGCTATAAATATGCACTGTTACTGTAAAAATGACACTGGCAGGGAAGGGGTTAATTTTATTGGAGAGGGAGGGGTTAATGTATACCTGGTGCTTACTGACGTGTGTGGGGGGAGGTGACTGAGTGACACAGGGACAGATCGCAGGTTCAGCTATGCTGATCCCTGCAATCTGACCCTGCCTGTCACTTAGGAGATCCGCCCGCTTTGTTTACACAAGCAGGCGGATCTCCACACTCGATTCCCCGACGATCGGTAAAGAGCAGCGGTGATCACCGCCGCTCCTCCCCTGGCCCGACTCCCGCTGTGAATGAAGGGACAGCGGGGGCGAGCCTCCGGCGGCGCGCGCGCGCCGCCGAGAGAAGGGAATGTTTGGCGACGTAGCTCTACGTCGCCAGACGTTATCGAGCCACTTTGCCACAGTAGAGCTCTAGTGAGCAGCGGCAAAGTGGTTAAGATTCCATGGAACCTTGATTGATAAACCCTGCAGTAGAGGTTCTCATCCAGAATCTCTAGCTGCCATTTGCCATCTCCTGGTGCTGTTAGTTCCAGTGAGGAGTACAATGCACATCATGAACCATGACATGTTGCTCATGGAACTTGCACTAGCATCTCCAGCTGTGACAGGCAATGCTTCTGCTGACAGGTTCCATTTAAATTAAAGTGCATCAGAAGCTTGCAGTACTCATTCCTGTTCTGTAAAAACTTTGACCTCATGGTCTCCCTGTTGTTATTGCATGGAATAGAGCGATCCCTCTTGTAGTCCATCAATGGGGAGATAGATCTGTGTGACCTTACTTGACCAATTCTTTACATGCCTGAAGAATATTATGTTAAACAGAGTGCAAGCTCTTGGGAACAAGGGACATGTAGAGGTTTTGCTCGTCTACATCTTGTCCAATGTATGGAATACTGCGATCAGTAGAAGTCGCCACCTGATCTCTCCTCCCATGTCACAGAGACAGACAGGAAGAGCTATACAGAGACAACCATGGAAGCTGCTATTGCCGGTGTCCTGTCGGATAATGCCACCCGTTTGCCTCCCATCGAAAAATGCATCTGACGGACTGCGCATGCGCGGTAAATGACGTCACTCCAGCTAACTGCTCCGCTCAGCTGGGGTTGACGTCATTATTGCGCGTGTGCAGTCCGTCAGATGCATTTTTCGACAGGAGGCATTATCCGACAGGACACCGGCTATTCCATACCAAAGTGTTACCTGGTTGATTGCCATTCTAATCCTTTTGTTTTTCAAGCGACTTCAGAGTAGTCCCTGCACTATTTTAGTCCCACTTTAATGCAACTTGAGGACCAAAGATCTCAACATTACACAGGCATTGCTTCAAGTTGTGTCAAAATCGCATGGCAAAGTCGCGTGACTTTCAGGTCATACAAGTGTGAAAGGGACCAGGTGTGAATGCACCCTAAGGCCCCTTTCACACTTGCGCAACATGTCCTGCGACTTAGGACTGCATATTCGCATAAAGAGTCGTTCCCTTATAAAACCCAATGAGTACTATTCATATCTGTGCAACTTCAAAGTAGTCCCTGGCAGGTGGTGCTCCATGGGCCGGGGGGGGGGGGGCGGCAGACGGGCTGCACCATACCCCCCCCCAGACCACACTAGGCCGCACACCATACCCCCCCCCCCTCAGGACCACAGCAGGACCACGCCCCCCCCACTCACTCACCCTGCCTGGACATGTGCAGCAGCAGCAAACGGCAGCTTCGGCTTCTTCCCCCTCAGTCTACTGCATCTCCTCCCTCCTCCTCCTCCATGCCCAATGGCATGGCTTCTCCTTTCGGCCAATCAGGAAACTGGTCTCAGGACCCACTTCCTGATTGGCCAGGAGGAGGATCCGTGGGAATAATTATTCGCTATTGTCACACAACTGGGTGGGCACGGGGCGCAGTGCTGCACCCCGAGCCCACCCTTTTTTTTTAGCCTATTAGAGCCTCTGGCTCAAATCACATGGTTAAAAAAAAATAAACGCCCCATTGAACTCCATGCGTCCGGCGCCCTGCATGTAGACTAGGGGGCCGGACACATGGATGGGGGGGCGGCGCCCCTGTGCCCCCAAAGCACCAGCTGCCACTGGTCCCTGCACTACTTTGGTCTGACTTTGATGCGATTTGAGGTCCATAGACCTCAAATTTACACAGGCAATGCTTCAAGTTGCGTCAAAATCGCATGGCAAAGTCGCGTGACTTTCAGGTTGTACAAGTGTGAAAGGAGCCTAAGGAAACATGCAGGTGTGAATGCAGCCTAAGGCCCCTTTCACACTTGTGCGACTTGTCATGTGACTGCAAAGTCGCATCACAAGTCGTACCCCATGATTTCCAATGCGTACCGTTCATATCTGTGCGACATTGCTTCAAGTTGCGTCAAAGTTGCATGACTTTCAGGTCGTACAAGTGTGAAAGGGGCCTTAGGAAACATGCAGATGTGAATGCAGCCTAAGGCCCCTTTCACACTTGTGCGACTTGTCCTGCGACTTGGGACTGCATATTTGCAAAAAAGAGTCGTTCCCTTATAAAACCCAATGAGTATCGTTCATATCTGTGTGACTTCAAAGTAGTCCCTGCACTACTTTGGTCCGACTTTGATGCGATTTGAGGTCCATGAACCTCAAGATTACACAGGCATTGATTCAAGTTGCGTCAAAGTCGCATGACTTTCAGGTCGTACAAGCGTGAAAGGAGCCTTAGGAAACATGCAGTCTAGAGCCCCTTTCAGATTTGTGCGACTTGTCCGGTGACTGCAAAGTCGCATGACAAGTTGTATCCCATGATTTCCAATAAGTACCATTCATATCTGCATCACATTGCTTCAAGTTGCATCAAAGTCGCATGACTTTCAGGCCGTACAAGTATGAAAGGGGCCTTAGGAAACATGCAGATGTGAATGCAGCCTAAGGCCCCTTTCACACTTGTGCGACTTGTCATGTGACTGCAGAGTCGCATGACAAGTCGTATCCCATGATTTCCAATGAGTACCGTTCATATCTGTGCGACATTGCTTCAAGTTGCGTCAAAGTTGCATGACTTTCAGGTCGTACAAGCGTGAAAGGAGCCTTAGGAAACATGCAGTCTAAAGCCCCTTTCACACTTGTGCGACTTGCCTGATGACTGCAAAGTCGCATGACAAGTTGTATTACATGATTTCCAATGAGTACCATTCATATATGTGTAACATTGTTTCAAGTTGCGTCAAAGTCGCATGGCATGATTTTCAGGTCGTACAAGTATGAAAAGGGACTTAGGAAACATGCAGCCTAAGGCCCTTTCACACTCGTGCGACTTGTCCTGTGACTGCAAAGTCGAATGACAAGTCGTACCCCATGATTTCCAATGAGTACTGTTCATATCTGTGCGGCATTGCTTCAAGTTGCGTCAAAGTCGCATGATTTTCAGGTCGTACAAGCGTGAATGGGGCCTAATTCTTAATGGCATCCTCTAAACCACCGCGTTTTTTGCGCTTGTGAAAACGCATGGTGCTGCAGCAATGCGGCACAGAAGTCGAGGACTTCTTTCCCGTCTGTCATTGAAATGAATGGGCCGTATATATTACACGTAGAACGCAGCCCCACAGGTGTGAGCGAATGAGTGCGATTCACCGCCAGTCCCGATTCGCACAAGAACAGTTCTGTCCTCTTTGCATATGAAAAGCTGCTGATTGAAGAATCCTCGGCTCCCGGGCCACAAAATCAGCCCTGCCAGGAACATCAGGCGGCTGCATCTCTGCGAGTTGTGCAATCGCTTAACCCCATCTCCAGCCAATAACAGACGATCCACTAATTCTGCTACAATGTGGCTTAACCCGTTTGCTCCGTGCCTTTGCCTGGACTTGTCTGCACCATAAAACTTCATTTGATACATTTCTCTCGCTAATAATTAATACGGAGAGATCAAGATAAAGAGAGCGACCTGAGAGAAATCGCAGCGTGTTCCTTTCAGCTGGGAGAGGCTCTTATACAGCCAGTGATCTACACCAGGGAGAACTACTGATCCCAGCATGCCCTGGCTTAGGCACCATTCACACTTGTGCAACTTTTTGGACACATAAAAGTCGCAGCCCATGTATTTCAATTGAAGCTGTTCAGATTTATGCAACCTAAAGTCGCAGCGACTTTTAAAAAGGTTCCTGCACTACTTTGATGCGACTTTAATGCAACTTGAGTGCAGTAGACTGCAATGTAAACTCTCAAAAGTTGCATGAAAGTCGCATCTTAACGTTATCAGTGCGCCAGTTGGACACGTAAAGTTGCAGGACAAGTCGCAGCCCATGTATTTCAATCAAAGCTGTTCAGGATTACGCAGTCTAAAGTCTCAGCGACTTTAAAAAGATTCCTGAACTACTTTGATGCCACTTTAATAGACCACAATGTAAACTCTCAAAAGTTGCATGAAAGTCGCATCTTAACGTTATCAGTGCGACAGTTGGACACATAAAGTTGCAGGACAAGTCGCAGCCCATGTATTTCAATGGAAGCTGTTCAAGTTTACGCAACCTAAAGTCGCAGCGACTTTAAAAAGATTCCTGCACTACTTTGATGCCACTTTAACAGACTACAATGTAAACTCTCAAAAGTTGCATGAAAGTTGCATTTTAACGTTAACAATGCGACAGTTGGACACATAAAGTTGCAGGACAAGTCGCACCCCATGTATTTCAAAGGAAGATGTTCAGAGCTATGCAACTTAAAGTCGCAGCAGCTTAAAAAAGGTTCCTGCACTACTTTGATGTGACTTTAATGCAACTTGAGTGCCATAGACTGCAATGTAAACTCTCAAAAGTTGCATGAAAGTCGCATCTTAATGTTATCAGCGCGACAGTTGGACAGGACAAGTCGCAGCCCATGTATTTAATGGAAGCTGTTCAGATTTATGCAACCTAAAGTCGCAGTGACTTTAAAAAGGTTCCTGCACTTTAATGCAACTTGAGTGCCATAGACTGTAATGTAAACTCTCAAAAGTTGCATGAAATTCGCATCTTAAAGTTGTAAAATCAGAAGGATTTTTTTTATCTTAATGCATTCTTTGTATTAAGATAAAAAAACCTTCCTTGTGCAGCAACCTCTCTAATACTTACCTGAGTCCATCTCGATCCAGCGATGTTGCAGGAGCATCTTGGTTGTCCGAGTCTCTCCCTTCTCATTGGCTGAGACAGCAGCGCTGCACCATTGGCTCCCACTGCTGTCAATGAAATTCAGTGAGCCAATGAGGTGTGGTAGGGGGCGGGGCCATGGCTTGGTGTCTGAATGGACACATGGAGCTGCAGCTCAGCAAACTGCTTGCTATGGGGGCACTCAATAGGAGGGAGGGGCCAGGAGCACAGAAGAGGGAGGAGCCGAGAAGAGGAGGAGCAAAATCACTGCACAGCGGAGGGAAGTATAACATTTTTGTTATTTTTAACAAAGAAAAAACTAGACTTTACAATCTCTTTAACCACTTCTGGACTGGAAGGATTTCCCCCCTTAATGGCCAGGCCATATTTTGCGATTCGGCACTGCGTTATTTTAACGGACAATTGTGCGGTCGTGCGACGCTGTACCCAAATAAAATTGATGTCCTTTTTTTCCCACAAACAGAGCTTTCTTTTGGTGGTATTTGATCACCTGTGCGATTTTTATTTTTTGCACTATAAACAAAAAAAGCGACAATTCTGAGTGCCGGTTCACACTTATGCGATGCGGGAAGGCTGCGAATTTGCAGCCTGTTCCCGCATCGCAAACGCACCCTTGGCAGTTCACACTGCCATATGCCATACGCTGGGGGTGTCAATGAAATGTTAACGACACCCCCAGTTTGATCGCATATCGCAGTGCGATCTTTACAGTTCGCACAGGATGGATCGCACAAGTGTGAACCGCTGTGCGATCCGATCCTGATGCGGCTAAAAAAAAAAGGGTCCTGTGCGACTTTGCTGTGGGTGCAGTGCGAATTTAGCCATACAAAGTGTATGGCTGAACTCGCACCGCACAGTCGATCGCATGTAATGAAGGAGCAGTGCGCTCCGATATTACATGCGATCGCCGCAGCCGCACTAGTGTGAACCGGCACTGAATAAAAAAAAAACAATATTTTTTTCTTCCTGCTATATAACATTTAAAAATCTAATTTTTTCATCATTTTAGGCCAATTTGTATTCTGCTTCATATGTTTGGTAAAAAAAAAAAATCCCAATAAGTGAATATTATTCGGTTTGCTCAAAAGTTATCACATCTACAAACTAGGGGAAAGATTTCTGTCATTTTTATGTTTTTTTACTAGTAATGGCGGCGATCTGCGATTTTTAGCGGGACTGCGACATTGCGGCGGACAGATCGGACCCCTAACTGACATTTTTTACAATTTTGGGGGGACCGGTGACATTACTACAGTAGAAAGATTAAACATATCCAACTGAATAAAAAATAAGCTGCTAGCACACCAACTGACATATGTTGTGTAAATCAAATATATTATATATATCAACGATTACTACAGTAATAAGTGCTAAAAATATGCACTGTTTGTTACTGTAATAATGACACTGGAAGGGAAGGGGCTAACACCAGGGGCGATCAAATGAGTCCCTAGGGGGTGTTTTCTAACTGTGGGGGGGGGGGGCTTTCTGCATGAACACAGAGACCTGTGTTCCTAAATAGAAGGAACACAGGATCCCTGTGTTCATTGCTGACAGAACAGCGGTCTGCTGTGTTTGCAATGGCAGACCGCCGTTCTGTCTTCACGAGGAGCGATGGCGGGTGCCCGGCGGCAATCGTGGATGCAGGACCTGCTGATCGGCCTCCCCTGTGGCGAATGGGTGCATGCGCCCACGCTAGCGGTCCCGCAAAGCGACGTACAGTTAAGTGGTTTCACGGGGCAGAGTTGACCTCCCGCAGTAAAACTGTGACGGGCGATCTTTAAGTGGGAATGTTATCAATGCAACAGTCAAAGTCACATCCAAGTCGCACCCATCCAAAGTTGCAATGTAAAGTCGCAAAGGAAATTGCATGATTTTGGAGTCACACAAGTATGAATGGAGCCTTTAGGGGCCTTTCACACGGCGGTGCGCCCGGCAGACTCTGTTTTGCTCAGCAGGGATTTATCTACTGATCCCCACTGAGCAGGCGAATGACAGCTCTGTCTCCGCTCTGTGTGCAGAGGTGGAGCTGTCAGATCCCCGCTGTCATCTATGGGAGATCGGATGAGAACGGACCGCCTGTCCGTTCTCATCCTATCCGATCCTCCAGACGGATGGAAAATAGGGTTACCATCCGTCTGGATTTCAGGGACAGGATCGGATAGCAGCGGGTGTCAGCGGGCAGGGCCGGGACAAGGGGTGGTCAGGAGGGTCAGCTTCCCTGGGCACTGTGGTATCATGTGAGGTGGGGGGGAGCCACAAAGAAATTGGGGGGGGGGGATTTTTGTTGGAAGGGGCAATTAGGGGGGGGGGGTGACAAGGGGCAAGTTTTGTTCTAGAAGGGACAATTTGGGGCAGGGAGTGCTAAGAGTTGTGATTTAGGAGGATTTGTGTTGGGAGGGGATGGGGGAGAAGATTTTTGCTAGGAGTGGGGATTTTTGTGCTAAGAGGGGGGACTTGAAGTGGGGGGAGAAGATGTGTACTAGGAGGGGACATTTTAGGGGTAGAGGATTTGTGTTAAGTGGGGGTGAATTTTTTTTGAGGAGGGAGGGCACTTGAGCTGGGGGATGGGGGGGGCGGAGAATTGGTGCTGAGAGGGGGGATTTCAGCAGGGGGCAGATTTGTACTTAATGCTTAATTTTTTTTGTGGGGGGGGGGGATTTTTGCTGACACATATTGATCACATATCTGGGGGGGGGGGGGGTGCAATTTGATATGTTCGCAAGGAAGAATGGGAGACACTTCCCAAAAATAGTTGTGCCAAGCTTGTAGCATCATCCTTAAGAAGACTTGCGGCTGTAATTGGCGCCAAAGGTGCTTCACCAAAGTATTGGGCAAAGGGTGTGAATACTTTTGTATATGGGGTTTTATTTTTATTTTTTAAAAATTTGCAAAGATTTCAAACAAACTTCTTTCACGTTGTCATTATGGGGGGTTGTTTGTGGAATTTTGAGGAAAATAATGAATTGAATCCATTATGGAATAAAGCTGTAATATAACAAAATGTGTAAAAGTGAAGTGCTGTGAATACTTTCTGGATGTATTGTAATTTAAAAGAAAAAGAAAGGAAACTGTGCAATGCACCGATCTCAGCCGCACTGCACACCAGCATGATGACGTCATCCTCACCAGCCAATGAAGAGGCCGAGAACCTGGCACCTGGGGAACAGATGACAGCAGGCAGTAAATGATGTACAGTGCCTTGCGAAAGTATTCGGCCCCCTTGAACTTTTCGACCTTTTGCCACATTTCAGGCTTCAAACATAAAGATATAAAACTGTATTTTTTTGTGAAGAATCAACAAGTGGGACACAATCATGAAGTGAAACGAAATTTATTGGATATTTCAAACTTTTTTAACAAATAAAAAAACTGAAAAATTGGGCGTGCAAAATTATTCAGCCCCCTTAAGTTAATACTTTGTAGCGCCACCTTTTGCTGCGATTACAGCTGTAAGTCACTTGGGGTATGTCTCTATCAGTTTTGCACATCGAGAAACTGAAATCTTTGCCCATTCCTCCTTGCAAAACAGCTCGAGCTCAGTGAGGTTGGATGGAGAGCGTTTGTGAACAGCAGTTTTCAGTTCTTTCCACAGATTCTCGATTGGATTCAGGTCTGGACTTTGACTTGGCCATTCTAACACCTGGATATGTTTATTTGTGAACCATTCCATTGTAGATTTTGCTTTATGTTTTGGATCATTGTCTTGTTGGAAGACAAATCTCCGTCCCAGTCTCAGGTCTTTTGCAGACTCCATCAGGTTTTCTTCCAGAATGGTCCTGTATTTGGCTCCATCCATCTTCCCATCAATTTTAACCATCTTCCCTGTCCCTGCTGAAGAAAAGCAGGCCCAAACCATGATGCTGCCACCACCATGTTTGACAGTGGGGATGGTGTGTTCAGGGTGATGAGCTGTGTTGCTTTTACGCCAAACATAACGTTTTGCATTGTTGCCAAAAAGTTTGATTTTGGATTCATCTGACCAGAGCACCTTCTTCCACATGTTTGGTGTCTCCCAGGAGGCTTGTGGCAAACTTTAAACTACACTTTTTATGGCCACTCTTCCATAAAGGGCAGATTTGTGCAGTATACGACTGATTGTTGTCCTATGGACAGAGTCTCCCACCTCAGCTGCAGATCTCTGCAGTTCATCCAGAGTGATCATGGGCCTCTTGGCTGCATCTCTGATCAGTCTTCTCCTTGTATGAGCTGAAAGTTTAGAGGGACGGCCAGGTCTTCGTAGATTTGCAGTGGTCTGATACTCCTTCCATTTCAATATTATCGCTTGCACAGTGCTCCTTGGGATGTTTAAAGCTTGGGAAATCTTTTTGTATCCAAATCCGGCTTTAAACTTCTCCACAACAGTATCTCGGACCTGCCTGGTGTGTTCCTTGTTCTTCATGATGCTCTCTGCGCTTTAAACGGACCTCTGAGACTATCACAGTGCAGGTGCATTTATACGGAGACTTGATTACACACAGGTGGATTCTATTTATCATCATTAGTCATTTAGGTCAACATTGGATCATTCAGAGATCCTCACTGAACTTCTGGAGAGAGTTTGCTGCACTGAAAGTAAAGGGGCTCAATAATTTTGCACGTCCAATTTTTCAGTTTTTTATCTGTTAACAAAGTTTGAAATGTCCAATAAATTTCGTTCCACTTCATGATTGTGTCCCACTTGTTGTTGATTCTTCACAAAAAATTACAGTTTTATATCTTTAGGTTTGAAGCCCGAAATGTGGCAAAAGGTCGCAAAGTTCAAGGGGGCCGAATAATTTCGCAAGGCACTGTACCTGCTGCATCAGTGGAAGTTAGGTATAATGAGGAGTTTAGTTCCACTTCTCCTTCTTCTCAGGTGACAAACACGCATAGGGCAGTCTATTGAAGTGAACAGGCTGGCCCATGCAACATGCAAAATCACGGGAGAATCGCCCTTTGAAAACCAGTTCACCCTTACAGGTGTGATGGTGCGTAGGAATGTCCATGTGCCGCATATATGGCAGCTTAGTGGTTTAATTGGGCCATCCAATATGGGAGAAAGGTGCAAAAGAAGTCCCAGACTCTTGTACTGCGGCACCATGTGGTTTGGCATGCGCAAGACCGCGTGCGTTAGCAGATGCATGGGGGTTGCCATTAACCATTAACTGCAAAAAAAGCACCTGCACTGTTTCACAAATCACACCACACCCTGCTGCATTACCGGGAACGGGCACCATAGAGAATAATGTGATTTCCATTGTCATGCATTGCAGGGTGACAATAGACGCAGGAGAAATCGCACTAATGTCAATGAGGCTTTAACCATTTACGGACCGCCCGCCGCAGTTTTACGTCGGTACTTTGACGTTAAAGATAGCTGCCATAACCCCAACATTGTTTTAAACTGCAGGCGGTCCTCTTTCACATAAGGGTGGTCCAAGTGGGGGATTTGCCGCTGGATCACCCTTATGGGCGGCAGGATAGGTAACCCCCCTTGCCACTTCCCGGTCATTTTCCCCGCTTACCGGACCCGTCGATAGCGGGGAAAACTATCCGGTCTGCTGTCCCCTCAGGCAGGAAGTCGAGTGAGGGCAAGATGGCCCCCCACTCCACTCTATGGCCTTGGAGGACCAGAGTGACGTCATAGCTTTATAACTTCCGCACTGTAGAGAAGAGAAGACTGCAATAAACAGGTACAACTTATGTAGAAGGATTTGTTTCCCCTCTGTGTATCACCTGAGGCCAGTCACTTCACTGGATGTATAGGGAAGGGTTTACTACTACTTTAAAAAGAACTTCAGTGCCGGTTCACATTTGTGCGATGCGGGAACGCTGCAAATATGCAGCGTGATCCCGCATCGCATCCGCACCTCTGGCAGTTCACACTGCTATATGCTATACGCAGGGGGTGTCAATTAAAAGTTAACAACACCCCCAGTTGCGATCGCATATCGCAGTGCGATCTGCAAGTCTGCACAGAATCGGATCGCACTAGTGTGAACCACCATGCGATCCGATTCTGCTGCAGATAAAAAAAAAGCCTCATGTGCGAGTTTAGTGCGGTGCAAATTCAGCCATACAAAGTGTATGGCTGAAATTTGCACCGCACATGAGATCGCATCTAATTTAGGAGCAGTGCGCTCCAAATTTCATGCGATCTCCGCAATTGCACTAATGTGAACCGGGGCTCAGAATTGGTTGTGGAACTACAAATCCCATATTACCCATCACAAAGCATTATGGGATATGAAGCGCTATAACAGCTAAACTGCCAAATCCTTCCGATTCATCAGATCAGCGAGAGAAGAATTCTGATTGGTTCATCCAGGTTGCTGCCTGGCTGGATAATCCCATATTGGTGTGATGAAGATATTTCCATCTACTTATGCAGCATTCCTTCGGCATGCGCTGCGCAGAGTTCTCTGCATCCTTTCCGCTACGGATAAACCAAACCAGATCCCGAGCGATTTGTAATTCTAATTCACCGGATTCCTCATATTCATCATAATCTTCCTGTCACATTCACCCCAAACCGTAACAAAGGCTGAGAGGAGGGTTGCACCAATTCCTGATTTTGGCAGAGCGATTTGAGCCCATACAAAATGAACAGGCTCACATCGCACTGCAAAGAATCACATGCGCTTTGAACAGGAATACGATTCCTGTCTGAATCACATGTGGTTTCCCCCTACAGCTCCTGTGTGAATTTTAGCCTGGGTTCAGTGCCCGTTCACACTGTGAAATCACACTGAAGTAGCTAATTGAGAGTATTCCTATGAGGCTCATTCACACCAGTAGCATTGTTACCTTTGATACTCCCTACACAAGAACAAGGCGATTCGCCTGATCAGCTCGGGTTCAGGTCACACCAATGCGCTGTGTCGGCGTGTGCTGGGAAAAAAAAAATTGGATAGATTGCATTTTTGCGCAGCACGTCAGAACGTATGCAGCGTGCTGCAGCGCTGATAACACGAGCAGATAAAATAACAAATAAATAAAGCCCTGCGGCGGGTGTTTGATGCATTACGGCGCACGCTGTGAATGGGCCCCTCCCACGGCAACCCAAATCCCCCCAATGTACAGCAACACAAATCCCCCAATGTTCAGCAACCCAAATCCCCCCCAATGTTCAGCAACCCAAATCCCCCCAATGTTCAGCAACTCAAATCCCCCCAAAGTTCAGCAACCCAAATCCCCCCAAAGTTCAGCAACCCAAATCCCCCCAATGTTCAGCAACCCAAATCCCCCCAATGTTCAGCAACCCAAATCCCCCCAATAGTCAGCAACCCAATTCCCCCCAATGTACAGCGACCCAAATCCCCCCAATGTACAGCGACCCAATCCCCCCCAATGTTCAGCAACCCAAATCCCCCCAATTTTCAGCAAACCAATTCCCCCAATGTACAGCGACCCAAATCTCTCCAATGTTCAGCAACCCAAATCTTCCCATTGTTCTGCAACCCAAATCCCCTCAATGTTCAGAAACCCAAATCCCCCCAATGTACAGCAACCCAAATCCCCCCCCCAATGTTCAGCAACCCAAATCCCCCCCCCCCCCAATGTACAGCAACCCAAATCCCCCTAATGTTCAGCAACCCAAATCCCCCCCAATGTACAGCAACCCAAATCCCCTTAATGTACAGCAACCCAAATCCCCCCAATGTTCAGCAACCCAAATCCCCCCCAATGTACAGCAACCCAAATCCCCCCAATGTACAGCAACCCAAATACCCCCAATGTTCAGCAACCCAAATCCCCCCCCCCCCAATGTACAGCAACCCAAATCCCCTTAATGTACAGCAACCCAAATCCCCCCAATGTTCAGCAACCCAAATCCCCCCCAATGTACAGCAACCCAAATCCCCCCCAATGTACAGCAACCCAAATCCCCTTAATGTACAGCAACCCAAATCCCCCCAATGTTCAGCAACCCAAATCCCCCCCAATGTACAGCAACCCAAATCCCCCCAATGTACAGCAACCCAAATCCCCCCAATGTTCAGCAACCCAAATCCCCCCCAATGTACAGCAACCCAAATCCCCCCAATGTACAGCAACCCAAATCCCCCCCAATGTTCAGCAACCCAAATCCCCCCCCCAATGTACAGCAACCCAAATCCCCTTAATGTACAGCAACCCAAATCCCCCCAATGTTCAGCAACCCAAATCCCCCCCAATGTACAGCAACCCAAATCCCCCCCAATGTACAGCAACCCAAATCCCCCCCCCAATGTTCAGCAACCCAAATCCCCCCAATGTTCAGCAACCCAAATCCCCCCAATGTTCAGCAACCCAAATCCCCCCAATGTTCAGCAACCCAAATCCCCTCAATGTACAGCAACCCAAATCCCCCCAATGTTCAGCAACCCAAATCCCCCCAATGTTCAACAACCCAAATCCCCCTATGTACAGCAACCCAAATCCCCCCAATGTACAGCAACCCAAATCCCCTCAATGTTCAGCAACCCAAATCCCCCCAATGTTCAACAACCCAAATCCCCCCAATGTTCAGAAACCCAAATCCCCCAAATGTACAGCAACCCAAATTCCCCCCAATGTACAGAAACCCAAATCCCCTCCAATGATCAGCAACCCAAATCCCCCCAATGTTCAGCAACCCAAATCCCCCCAATGTTCAACAACCCAAATCCCCCCAATGTTCAGAAACCCAAATCCCCCAAATGTACAGCAACCCAAATCCCCCCAATGTACAGCAACCCAAATTCCCCCCAATGTACAGAAACCCAAATCCCCTCCAATGATCAGCAACCCAAATCCCCTCCAATGATCAGCAACCCAAATCCCCCCATTGTTCAGCAACCCAAATCCCCTCAATGTACAGCAACCCAAATCTCCCCAATGTACAGCAACCCAAATACCCTCAATGTACAGCAACCCAAATTCCCCCCAATGTTCAGCAACCCGAATCCCCCCATTGTTCAGCAACCCAAATCCCCTCAATGTACAGCAACCCAAATCTCCCCAATGTACAGCAACCCAAATACCCTCAATGTACAGCAACCCAAATCCCCCCAAATCCCTCCCAATGTACAGCAACCCAAATCCCCCCCAATGTTCAGCAACCCAAATCCCCCAATGTTCAGCAACCCAAATCCCCCCAATGTTCAGCAACCCAAATCCCCCCAATGTACAGCAACCCAAATCCCCCCCAATGTTCAGCAACCCAAATCCCCTCAATGTACAGCAACCCAAATCCCCCCAATGTTCAGCAACCCAAATCCCCCCCAATGTTCAGCAACCCAAATCCCCCCAATGTTCAGCAACCCAAATCCCCCCAATGTTCAGCAACCCAAATCCCCCCCAATGTTCAGCAACCCAATCCCCCCAATGTTCAACAACCCAAATCCCCCCAATGTTCAACAACCCAAATCCCCCAATGTACAGCAACCCAAATCCCCCCAATGTACAGCAACCCAAATCCCCCCCAATGTTCAACAACCCAAATCCCCCCAATGTTCAACAACCCAAATCCCCCAATGTACAGCAACCCAAATCCCCCCCAATGTACAGCAACCCAAATCCCCTCAATGTTCAGCAACCCAAATCCCCCCAATGTTCAGCAACCCAAATCCCCCAAATGTACAGCAACCCAAATCCCCCCCAATGTTCAGCAACCCAAATCCCCCCAATGTACAGCAACCCAAATCCCCTTAATGTACAGCAACCCAAATCCCTCCCAATGTTCAGCAACCCAAATCCCCCCCAATGTACAGCAACCCAAATCCCCCCCAAATTCCCCCCAATGTACAGAAACCCAAATCCCCTCCAATGATCAGCAACCCAAATCCCCCCAATGTTCAGCAACCCGAATCCCCCCATTGTTCAGCAACCCAAATCCCCTCAATGTACAGCAACCCAAATCTCCCCAAATTCCCCCCAATGTTCAGCAACCCAAATCCCCCCAATGTACAGCAACCCAAATCCCCCCCAATGTTCAGCAACCCAAATCCCCCCAATGTTCAGCAACCCAAATCCCCACAACCCCCCCCCCCCCCCAATGTTCAGCAACCCAAATCCCCCATTGTTCAGCAACCCAAATCCCCCCAATGTTCTGCAACCCAAATCTCTATTGTATTTTTTATTTTTTTTGCATTTATTTTTTGCATTTATACTTCACAATAAAATGCATCAAAAATGCACCAGAACGCACCTGCACGCATCAAAAACGCAGTACAATGAGGTCTAGTTCACGCCACAAAAATTGTCCTCCAGATCTCTTCCAAACACGTTTCTGCATACGCATTTTTGACGTGTTTCTTTTGCCTTCCGGTGCGTTTTTGATGCATTTTACTGCGTTCTACTACAGTCCAGTGCAGGGAAAATGCAGCATGTTCTACTTTTTTTTTTTTCTGGAACCGGAATGCAGTGGAACTGCAGTACTGGTGTGAACTATGCCATTAAAAACCTTGTAACCTGGAACGCATGTGGTGTGAACAGGAAAAAAGAAAAAAAAAAAAGCATCTGAAATGCACCTGGAAATGCATCACAAATGGACCAGAACGCATAAAAAAAAGTGCGTCTAAAACTTCAGAAACGCATCCAGAACGGATATGGAGGAGGTTTCTGGGGTGTGAAGCAGCCCTAATCCAGAACCCAAATTGTAATAATACAGCTTACCATTCCTTAGATGTGGTGGCTGCATTTGTTTTCTTTTTTCCTCCTCTGTTTTCACCTGATAATTATAATAAATGTTTGCTTTTTGGGTTTAATGCCGCTGTAATGATCTTTATTCTGGGGTTTGGTTGGACCTTTGCCTGGTACCGGTATTTGTAGAGCACCAACAATCTACACAGCGCTTTACATATTATACATTGACATCAGTTCCTGCCCTAAGGAGCTTACAATCTAATGTCCCTATCTCTCATACATACACATACTAGGGCCAGTTTAGACAGGAGCCAATTAACCTCCCAGCATGTCTTTGGAGTGTGTGTGGGGGGTGGGGGACCAGAGCACCCAGAGGAAACCTACATAGGTACAAGAGCATGCAGACTCCATGCAGACAGTGTCCAGATGGGGATCTGAACACGGTGTCCCACAATGCCCTGGTTCACACTGGTGCGGCTTTGAAATTGCGCTACTTCAGCACGATTTCAAAGCCACAGATCAGTGCGATTTGCACTGCTGATTTCAATGCGGCTTGCGATTTCATATAACAAAAGTCTATGCAAGCCACAATGAAATCGGTAAAAAGTAGTGCAGAAACCTTTTTCATAATCGCTGCAACATGAGTCGTAGAGATATGAAAGTTTCCATTGCGGGCAACGGGGTGCGACTTGTGCGATTTTTGAACAGTCAAATCGCATGACAAGTTGCACCGGTGTGAACGGGGGGCTAAAGCTAACTTCAAACCTTGTATGTATAAGGGACATGCGCAAATGTGTGTTCTTTCCTGACACGCACAGAAACGTGCGCATGGCAGTACCATTCGTTGTTAACGGCACCTAATGCGCATGACAAAGGACATGGTTCTGCAGCTCCATGCGATTCAGTGTGGCGGGATATTGGAAAAGGATCAGAGACTTCTTTTGCGTATTTCTCATCCATAGGGCAGCCTTTTGAAATGAATGAGCTGTCCTGCACACAACGCGCAGCGGTATGCCACTGTGCTGCATCACGCTGAACCCAGCGAGGTTCTAATGAGATAATTGTCAATTGAAAATCACAAGTAGAGCATGCAAACTCCATGCAGATAGTGTGCTGACCAGGATGTAATCCAGGGACCCCAGTGCTGCAAGGCAGACGTGCTGACCGCGAAACCTCTGTGCTGTATGCTCAGTAGGCAGGAAATGATAGAATTATCCCCCCAAAAGCAACAGGGAACCCTTCACTATGATGAAGAAATTCCTCACAGGGTGTAATTCCTAAACTTTCAGTGACAGCCGGACCAGCTCAGATCCCGGCTATTCTTCATATCCCGGCTATTCTCCGTATCCCGAATATTCTCCATATCCCGGCTATTCTCCGTATCCCGAATATTCTCCGTATCCTGGCTATTCTTCATATCCCAGCTATTCTCCATATCCCGACTATTCTCTTTATCCTGACTATTCTCCATATCCCGACTATTCTCCGTATCCCAAATATTCTTCATATCCCCGCTATTCTCCATATCCTGGCTATTCTCCGTATCCTGGCTATTCTCCGTATCCCGGCTATTCTTCATATCCCGGCTATTCTCCGTATCCCGACTATTCTCCATATCCCGGCTATTCTCTGTATCCTGACTATTCTCCGTATCCTGGCTATTCTCCGTATCCTGGCTATTCTTCATATCCCGGCTATTCTCCGTATCCTGGCTATTCTCCGTATCCCGGCTATTCTTCATATCCCGGCTATTCTCCATATCCCGGCTATTCTCGGTATCCCGACTATTCTCCATATCCCGGCTATTCTCCGTATCCCGACTATTCTCCATATCCCAGCTATTCTCCGTATCCCGACTATTCTCCATATCCCGGCTATTCTCCGTATCCCGACTATTCTACATATCCCGGCTATTCTCCATATCCTGACTATTCTCCGTATGTCGGCTATTCTCCATATCCCAGCTATTTTCCATATCCCAGCTATTCCTCAGATCCCGGCTACCTTCCCTATTTCGGCTATTTTTTACATCCCGGCTATTATCTGTATCCTGGCTATTTTCCTTATTCCAGCTATTCTCCACATCTCGGCTACTCTCCACATCCCGGCTATTCTCCATATCCTGGCTATTCTCAGTATCCCAGCTATTCTCCATATCCTGACTATTCTCCAGATCCCAGCTACCCTCCCTATCCCGGCTATTCTCCATATCCTGGCTATTCTCTGTAACCCAACAAATCTCCCTATCCCGGCTACCCCCCGTTTCCCAGCTATTCTCCCTATCCCGGCTATTCTCCCTATCCCGGCTATTCTCCCTATTCCGGCTATTCTCCCGATCCCGGCTATTCTCCTGATCCCGGCTATTCTCCCGATCCTGGCTATTCTCTGTAACCCAACAAATCTCCCTATCCCGGCTACCCCCCGTTTCCCAGCTATTCTCCCTATCCCGGCTATTCTCCCTATTCCGGCTATTCTCCCGATCCCAGCTATTCTCCCGATCCCAGCTATTCTCCTGATCCCGGCTATTCTCCCGATCCTGGCTATTCTCCCGATCCTGGCTATTCTTCCTATTCCGGCTATGCTCTGTATCCCAGCTATTCTCCATATACTGGCTATTCTCCCTATGCCAGCTATTCTCCTTATCCTGGCTATTATCCATATTCCGGCTATTCACTGTATCTCCCTGGCTATTCACTGTATCCCGGCTATTCACTGTATCCCGGCTATTCACGGTATCCCGGCTATTCACTGTATCCCGCTATTCACTGTATCCTGGCTATTCACCATATCCTGGCTTTTCTCCGTATCCCAGCTATCTTCCATTTCTCGGCTATTTTCCATATCCTGGCTATTCTCCCTATCCCGTGTATTCTCCATATCTTGGCTATCCTACCTATCCCGGGTATTCTCTGTGTCCCGGCTATTCTCTGTATCCCGGCTATCCTCTCTATCCCGGCTATTTTTTGTATCCGGGCTATTCTCTAGATCCTGGCTACCCTCCTTATTCCGGCTTTTCCCAAATATCCAGACTATTCTCCAGATCCCAGCTATTCTCTGTATTCTGGCTATTCTACAGATCCTGGCTATTCTTCGTATCATGGCTATTTTCAATATCGCTGGCTATTGTCCAGATCATGGATCATATGCCAACTATTCTCCATATCCCGGCTATTTTCCAGATCCCGGCTATTCTCCAGATGCCGGCTACCCTCCCTATTCCGGCTATTCTCCGTATACCAGCTATTCTCCTTATCCCAGCTATTCTCCATATCCCAGCTATTCTCCTTATCCCAGCTTTTCTCTAGATCCCTGCTATGCTCCCTATCCGGGCTATTCTGCTGATCCCAGCTATTCTCCAGATCCGGCTATTCTCCGTATACCAGCTATCTTCCATATCTCGGCTATTCTTCATATCCCTGCTATTCTCCAGATCCCGGCTACCCTCCCTATTCCGGCTATTCTCTATATCCCGGCTATTTTTTGTATCCCAGCTATTCTCCAGATCCCGGCTATTCTCTGTATCCTGGTTATTCTCCAGATCCTGGCTATTCTCCGTTATCCCGCTATTTTCCATATCCCGGCTATTCTCCCTATTCCAGCTGTTCTCCAGATCCTGGCTATTCTCCTTATCCCAGGTGTTCTCCAGATTCCGGCTATTCTCCTTATTCCGGCTATTCCCCAGATCCCGGCTATTCTCCATATCCCAGCTGTTCTCCCTAACCCTGCTATTCTCCCTATCCCGGCTATTCCCCAGATCCCGGCTATTCTCCATATCCCGGCTATTCTCCATATCCCAGCTGTTCTCCCTAACCCGGCTATTCTCCCTATCCTGGCTATTTTCCAGATCCCGGCTATCCTCCCTATCACGGCTATCCTCCCTATCCCGGATATCCTACCTATCCTGGTTATTTTCCATATCCTGGCTATTCTCCGTATCCCAGCTATTCTCCATATCCTGACTATTCTCCTGCTCCCGGCTACCCTCCCTGCTCCGGCTATTCTCAGTATCACAGCTATTCTCAATATCCTGGCTATTCTCCAGATCCCGGCTATTCTCCATATTCCCGCTATTCTCCTTATACCGGCTATTATCCCTATGCCGGCTATTCTCTGTATCCCAGCTATTCTCCTTATCCCGGCTATTATCCCTATGCCGGCTATTCTCTGTATCCCAGCTATTCTCCATATCCCAGCTATTCTCCATATCCTGACTATTGTCCAGCTCCCGGCTACCCTCCCTGCTCCAGGTATTCTCAGTATCACAGCTATTCTCAATATCCTGGCTATTGTCCAGATCCCGGCTATTCTCCATATTCCCGCTATTCTCTTTATACCGGCTATTATCCCTATGCCGGCTATTCTCTGTATCCCAGCTATTCTCCATATCCTGGCTATTATCCCTATCCCAGCTATTCTCTGTATCCCAGCTATTCTCTGTATCCCGGCTATTATCCCTATCCTGGCTATTCTCTGTATCCCAGCTATTCTGTATATCCCGGCTATTCTAAATCAATTTTTTTTTTCTTTTTTAATCAGATTTTTTTTTTTTATCACATTTATTTTAATAAAATGCTTTAGGAGTAAAAATCTCTTTAAAGATAGTCTTCTATTTAAGATGCATTAATAATTTACTTTATTCAGCATGAAATGGAGCTTAGTTATGTAGGATGAAGCTGTATATTCTGCAATATTTACATTTTTGGTAAACTCATTCCATGAATCCAAGCTCTGCAGGCTGAGATAACATGCACTGCAGTGATGCATTCACACAATAGCACACTACCAGCAAGAATGAGTCCTTACATTTAAAGAGCCCCTGTCATTTCAGATCCATCATGGCAGCGCCTGTTATTGGGAATCCACTCACCTGCTGCCGCCATGTCCCTCACCTTGTTGTGTCACTGCCGCATCACCAGCCGTCCCATTAAAGTGAATGGGACTGTCGGTGAGTCAACAGCGGGTCAGAGGAGGAGCCGCTGGGGGACAAAGATGACAGTTGCTCTTTTAAATCGACTTGATTTAAATCAAATTCATCCTGCATTCCATATCATTCTGCAGACTATTACAATTAATACACTCTGTGCATTCCATATTATTCTGCAGACTATTACCATTATTTAACTCTGTGCATTCCTTCTTAATCTGCAGACTCTCACCAATAATATACTCTGTGCATTCCATATTATTCTGCAGACTATCACCATTATTATACTGTGTGCATTCCATATTATTCTGCAGACTATCACCATTAATATACTGTGTGCATTCCATATTATTCTGCAGACTATTACCATTAATATACTCTGTGCATTCCATATTATTCTGCAGACTATCACCATTAATATACTGTGTGCATTCCATATTATTCTGCAGACTATCACCATTAATATACTGTGTGCATTCCCTATTATTCTGCAAACTATTACCATTAACATACTCTGTGCATTCCATATTTTCCTGCAGGATATTAAAATTATTAAAATTATATTCTGTGCAATCAATATTATTCTGCAGACCATTAGTATTCATTTTCTCTGTGCATCCATATTATTCTGCAGACTATCTTTATTATCATTCTCTGTGCATTCCATAATATTCTGCAAACTATTATTATTATTATTATTACTAATATACTCTGTGCAATCCATAGTATTCTGCAATCCATATTATTCTGCAGACTATTACCATTAATATACTCTGCAATCCATATTATTCTGCAGACTATTACCATTAATATACTCTGTGCAATCCATATTATTCTGCAGACTATTACCATTAATATACTCTGCAATCCATATTATTCTGCAGACTATTACCATTAATATACTCTGTGCAATCCATATTATTCTGCAGACTATTACCATTAATATACTCTGCATTCCAAATTATTCTGCAGACTATCTTTATTATCACATATTCTCTGCCATCCATAATATTCTGCAAACTATTACCATTGATATACTCTGGGCAATCCATATCATTCTGCAGACTAGTACTATTAATGTACTCTGTGCATTCCATATGATCCTGCAGACTATTACCATTAATATACTCTGCAATCCATATTATTCTGCAGACTATTACTATTAATGTACTCTGTGCATTCCATATGATGCTGCAGACTATTATTATTAATATACTCTGCAATCCATATTATTCTGCAGACTATTACTATTAATATACTCTGTGCAATGCAGTTTATTGCATCCTTGCTGCTTTATCTCCTCTCACTATGATTATTATGAATGTGCTGCGGTGGGGTTGCGGCGGATTGTTTCCTCTCCATCATCTGCACATCACATTTGTTATTTTTGTAGGGATCGCAGGTAATCCCGGCGCTGTCACAGCCTCGCTCCCCGCTCTGTCAACAGCCCAGAGAGCTGAGCGCCGTGTCACCGCAGGAAGCCGGGGGTGCGGAGATGACGAGCGATCCCAGAGACCGCAGCCTGGACTTGAACGTTTGCAGAGCGTTCCACCTTACTCAGGTATTGTCGTTTTTTTTTTTTTTTCCCATCACCCATCCCAGAAATGTCCCTCGGGGGGGGGGGGGGCTTTTAGATTGCAAGCTCCGCGCCAGCAAGGTCCTCCTAACCCTCTTGCCTTGACTGCACTGCCTCCCTTTATATTTTGATGGCTGTTGGCGCTAAATCAGTTCCGTATTATAATAATAATTAATAATCAAAATCGCAGAAAAAAAATTGCAAAAATGTATCGGATTTATCTTTTTACTTTTTTTTTTTTAATCTATTTTTGGTAAACAAGCGCGATATTCGAATCGATAATTTGCGTTGCCGGAAGGCGTTTGCTCTGGTTGTGCATTACCAAGGCTCATGGTGTCGTAGCCTAGGATGGCCACCAGTGCTGCTGCATAATCATGCGTTTTTCAGTATGTTTTTGTAGCGCATTTTTGGATGCGAGGAGGCGGAGACTGTCTGTAAGCCACACCTTCGCATTTTCAGCGCGCTACAACACACCTGCACAAAGTGCACAAAAAATAGTCCATAATAAATTATATAAAACTGTGGCGCTGCACTTTGAAAAGTTGCTGCATCTTCTGTGCGTTTTCTAAAAAAAATGTGTACCAAAGACGCACTAAAAACGCACTTTTTATTGCGTTTTTTGAGTCAAAAACGCAATAAAAATTGCGTTAATTTTTAGTGATTTAGTGTTCATTTTTCCCCATTCCCTGAGTGGAGGAAATCGCATAGAAAATGCACTAAGCGTTGTGATGACCTTTAGTTATGCGATGCGGGAACCCTGCGAATCCACTGCGGGTTCCCGCATCGCATTCCCAGTTCACACTGCCATATGCGAATCGCTGGGGGTGTCAATTCAAAGTCAATTCAAAGTTATTGACACCCCCAGATCAGTGCGATTTGACATTCGGACATGAATTGGATCGCATTGATGTAACCAACCATGCCATCCGATTCTGCTGCGCACCCAAAAAAAGGGTCCTCTGCGTGTTCAGTCCGAATCAGATGCGAATTTTGCCATACTATCTGTATGGCTGAACTCGCATTGCACAGACATCGCATGTGATTTTCAGAGCAGTGCGCTGCGAATCGCATGCAATGTCTATCATCGCAGATGTGTGAACCGAGCCTCAGTACAACGCACTAAAAATGCAATAAAAACACAACTTGCGTTTTCAAGAAGACGCAAATTGCGTTTCCTAATGCCCAATGGGATTAGACCCTTAGGCGAGGTTCATTCCTATGCAGGTTGTGGTTGATGCATTTTCCGTTGTGTTTTTTCACCTGCGTTTTTAATGCGTTTGTGTTTTTGGGATGTGTTAATGTTGCTAAGGGGAGGTGTGTTGTCATGCAGGAAAACGCACCAAAAACTCACCAAGACAACATGTATATGCATTTTTCATGCAATGCCATTGAAGTCTAAGGAGCCAAAAACGCATCATGCTGCATGTAAAAAAAAAAAAAGTCCCTGCACCTTTAAAAAAAACGCACTGCTGCGAGTTGCTTAGATGTGAAAGTGATCCATAGGAACTAAAGTGCTTTTCTGCAAATGCACTGAAAAATGCATGTATAAACCTAGACCCCGTTCGCATTGGAGTGACTTGTCATGCGATTTGACAGGTCAAATTGCATGACAAGTCACATCCTGTTGCCGGCAATCGACTTTGCGGTTCCGCATCAATTTGAAAAAGTAGCACATGCACTACTTTTAGGGATTCAGGGTTCAACTTGAATAGACATCTGCGATGCATGAAGCTGCATAGATGTCTTCAAAGTCGCACCCAAAGTCACAGTGACATGCGGCTTTGGAATCATGCGATTTCAGATGAAGATGCACGATTTCAAAGCCGCAGCCAATGTAAATGGGGGATCAGCCCTGGGTCACACCAGCGTGGCTTTAAAATCTTTTGCTATTTCAGCTACTTTCATTTCAAAGCCGCAGATCAGTGCGATCTGGACCTCTGATTTCATTGCAGCTTGCGACTTCATTTAATTAAAGTCAATGCAATGAAATCAGTAAAAAGTAGTGCAGGAACCTTTTTCAAGTCATGCCGATATGAATGTTTCCATTGCTGGCAATGGTGTGCGACTTGTCATGCAATTTGGAACTGTCAGATCGCATGACAAGTCGCCAGGGTGTGAACCAGAGCTAAGCCTGGTGTGTGCAAACACGGCATGTGATTCGCCCAGGAATCGCACTGCATTCCTCTGCACATCGCATGTGATGTCAGTGTAGTGTGATTTGAGCCATACATTTCATATGGCTCAAATCGCATCTGCACCAAAATGGTGCAGGACCCTTTTTTTTCTGCACCTGTTCACACCCATGCGATGCAACTCTGGCAATCCCACTGCGTTTTGCAATCAGTTCTAGGGTGTCATTAATCTAACATTGACACCCACAGCAGATTGCATGAACGCCTTGTGATACGGGGATACGCAGCGAATCGTGTGCGTTTCCCGCATCGCATTAGTATGAATGAGGCCTAAGGCTCCATTCACACTAATGCGTTTTTTCATGCTTTTTGCAGAAATGCATTTCATTTTTTTTTAATATGAGTTCCTATGGAACACGTTCACATCAATGCATTTTTGTGCAATTTTGGAAAGGGTCGGGGACTTTTTTTCCAGCAAAATTCAGCTTTTTGCATGTAATAGAAACTTCAATGGACCCGCATCCAAAATGCAATTATTGCGATTTTGCCGCAATTTGCGGTTTTAAATCTGCTCAATATCAAATTTTTAAACTAAAAAAAGCATTAAAAAATGCAAAACACAAATTGCGGTAAAAAAATGTGGAAAGCACAGCAAAAATCACTACAGAAACGCATGAGTGAGAAATGAGCCTTAGTGCCGGTTCACACTACTGCGATGCCAGACATTGCATGTGATTCGCACCGCATTGCTGTGCAGATCACTGCGATGTCAGTATGATGCGATTTTAGCCATACAAACTGTATGGCTGAAATCGCATCACATTTGCACCAAAATGGTGCAGGAACTTTTTTTTTTTTTTTTTTTTGGTTCGCACTGGAATCGGATCGCATGGTGTGTTCATCATTTCACAGTTTGCACTGCGATCTGCGAACCAATCTGGGGGTGTCCTTAACTTCTCATTGACACCCCCAGCAATTTGCAGATTTGTGCGATTCTGGTTCATCGCACCAGTGTGAACCGGGACTCAATCACAAAACCCTGCCCAAAAAAAACAAACAAATGCAGTAGGCTGCACCATAAGCACCTGAGCCTTTTCTAAACAGTCGCACTGCACCGTGTCGCATTGATGTGAAGGGGCAGTAATGCGATTTGCAGACGAACGACAATGTATGGTGCTGCCTATTCACATTAATCAGTGGGCAGTGCAGCGTGCCGGCAGGCGCAGGGGAAATCGCATTGGTGGGAATGGGTCCGGTCACACGGGCGTCTTGTTCTGATATAGAAGTCGCAGCGTGCTTCTCCCCTGCTGAGCTCAGAATAAAATTGTCGCAGCGTTTCTGGAAGCAAACCAAGCTGCAGGTGAGCACAGGAGGCGCAACAAAGTCCTTAGAAACCTAAACTGTAAAATGTATAAATATTTACTGGGGTTTATTTTCAGAGTGCCATGAAGTGTGGGAAAGTCCCGGCAAAAGGACATTATCCCTGACAGTCCCGGCAGAAGGACATTGTCCCTGACAGTCCCGGCAGAAGGACATTGTCCCTGGCCGTCCTGGTAGAAGGATATTGTCCCTGGCAGTCCCAGCAGAAGGACATTGTCCCTGGCCGTCCTGGTAGAAGGATATTGTCCCTGGCAGTCCCAGCAGAAGGACATTGTCCCTGGCAGTCCCAGTAGAAGGACATTGTCCCTGACAGTCCCGACAGAAGGACATTATCCCTGGAAGTCCCGGCAGAAGGACATTGTCCCTGACAGTCCCAGTAGAAGGACATTGTCCCTGACAGTCCCAGTAGATGGACATTGTCCCTGACAGTCCCGGCAGAAGGAAATTGTCCCTGCCAGTCCCGGCAGAAGGACATTGTCCCTGACAGTCTGAGTAGAAGGACATTGTCCCTGACAGTCCCAGCAGAAGGACATTGTCCCTGACAGTCCTGGCAGAAGGACATTGTCCCTGGCAGTCATGTCAGAAGGACATTGTCCCTGGCTGTCCCGGCAGAAGGACATTGTCCCTGGCTGTCCCGGCAGAAGGACATTGTCCCTGGCTGTCCCGGCAGAAGGACATTGTCCCTGGCAGTCCCAGTAGAAGGACATAGTCCCTGGAAGTCCCATGTAGCTGGCTGTACCCCCGCTGGCTGCGCTCTGCCATTACCTGGGGCATGTGAAGTGGAACAAGTGACAACTTGCGGAATGAAATAAAGAAGAAGTGAGCCGGGGTCACCCCAGCCGGGTCTACTCACCACCACAGCCCGATGATGTTGGCAGGACACAGGAGGATGAAGAAAAGTCCCAGCTGAGTCCTGGAAATGGGCATCATGGTCCCTCCTGGCCAAGGTGGGCGCAGGCAGAGGAGCACCAGGAATAATTTATCCGGATTGCGATTCTTCTTCTAGAAGCCAGGCAGCCAAGAACACACAAGGAGCGAGGTCAGCAAGCAGAAAACTCCAAGGAATGCCTGGATTTTCTCCCTATGGGGATGGATGAGAAGGTGGGAGGACAGTAGCAGAGCCTGAGCTGGGTGGGTGGGGGGGGGGGGGGGGGGGGCAAGTGGCTGATAGGGGGGCACCGGCACTCAGGTGGCTCCAGAGTGCAGGGACTGTCCTGAGGACTGGCAGAGTAAGGAAGGGGAGGAAGAGAGAGAAGAGAGAGAGAAGAGTCCGGGGTGGAGAGGAGGAGGTGAAGAGAGGAGAGGAGCAGGGAGGAGGGAGAGGAAGAGATAGAGGGAGGTGAATCCACACAATTACTAATCATTCTTCTATCAAAAACTCAACCCCCCCCCCCAACGGCGCCTGAGGGGGGGTCAATGAAAGTCGAAGAGCGTTAGCGCATGTGTGGCGTACAAATGTGACGCCTTCAACTTTTTGAAGTCAGTTGGATTTTTTTGTACTTTTTCTGGAAGCACACATACATTGATAGATAAAAATTGATGCTTGTGTCAGTGGTTTCGGAGGGAGGGGTTGGGGGTGGGGGGGAGTCAAATGGTGAGAAGCCAAGGATGAGCGTCAGGCGCATGAATGGCGCAGATCACGACAGACCTTTAAACTTTTTGAAGTCAGTTGGCCGGGTGGATTTTTTTGTAATCGTTCCGGAAACACACATACATTGATAGATAAAAATTGATGCTTGTGTCAGTGGTTCGGGGGGAGGAGTCAAATGGTGAGAAGCAATAGATGAGCGTTGGCGCATGAATGGCGCACATAACGAAAGACCTGAAACTTTCTGAAGTCAGATGGCCGGATGGATTTTTTTGTGATCTTTACACCGCTGAATCTTTCCGAGAGCAACCCATACATTGAAAGATGAAAATTGATGCCGGTGTCATTGGCTGGGGGGGGAGTTAAAAGGTGGGAAGTCATAGTTGAGGATTGGCGCATGTATGGCTTACAGATGACCGTGCCAGACCTTAACAAACTATTTGAAGTCAGTTGGCCAGATTATATTTTTTGTAACCTTTACAGTAACATTGGTCTCCAAATTGAGGCACAGGGGCCACATACAGCTCTTTGCTTGCTTTTATCTGGCCCTTGGGGCACTATTTCATTTACTGACACCAATGACGGGGCACAATTCTTCCCAATGACTCCAAAATGGGGCCCAATGATACCATTGAAGGAGCACAATTCCTACAATGACGCCAATAATGGGGCACTATTCCTCAAACTGACACCAATAATGGGGCACTATTCCTCCCACTGACACCAATGATGGGGCACTATTCCTCCCACTGACACCAATGATGGGGCACTATTCCTCCCAATGATACCAAGGATGGGGCACTATTCCTCCCACTGACACCAATCGTGGGGCACTGTCTATTCCTCCAATGATGGGACACTATTCCTCCCACTGATACCAATGATGGGGCACTATTCCTCCCACTGATACCAATGATGGGGCACTATTCCTCCCACTGACACCAATGATGGGGCACTATTCCTCCCACTGATACCAATGATGGGGCACTATTCCTCCCACTGATCCCAATGATGGGGCACTATTCCTCCCACTGATACCAATGATGGGGCACTATTGCTCCCACTGACACCAATGATGAGGCACTGTTCCTCCCACTGACCCCAATGATGGGGCACTATTCCTTCCACTAATACCAATGATGGGGCACTATTCCTCCCACTGATCCCAATGATGGGGCACTATTCCTCCCACTGATACCAATGATGGGGCACTATTGCTCCCACTGACACCAATGATGGGGCACTATTCCTCCCACTGACTCCAATGATGGGGCACTATTCCTCCCACTGACACCAATGATGGGGTACTATTCCTCCAATGATGGGACACTATTCCTCCCACTGACACCAATGATGGGGACATTTTTACTCCAACTGATGCTGGGACATTTTCTTCTCCCGGTGACCACAGCCCTTTGTTTAGAAATTTTGGAGATCCCCTGCTTTACAAGGAAAGATAACAATTGATATTGGTGTCAGTGGTTGGGGGGGGGGGGGCGGGTTGAAGAAAGTACGGAAGTCATAGGTGAGCGATGATAAATGTATGCCATACAAATGACTGTGATAGACCCGTCTATACTATATAAAATCAATTGGCTGAAGGTGAATCTTTCTGGAAGCGGCACATACAAGGAAAGATAAAGAATGGTATTTGGTGTCTTCCCTTTTAATGAATTGTAAGACATAAGTGGAAGGGGCTCACTCAGGGCTGCCGTTAGAAATCACAGGACCCCATATAGCCTACCCAACAGGCTCCGCCCCCCCCCCATCCCGGCCAAAAGTGACAGAGGACATAGATTTATCAGTCTACAGCCTCAGCTGCAAAGATGAATGAATAAGAAATGCTCTGATGCTTACGCTCATTCACAAACTGAGGCATAGTAAACGCAGATTACTATGCTCTTCCATGATGAATGGACACAGGAGTGATTGGTACTGATCTCTCACTGTGTTCATTCAGAAAAAGGAAGGGGCCAGTAAATGACATCCCCCTGTGTGCCCACAGCAGCTGCCGGCGGGAAAGGAGGGAAGCTGGTAACGCTGCACGGAAAGACGCACACAGGGGGGCCTAGACAGCAGATGGAAGGAGCGCATGTGCTAGAACCAATCCCCCTGCAGTGCAGCGGAAGGGAGGGAGAGAAGGAGAAGTCAGCAGCATTGCAGGGGGAGGCAGAAGAGAATCGGGGTCTGCAATAGGACAGTACAGCCAGACCTCCAACTGAGCAGGATCCCAGGCCCCCCTTTTGAACTGATGGGGCCCAGGCCCAGTACAGGAGGGCCGGCTGCTTATCTCTCTGGTGCAATTGTTTCAGGAAGCGGTCATCCAACTTGTAGACGGCAGATACTTGTCCAAAATTTGTGCACCTCTGAAAGGATCAGCGAGCCATTACAGCCATCGTTGTAGGGTAGATAAACGCTGGCTTCACATCTACAGGTCAAACGCTCGCCCCCTTTCAGCGCGTTCCTGCGCGTTGCATGTATAAAAAAACAATTATAAAAATCTAATAATTATTGTTATTATTATTTGATTTTTACAATTAGCTGTTAATAATAAAAAAATATTATGATTTTTATTATAATTATTGTTGTTTATATTATATTCTTTTAGAATTGTTTTTCAATGATAATAAATAACTAATTATAATAGTAAGTATTATTATTATTATTATTGTATTCTTATAATTATTTCTTTAATAATAATAATATTATTCATAATAATTATTTTTAATATGATTATTATTATGATAGTCTTATAATTATTTTTTTATGATAAATAACTAATAATAATATTAAGTATTATTAATAGTATTATTATTGTATTCTTATAATATTTTTTTTTAATAATAATAATATTATTCATAATTATTTTTAATATGATTATTATTATGATAGTCTTTATAATTATTTTTTTATGATAACAAATAACTAATAATAATAGTAAGTATTATTAATAGTATTATTATTGTATTCTTATAAGTATTTTTTTAATAATAATAATAATTATTATTATTTGTTATAATAAAAAATATTATAAAAAAATAATTATAAGACTATCATAATAATAATAATAATAATAAAAATAATAATTATTAATAATAATATATATTATTAAAAAATAATTATAAGAATACAATAATAACAATAATACTTAACAAATAACTTATAATAGTATTATTATTGTATTCGTATAATAATTTTTTTAATAATATTTATTATTAATAATAATCATTTTTATTATTATTATGATAGTCTTATAATTATTTTTTATGATCATATTATTATTATTATTAGTTATTTGTTCTCATAAAAAAAGAATTATAAGACTATCATAATAATAATAAAAAGTATTATTATTATTAATAAATATTATTATTAAAAAAATGATTATAAGAATACAATAATAATACTATTATTATACGTTATGTGTTAAGTATTATTATTATTGTATTCTTATAATTATTTTTTAATAATGATGATAATAATAATAATAATATATATTATTAATAATTATTATTTTTATTTTTATTATTATGATAGTCTTATAATTATTTTTTATAATTTTTTATGATAACAAATAACTAATAATAATAATTAGTTATATTATTATTCTTATAATATGTTTTTATTATTATTAATAATAATAATAATAATAATAATGATTATTATTGTTATTATTATTACTATTATTATTTATTAACATTATTCAACATTACCTAAAAATGATTAAATATAATTAATTAGTTTCCTCATTACTGTAATAGCCGAACATCCTCTCCGATAACTGTTCAGAGGGAGTTTGGAGCGCTGACAGCCAACATGCAGGGAAATCTCTGCACCTCTGATAAAAAGGAAGAAAGCTGAACTCTGGGCAAATATCAAAGACACAAATTAATACAGCGCTGTAATCATTAATATATCATTAAATGTATTTTTAAATGCAAGCAGTGCAAGTACCTGAATGTTACCTGGTATCAGCCTCTTGCATTTCCTGTACAGCAGGGCTGGAGTGAAAGAAGAAGAAGAAGCAGCACAAGGAGCCAATCAGTTCCTGTACTGACAAAAGCATGCTAATAGGAGGAAAGAGCAGAGTGACAGAGATAGGTGTTCAGTGCTGCTTCTCCATTAACTGTCCAATCAAAGGCAGAACTGGGACTTAGGGGAAGCTGGTTGAATGATGTTGGACATTAGACTGAGGCCATCTAGTGGCAGAAAAGATGTACTGCTCTGAACTGAAAGTGATTATTTCAGCAGAAGCTGTTTCTTTTCTTTTGTATTTTAATAGCAATTCATTAACCGGTTCCGGACCGCCCACTGCGAATTTCCTGCGGCAAGGCGGCCCTCCTGCGTGAAATGACATAGGTCTACGTCGGTTGTGCGCCTGCAGCTAGGGGGCGATCGCGCGGCGCTGGCGGCGCGCTCCCGCCCCCACTCGGCAGCGGAGACTCCGATGCACGGGGCAAGCGGCTCTGATTGCCATCTGCCACCCGCGATCGCTCCCCGCTGAGAGAGAAGAGCGGTCAGCTGTTGTAAACACACTTCTCCCTGGAATGATCATAGAGCACCTGTGATCCTTCTATATAGGATCACAGGTCTCTATGATCATTTCACAAGCCACGCCTCTCCCATACATTTAGAATCACTCCCCTAGGTACACATTTAACCCCTTGATCACCCGCAATGTTAACCCCTTCCCTGCCAGTGTCATTATTACAGTAACAGTGCATATTTTTAGCACTGATTACTGTAGTAATGTCACTGGTCCCCCCAAAAGTGTCAAAAATGTCGGTCAGGGGTCCGATCTGTCCGCCACAATGTCGCAGTCCCACAAATAAAATCGCAGATCGCAGCCATTACTAGTAAAAAAAAAAAACAATAAAAATGACATAAATCTTTCTATGTAGCAGAATACATATTGGCCTAAACTGATGAAGAAATTTAGATTTTTTTACATTTTCTTATTGGATGTCTTTTATGGCAGAAAGTAAAAAATATTGTTTGGTTTGGTTTGTTTTTTTGTTTTTTTTCAAAATTGTCGGGCTTTTTTTGTTTAAAATAAAAATTCCATAAAAATATTCCATAGTTGGTTTGCTCAAAAGGTATCGCGTCTACAAATCAGACTATGCCTCTTGGGATTTTTTTTTACCAAAAATCTGTAGCAGAATACATATTGGCCTAAATTATTGATGACATTTTTTTTTCATTTTTTTTATTTGATATGTTATATATCAGAAAGTAAAAAATATTGTTTTTTTTTTTTCGTTAAATTGTCACTCTTTTTTTGTTTAAAATAAAAAAAAATTCCATAGTTAGTAGACGCGATAACTTTTGCGCAAACCAATCAAAATACGCTTATTGCGATTTTTTTTTTTTTTTTTTTACCAAAAATATGTAGCAGAAAACAAATTGGCCTAAAATGTTAAAAAATTTTGATTTTTAAATTTATTTATTTTTTTCGGAATGTTACATAGCAGAATGTGAAAAATATATTTTTTTGTTCAGAATTGTCACTCTTTTTTTGTTTATAGCGCAAAAAATAAAAATCGCACAGGTGATCAAATACCAATAAAAGAAAGCTCTATTTGTGGGAAAAAAAGGACATCAATTTTATTTGGGTAAAGTGTCTCATGACTGCGCAATTGTCCGTTAAAGTAACGCAGTGCCAAATCGCAAAATATGGCCTGGTCATTAAATAGGTTGTAAACCCATACATTTTTTTTTTTTGCAACCTGAAAGAGAAACACATAATGAGCTAGTATGCACCGCATACTAGCTCATTATGAAATACTTACCTTAGAATGAGCACCCGCCGCGCCGTCCGCTCACCTCTATGACGGACGACATGTCTTCCAGGATCGCGGCATCCGGCCACCTGACTGGCCGGAGCCGCGGTGACGTCACTCCCGCGCACGCGCGCGGGAGCCAACAGTCACGGCACGGGGCTCTGAAGGCACCAGTGGGCGTTCATTCAGAGCGCATGCGCCAGTGACGTCACTGGCTGCATGTAAGGTAAATATCTCCTAAACGGTGCATGTTTAGGAGATATTTACAGTACCTATAGGTAACCCTTATCATAGGATCACCTATAGGTAAAAGTGTCAGAGGAGGGTTTACTTAAAGCGGAGTTCCGAGCACAAAATAGAGCTTTTTTTTTTGTGCCCATCCGCTTGGTCTCCCTCACCTGAAAAGGAATTGGATAGTTAGGCTTTTTTTTTTTTTTCACTTACCTTGTATTTGCAGATTGAAAGTACTCACCTCAGGGTACTTCCTCCCTCTGTGCCGCGGCTCCGCCGTCACTTCCTGTCTTGCGATGATTCCTGGGAGCTGAACGTCATCCCTCCCAGGAATCAATGCGACGGCACCGGCCCCGCTCGTCACTTCCGGGGCGACGCCGCATTCCCTGCTAAACAGCTTCTGGGCATGCCCAGAAGCTGTGGAGGAATGCGGCGCCGCACCGGAAGTGACGAGAGAGGGCGGTGCAGGCGCATTCTGGGAGAAGAAGACGCGGAAGAAGACACCGAAGAGGACCGCGCCGGCTTCAGCTGCCCACAAGAGAGATGGCAACGCTGGAGAAGAAGTTTTAAAAGTGAGTATTTCTTCTAAAAGGTAAGTGCGAACTGGGACAGATCAGAGGCTATCCATTGTGGAATGTGCTAGCCCTGACTGTCCCGGGGGTATGTTTGTTGAAAAATGATTTCTGTGCCCGGAACTCCGCTTTAAGAGGGAAATTCTTCCGGTCCAGAAGTGGTTAATGGGCAGTTCAATAATTACATTTGTTGCAGTTAAAAAAAAATACAGTATAGCTAGGTTTAGCCCCCGTTCACACTAAGGCGACCTGTGAGGCGACCTGGTCGCCTCACAGGTCGCCGCAGGTCGCCTCCCATAGGGAAGCTGCGGACCCGTTCTAATAGGAGCGACACAAGTCGCTCCGACTTAGAAAAAGGGTCCGGAGCTTCTTTAGGGCGACCAGGAGGCGACCGCCATAGACTTCAATGTTATGAAGTCCGTGGCGACCGCTCCGATCTCAGAGGTCGCCCCGGGAAGTAGCGTCGCGTGTATGTGAACCGGCGCTAAGCCACTGCATGTCGGTAATGGTTGCAAAATTTCCTGCTTTCCTGACGTGCGACGGAAACGTGCTGCCATTTAGCGGCCGTGCCGTTAACTATTAATGGAACCCCCACACATCTGAAAACGCACTGCTTTTGAAAAAGAGCAAAACCATTAACCCATCAGCGCTGCTTTTTTCTTTTTTATGTACTTTTTGTTTTTGTCTATTCACACATAGTACACGCTGCTTTGTCCAGACCACTTAAACGCTGACAGATGACTTTTTAAAATGAATGGGCTGCACTACACGTGATGCGTGGGAACGCGCCTGCGCTCGGTCGCGCCTGTACTCTGTAAACCGAGTCCTAATGATAAAGAGAACTGCATTCGATTATTTTATTTTATATCTGCCTGGAGCTCAACCTGCATATCCATTGATAACATAAATAACCACTTGCTGCATATATACTGTACTGCCTGGCTGCGCAAAATCTCATACATGTACGAGATTTTGTGCACCAGATCTGGGGCACGCGCACGCCGCCGGAGCGCCGCTCCCGCTGTGATTGGACACAGTGGGTGGAGCGCCCTGCGATGGCCTTAGGACCCACCGATCGTTCCGAGGAGAGGCAGAAATTAACAAGACAGACCGCTGTTCTGTCACAGAGGAAGATAGAGATCCTGTGTTTCTGCTAAGCACGGATCTCTGTTTTCCTCTAGTGAATCCACCCCCCCCCCACACACACACACACAGTTAGAAAGCACTCCCTAGGAGCACACTTAACCTTTTGATTGCCCCTGATGTTAACCCCTTCCCTGTCAGTGTCATTTATACAGTGAATTTTTTATTTATTAATTTTTTTTTGTACTGATCAATGTATTGGTGTCACTGGTCCCCAAAAAGTGCCACTTTGTCCACCGCAATGTTGCAGTCCCGCTGATCGCCGCCATTAATGGTAGACAAAATGAAAAATCCATAAATCTATCCCATAGTTTGTAGAAGTGATAACTTTTGAGCAAACCAATCAATATATGATTATTGGGGTTTTTTTTTTTTTTTTTACCAAAAATATGTAGCAGAATAAAAATTGGCCTGAATTGATGAAGAAATTAGATTTTTTAAATTTTTCACTGAATGTGTTTTATAGCAGAAAGTAAAAAATATTGTTTTTTTTTTTTTTTTTTTTGATTTTGTTTAAAATAAAAATTCCATAAAAATATTCCATAGTTGGTAGACCTGATAACTTTTGCTCACACCAATCAGACTATGCCTATTGGGATTTGTTTTACTAAAAACATGGAGCAGAATACATATCGATCTAAATTGATGAAGAAATTAGATTTTTTTACTGGATGTGTTTTATAGCAGAAAGTAAAAAAATATATATTTTTTTCAAAATTGTCAGGCTTTTTTTGTTTAAAATAAAAATTCCATAAAAATATTCCATAGTTTGTAGACACAATAACCTTTGCGTAAACCAATCAATATACACTTTTTGAGATTTCTTTTACCAAAAATATGTAGTAGAATACATATTGGCCTAAACCATGGGTGTCCAACCTTTTGGCTTCTCTGCGCCACATTGAGTGTAGAGAAATTTTCTCGGGCCGCATATAAAATATATACTATACTTAAGGTATATAAGTAATAAAATGCCACCGCGCCCTCCCATGCTGCCGCGCCCCCCCCCCCCCCAACTAGTGGATGATCCCCTCCGAGGCAGCCTCTGTGGCCGTGCCCCCGACTCATATTCCTTCCTCCCGAGCAAAAAAAATAAAAAATTGTTAGGGGGCAGTGGGCCGCATTGCCTGCGGTTCCGGGCCGCAGGTTGGACATGCTTGGCCTAAACTGATGAAGAAATTTAGATATTTTTACATTTTCTTATTGGATGTGTTTTATGGCAGAAAGTAAAAAATATTGTTTGTTTTTTTTTATTTTTTAAAATTGTCGGTCCTTTTTTGTTTAAAATAAAAATTCCATAAAAATATTCCACAGTTGGTTTGCGCAAAAGGTATCGAGTCTACGAATCAGACTACGCTTATTGGGATTTTTTTCACCAAAAATCTGTAGCAGAATACATATTGGCCTAAATTATTGAAGACATTTGATTTTTTTCATTTTTTTTATTGGATATTTTTTATTTTAGAAAGTAAAAAATATTGGGTTTTTTTTTTGTTAAATTGTCGGTCTTTTTTTGTTTAAAATAATAAAAAATAATAAAAAAAAAAATTTGTAGATGTGATAATTTTTTTGCAACCAATCAATATATGCTTATTGAGATTTTTTTTTACCAAGAATATGGAGCAGAATTCATATTGGCCTAAATTATTGAAGAAATTAGATTTTTTTTTTCATTTTTTTATTTGATATGTTTTAGATCAGAAAGTAAAAAATATTGTTTTTTTTTTTTTTTTTTTTAAAACTGTTGGTCTTTTTTTGTTTCAAGTAAAAATAAAAATTCCATAGTTTGTAGATGTGATAACTTTTGCGCAAACCAATCAATATACACTTATTGAGATTTTTTTTTCCAAAAATATGGAGCAGAATTCATATTGACCTAAATTATTGAAGAAATTAGGTTTTTTACATTTTTTATTGGATGTGCTGTTGAAGCAGAAAGTAAAAAATATTGTTTTTTTTTTGTTTTTTTTCAAAATTGTCAGTCCTTTTTTGTTTAAAATAAAAATTCCATAAAAATATTCCATAGTTGGTTTGCACAAAAGGTATCGCGTCTACAAATCAGACTACGCTTATTGGTAGTCTGATTTAGGCCAATATGTATTCTCCTACAAATTTTTTACCAAAAATCTGTAGGAGAATACATATTGGCCTAAATTATTGAAGAAATTAGATTTTTTTTCATTTTTTTATTTGATATGTTTTAGATCAGAAAGTAAAAAATATTGTTTTTTTTTTTTTTTTTTTTAAAACTGTTGGTCTTTTTTTGTTTCAAGTAAAAATAAAAATTCCATAGTTTGTAGATGTGATAACTTTTGCGCAAACCAATCAATATACACTTATTGAGATTTTTTTTTCCAAAAATATGGAGCAGAATTCATATTGACCTAAATTATTGAAGAAATTAGGTTTTTTACATTTTTTATTGGATGTGCTGTTGAAGCAGAAAGTAAAAAATATTGTTTTTTTTTTTGTTTTTTTTCAAAATTGTCAGTCCTTTTTTGTTTAAAATAAAAATTCCATAAAAATATTCCATAGTTGGTTTGCACAAAAGGTATCGCGTCTACAAATCAGACTACGCTTATTGGTAGTCTGATTTAGGCCAATATGTATTCTCCTACAAATTTTTTACCAAAAATCTGTAGGAGAATACATATTGGCCTAAATTATTGAAGAAATTAGATTTTTTTTCATTTTTTTATTTGATATGTTTTTGATCAGAAAGTAAAAAATATTGTTTTTTGTTTTTTTTTTTTAAATCGTCGGTCTTTTTTTGTTTAAAGTAAAAATAAAAATTCCATAGTTTGTGGATGTGATAACTTTTGCGCAAACCAATCAATATACACTTATTGAGATTTTTTTTTCCAAAAATCTGTAGGAGAATTCCTATTGGCCTAAATTATTGAATAAATTAGATTTTTTATATTTTTTATTGGATGTGTTGTTGAAGCAGAAAGTAAAAAATATTGTTTTTTTCAAAATTGTCGGTCCTTTTATGTTTAAAATAAAAATTCCATTAAAATATTCCATAGTTGGTTTGCGCAAAAGGTATCATGTCTACAAATCAGACTACGCTTATTGGGATTTTTTTTACCGAACATCTGTAGCAGAATACATATTGGCCTAAATTATTGAAGAAATTAGATTTTGTTTTTCATTTTTTTATTTGATATGTTTTAGATCAGAAAGTAAAAAAATATTGTTTTTTTTTTTTTTTAAATTGTCGGTCTTTTTTTGTTTAAAATAAAAATAAAAATTCCGTAGATGGTAGATGTGATAACTTTTGCGCAAAACAATCAATATACACTTATTGAGATCTTTTTCCCCAAAAATATGGAGCAGAATTCATATTGGCCTAAAAAGAAATTAGATTTTTTTTTCATTTTTTTTTTTATTGGATATGTTTTATATCAGAAAGTAAAAAATATTGTTTTTTTTTTTTTTCAAAATTGTCTTTTTTTGTTTATAGCGCAAAAAATAAAAACCGCCAAAAGAAAGCTGTATTTTATTAAGGGGGTAAAACCTTCTGAAGCTGAAGTGGTAATATAATTGGTAATGTATGACCGTCTCCGCCACCAATCACAGTGCTGCTCCAGTTTGCACCAAGGCATATGATAAAATAAAAGCTAACCCCTGATTGGTCAGCTGACCACATTCTCTTCAGTATTAATGAGCGGGCCCGGTTCCATTGCCGAGCCGCCATATGGGCAGGTCAGGGGTCACGACGGTGCAGGTGTGTCTGTGACTCACCCCCCCATCCCCCGTCCTGCACACCTTGGCCGTTTAGTCACCCTTCCAGTAATTTGGCCCCTGACAGCGAGCGAGGATGGCGGCCCGTCTAATAATGAACCCCACACATGTCAGAGGTAGTCGCATGCCTCTCTCCTTCCATCATCCTCTCCCTCTGGGCCAAAATTTCTGCTGTCATTCAAAAGGCTGCTGAAGAATGTAAGGGGAGCTGGCAGAGGCTGGGGGGGAGGGGGGGGGGGCAAAGGAAATAGAAATTGGAAATGCATCATTGAAGAGAATCTAAAGTCGCATTGGATGATCTTCATCAGCTTCACACCGAAACACGTGTGCGCCTTTGTGCGTTCCCAACAGCCCATTCATTTCCACAGCCTGCAAAACGCATGGGAGCGCACACAAAAAGTATGGCAACGCGACTTTTAACATTGCGGCGCACCACAGCGCACTGCGTCTCTGTGCAGTTTTGGTGGACGCAACGCGCATGCACGTGTCTGTGGGTGCCATTAACAATGAATAGCACCCGTGTGCCGCTAACAAAAGCAGTGCTGGAAGCGCGCACAGGAATGAGCATTAATGTGAAAGGGTGCCCGGGTTCACACCTGTGCGGTTATTGAAAATCGCACTACTTCAGAGCGATTTCAAAGCCGCAGATCAATGCGATTTGCACCTATGAATTCATTGCGACTTCGTTTGAAAGAAGTCTATACAAGTTGCAATGAAATCGGGGAAAAAAAGTAGTGCAGGAAGCTTTTTTCAAAGTAAAGCGTTGAATTTAAAGCATTGCAAAGTCGGGTTGCAAAGCGTTGAGAGCGTTAAAGCGTTGCAAAGTCGCTGCAATTTGAACCATTCCATTGCCGGTGACAGGCTGCAACTTGTTATGCAATTTTGGGACTGTCAAATCGCAGGATAAGTGGCACTGGTGTGAGTGAGTTGACTTTTGCAGTAAAATTTGAGACACCGCCCCCCCCCCCCCCCCCCCGCTCTGCTATATGTTTGTTATGTGTTCCCATTCACACGGCTCACCTAAACACCGACCACACTGCTCCAACGCAAAGCCCTGGTAAAAACGCATATACCTTTTTGCCGCATTTCTGGTGCGTTTTCTGGGTGCCGATTATTAACCACTTTTGGACCGGAAGGATTTGCCCCCCTAATGACCAGGCCATATTTTGCGATTCAGGCACTGCGTTTCTATACCGACAATTGCGCGGTTGTACGACGCTGTACACAAATAAAATTGATGTCCTTTTTTTCCCACAAACAGAGCTTTCTTTTGGTGGTATTTGATCACCTGTGCAATTTTTACTTTTTGCGCTATAAACAAAAAAATAACGACAATTCTGGAAAAAAAAAACAATATTTTTCACAATATATATAACATTCCCAATAAAAATTTTTTTAAAAATCAAGGTTTTTTCATCCCTTAAGGCCAATTTTGCCTTCTGCTACATACTTTTGGTAAATCGCAATAAGCGTATTTTGATTTGCCCAAAAGGTTTTGCGTCTATTTTTCACATTCTGCTATATGAAATTTAAAAAAAAAAAAAATTTAAAAATCTAAATTTTTTAACATTTTAGGCCAATCTGTTTTCTGCTACATATTTTTGGTTAAAAAAAAAAAAATCACAATAAGCGTATTTTGATTAGTTTGCGCAAAAGTTATCGTGTCTACAAACTACGGGAAAGATTTATGACATTTTTATTGTTTTTTTTTTTTTTTTTTTTTACTAGTAATGGCGGCGATCTGCAAATTTTTTTTTTGCGGGACTGCGACATTGCGGCGGACAGATCGGACCCCTGACTGACATTTTTGACACTTTTGGGGGTACCAGTGACATTACTGCAGTAATCAGTGCTATACATATGCACTGTTACTGTAATAATGACACTGGCAGGGAAGGGGTTAACACTGTGGGGAATTAAGGGGTTAAATGTGAACCTAGGGGCGTGTTTCTAACTGTGGGGGGGCGTGGCTTCTGAGATGACCATAGAGACCTGTGTTCCTATATAGAAGGATCACAGGCGCTCTGTGATCATTCCAGGGAGAAGAACGGTCAGCTGTGTTTACAACAGCCGACCGTCCTTCTCTCTCAGCAGGGAACGATCGCTGGTGTCAGGCGGCAATCGGAGACACCTGCCCCCTGCATCGGAGTCCCCGCTGACGAGCCGGCGGTGCGCGCTCGCCCACTAGCTCCCTCCAAGTGACCGAAGTAGCCCTTCATCGGTTTGCCTGGGAGAGCCAGCCTAAATAATTCTTGTCTTTTAGATGTTTTTTAGGGCCCATTCACATAATTGCGTAGCGGAAATGAGGGTTCCGATCCACGATTTTGACAGTGCAATTTTCATGCGATTCTGTGTGTTGCTGCCCTATGCGCATTTGTCGAATAGGGCCTCACCGATTCTGTGAGCGTTCTCTGAAATGTGTGAAAAGCACACCAAAATGCACATTGTGCATGCAGTGCTTTTATTTCTTAGGCCCCTTTCACACTTGTGCGACCTGAAAGTCGCGCTACTTTGATGCGACTTCAACTCGACTTGAAGCAATGCCTGTGTAGTCTTGAGGTCTATGGACCTCAAGTCGCATCAAAATCGGCCCAAAGTAGTGCAGGGACTACTTTGAAATCCCTGCGACTTGTCCAAAGTAGTGCTTTGAAATTGTTGCGACTTGAAGTCGCACAGATATGAACGGTACTCATTGGAAATCATGGGGTACGACTTGTCATGCAACCTTGCAGTCCCAAGTCGCAGGAAAAGTTGCACAAGTGTGGAAGGGGCCTAAATGGCACCCGAAAAAACTGGTTGCATTTTGTCACACATTTGTCGATTGATAAAATGTGCATTTCAAAAATGCAAAAAAAAAAAAAAGCATAATAATAATAAATAAATAATAATAAATATTATAAAATAAATTATAAAAATATTATTATAAAAAAAACTATAAATTAAAAATAAATAAATAAATTAAAAATAAATTATAAATTAAAAATAAATGTGTTAAATTATAAAATAAATTATAAAATAAACATAATAATGCAAAAAAAAAAAAAAAGGTTTAAGAGTTACTTTGGAGCATTTATTGCACATAGTGAATGGGCTGCCCAATGCTGTCACACGACAAACACTCGAAAAAAAACATCCATAATAAAATAAATAATAATAATAATAAATATTATAATAATCTTATAAAATAAGTTATAAAAATATTGTTGTAAAATAATTTGTAAATTTAAAATAATAAATGAATTAAATATAAATTAATAATTAAAAATAAATAAATAAATAACTAAATTAAAAATAAATGATAAATTTTATAAATTATAAAATTAATTATAAAATAAACATAATAATGCAAAAAAAAAAAAAAACACACACAAAAAAAAAAAAGGTTTAAGAGTTACTTTGGAGCATTTATTGTGCATAGAGAATGGGCTGTCGCACGACAAACACTTGAAAAAAAATACATAATAAAATAAATAAACAATATTAATTATAAATATTATAAAATAAATTCTAAATTAAAAATAAATAAATACATAGCTATATTTAAAAAAATTATACATTAAAAATACATTTTATAAATTATAAAATAAACATAATAAAGCAAAAAAAAAAAAAGTTTCAAGAGTTACTTTGGAGCATTTATTGCGCATAGTGAATGGGCCGCCTGATGCTGTCACACGACAAACACTCGAAAAAAAAAATGCATTATAAAATAAATAATAATAAATTAATAATAATAAATATTATAATATTATTATAAAATAAATTAGATTTTGAAATGGCAAGCGGAAACGCTCGCTCCCGCCGTGCGATATCTGAACAGGACCAAAGACTTCCAGATATTTATTACCTCTCACAGGGATCACAGTACTTCCCTCTGACAATTCCTTCATCTGCTCCAGATGGGCAGCACCATCTTTGCTCAGGAATCATCCAGGGTCACCATCTACTTCCTGGACTGTGATGCCGAGATGAGACAATCTTGTAAATCCTGGTGACTGTGTCTGACACAGATCAGCCCCTGCTGCAGCCTCTCACAAATCTTCTGTGCTGCAGCACCCCCCCCCCTTATTCTTACTTGAGCCTGATCCAATACAGCGATGTGGACAGATTGATAGCCAATGGCTCCCCCTGCTGTCCATCAAATCCAGTAATGCGGGGGGCGGGGCTGAGTTCTGCTGTCTGTGTCAATGGATGCAGCAGCGGGACTCAGGAGCGAGCACGCATGGGTGCCCCTAGGGAAAGCAGCTTTCCTTGAGGGCACCTAGCGAGGAGGAGGAGCCTGGAGCGCTGGCGGGGGAGCCTGAAAAGAAGAGGATCGGGGCTGCTCTGTATGTATAGCATGTTTATTTTTTTTTTAAAAACTAATGTTTACAACACAGGTACAATGTTTCATTTTTTTTTTTTTTTTAACCACTTCTGGACCGGAAGGTTTTCCCCCCTTCATGACCAGGCCATTTCTTGCGACTCGGAACTGCGTTACTTTAACTGACAATTGCGCAGTCCTGCAACGCTGTACCCAATTAAAATTGATGTCCTTTTTTTTCTTTTGGTGGTATTTGATCACGTCTGCGATTTTTATTTTTTTCACGCTATCAACAAAAAAATAACGACAATTCTGAAAAAAAAATATATATATATTTTTCACAATATATAACATTCCCAATAAAAAATTTAAAAATCAAAGTTTTTTCATCCCTTTAGGCCAATTTGTCTTTTGCTACATACTTTTGGTAATTTGCAATAAGCGTATTTTGAATTTGCGCAAAAGGTTTTGCGTCTACAAACTAGGGGAAAGATTTATGTCATTTTTATTTATTTATTTATTTACTAGCAATGGCAGCGATCTTTTTAGACCGCATTCACACTGAAGCGGCACGACTTCGGGGGCGACCTGTGAAGTCCCGTGCACCGCGACTTCGGCGCGACTTCCACAGACTTCATATAATGAATGTCTATGCAAGTCGCTCCGAGGTCGCCCCGAAATAGTACAGGACCCTTTTTCTAAGTCGGAGCGACTTGTGTCGCTCCTATTAGAATGGCTCCTGTAGCGGTCAATGGACCGTGAGGGACCGCGACTTGTCAGATTGACAAGTCGCCTGACAAGTTGCGGTAGTGTGAATGGAGCCTTAGCGGGACTGCGACATTGCGGCGGACAGATCGGACCCCTAACTGACATTTTTGACACTTTTGGGGGGATCAGTGACATTACTACAGTAATCAGTGCTAAAAATATGCACTGTTATTATAAGAATAATGACACAGGCAGGGAAGGGGTTAACCCAGGGGCGATCAAAGGGTTAAGTGTGAGCCTAGGGGGTGTTTTCTAACTGTATGGGGGATGGGCTTGTGGAATGAACACAGAGACCTGTGATCCTTTATAGGAGGATCACGGGCTCTCTGTGATCATTCCAGAGAGAACAACGGTCTGCTGTGTTCACAACAGCAGACCATTGTTCTCTCTCAGCGGGGAACGATTGCAGGTGCCTAGCAGCAAATGCGGCCGCTGGCCCAGTTGATCAGCTTCCCCGCTTCCTAATGGGAGCGGGCGCACGCCCCCAGGAGCGCTCTCGTGAACTACCAGCCGAGCCAGCCTGCCGCAGTATATCTGCGGTCGGCATGTGGTTAATAACCACTGCCCACCCAAGGTGGTCATATGACGTCCAGGGCTCTCAGTGGGGATATCTGAATGATGGGTGCAGCTTCAGGCATCACTGACATATCTTTTTTTCCTGCTGGCGATTCCCTGCACATTAAAGCAGTTGTAAACCGCTGCACTTTTTTTTCTTACCTGCAAGGCAAAGGCATAACGTTCTAGTATGCATCGCATACTAGCACATTATGTTAAACTTACCTGAAAACTAAGCATTCAAGTGACGCGATGCCATCGCTGAAGGCAGCGTCCACCTCTACCCGGTCTTCCTTCCGGCTTGGCGGCCACAATGACATCTCTCTCGTGCATGCGCGCGGGAGCCCTCAGTCACAGCACACTGCTCTGAAGAAACGGCTCGGTTGGCCCTTCCTTTAGAGCGCGTGCGCCAGTGACGTAACTGGCATGCAACGGTGCATGTTTAGGAGATATTTGCACTACCTATAGGTAAGCCTTAATTTAGGCTTACCTATAGGTAAAACTAAAATATGAAAGTTTACTTCCCCCCCCCACCCTTTTTTTATGCCCCCCCCCCTTCCACTGCCCTCTGGTGCTTCTACTGCCTCTTCCGTGTGAACGGGCGAGCCAGAGGAGGAATCAGCTGGCGGCAGCTGTTTACCATAGAGCTGACCGAGGACCAGATGGTCCCCAGCCATCTATATGACCTTCGGTGGCTAGGCGCGACACTATGACATCACTTCCGGCCTCTGTAGTTGTAAACACTGCTGTGTTTTTAGCTGGAAAGACGGAGATCAATTTTTTTTTTTTTATCTCAGGCTTTCCTGCCTAGAGGAGAGATCCGAGGTCTTATAGACCCCACATCTCTCCATAAAGAGGACCTGTCATGCACTACTTCTGTTATAAGGGATGTTTACATTCCTTGTAATAGGAATAAAAGTGATTAAAAGTAATTAAAAAAAATGTAAAGGGAATGTTTAAAAAAAAAAATGAAAGTGCCCCTTTCCCGCACACAGAAGCAAACTCATACATAAGTCACGCCCACATACTTAAACGGTGTTCAAACCACACATGTGAGTTATCGCCACAAATGTTAGAACAAGAGGAATAATTCTAGCGCTAGACCTCCTCTGTAACTCTAAACAGGTAACCTATAAAAAACAAAGGGCAACCTATGGAGATTTTTAAGCACCGAAGTTTGGTGACATTCCATGTTCAGGATTAAAGTGTGACATGTTAGGTATATATTTACTCGGCTTAAGATTATCTTTCACATTATACAAAAAAATTGGGCTAACTTTACTGTTTTGGGTTTTTTAAATTCATGAAAAAGTTTTTTTTTTCCAAAATTTGAAAAATTGCTACGCAAATACTGCTTGACATAAAAAGTTGCAATGACCGCAATTTTTTTCCCTAGGGTCTCTACTACAAAAAAAAAAAATAATGTTTTGAGTAATTTTCTATCAAAAAATGGTTTCTACATATAGGAGAGAAATGGCAGAATTGGCTTGGGCTGGAAATGGCTAAAGTGTTACTAAACCCAGGAGCCTGAAATCACTATATCTGGTCTCCCCAGGAGCCTCCATTCACTATATCTGGTCCCCCCAGGAGCCTCCATTCACTATATCTTGTCCCCCAGGAGTCTGCATTCACTACATCTGGTCTTCCCAGGAGCCTGCATTCACTATATCTGGTCTCCCCAGGAGCCTGCATTCTCTATATCTGGTCTACCACGGAGCCTACAGTCACTATATCTGGTCTCCTCAAGAGCCTGCATTCACTATATCTGGTCTACCCAGGAGCCTACAGTCACTATATCTGGTCTCCCCAGGAGCCTACAGTCACTATATCTGTTCTCCCCAGGAGCCTGCATTCACTACATCTGGTCTCCCCAGGAGTCTGCATTCACTATATCTGGTCTCCCCAGGAACCTGCAGTCACTATATCTGGTCTCCCCAGGAGCCTACAGTCACTATATCTGGTCTCTTCAAGAGCCTGCATTCACTATATCTGGTCTACCCAGGAGCCTACAGTCACTATATCTGGTCTCCCCAGGATCCTGCATTCACTATATCTGATCTCCCCGGGAGCCTGCAGTCACTATATCTGGTCTACCCAGGAGCCTACAGTCACTATATCTGGTCTCCCCAGGATCCTGCATTCACTATATCTGATCTCCCCGGGAGCCTGCAGTCACTATATCTGGTCTACCCAGGAGCCTACAGTCACTATATCTGGTCTCCCCAGGAGCCTGTATTCACTACATCTGGTCTTCCCAGGAGCCTGCAGTCACTATATCTGGTCTCCCCAGGAACCTGCAGTCACTATATCTGGTCTCCCCAGAGCCTGCATTCACTATATCTGGTCTCCCCAGGAGCCTGCATTCTCTATATCTGGTCTACCACGGAGCCTACAGTCACTATATCTGGTCTCCTCAAGAGCCTGCAGTCACTATATCTGATCTCCCCAGGAGCCTGCAGTCACTATATCTGGTCTCCTCAAGAGCCTGCAGTCACTATATCTGATCTCCCCAGGAGCCTGCAGTCACTATATCTGGTCTCCCCAGGAGCCTGCAGTCACTATATCTGATCTCCCCGGGAGCCTGCAGTCACTATATCTGTTCTCCCACAGTACACAGAACATGGAAATGCAATTATTTTACTAACTATAAACTGCTAAATACCTTTTCTCATCAGCAGTATATAGCAGTCTTGTGACTTCTATCAGTGTCTGGTTAAATCTTGTAGGAGGAGTTTTCATTAACCCTTGATTGTCCTATGAGGCTATTTGGCCCCTGACCCTCTATCTGGATAGTGCTGAATGGCCCTGTGCTGCTGATCACATGTACCCCCCCCCCCCCCAAAAAAAAAAAAAAAACTCTAGCAATTCACACCAAACTGAGCATGTGCAGAGTGCCTCTTGGGCTCTGTACTATCAGGGGATGGATTGGGGACAGTGAAAGAAGGGGAGGATCAGAAAGGACAGGATCAAGCAGCCTTTTTACACAATGCAGAAGATTAACCCCTTAGGTTCCACAGTGAGTATAACAAGCATGCTTTACTGCATATACAGACCAATTTTACTGTTGTGGGTTTAGTTTTATTGATACAGTTGCTGCACATTGCATTTCTTCATGCAGACTTGTAAAGACACTGGAAGGTCTGTAATAGAAAGGGGGGGCTGAGTGGTAGAAGAAGGGCCGTGTTTGTTGGAGAGAGGGAATGTCTGAGGAATGAAGTCCCTGCAGGTGGCGGCTCCTGGGCAGAGGTTATCTGCTGATGGGAGAGGAGAAGAAGAGATAACACAGGGAGCTCACACACTATCCTCAGAAATATGAAGACATAAGAAAGTTTATGTCAGTGCAGCAGAGGAGGTGGAAAAAAAAAAGTTGGGAACAATTTTTTTTTTTCAACTTAAAGGAATTTAAAAGCATCCCTCCCATATGGTGTCATTGTACAAAGCCCCGCTGTAATTGTATGTCGGTGTCATAGCAGTAGTGGATTATTGTACTGTGTTTGCCATCAATTAATGCAGAAAATTTGCAGTTTAACCACTTGCCTTCTGGAAGATTTAACGCCCCCCCACTCCCCCTTCATGGCCAGGCCATTTTTTGTGACACGGCACTGCGTTACTTTAACTGACCATTGTGCAGTCGCGCGACACTGTTCATAAAATTGATGTCCTTTTTTTTTCCCCCACAAATTGAGCTTTCTTTTGGTGGTATTTGATCGCCACTGCATTTTGTATTTTTTGCGATATAAACAAAAAAAAGAACGACGATTTTGAAAAAAAAACATTCTACAAAAAAATTGGGCTAACTTTACTTTTTTTTTTTTTTTAACCCTATAAAATTTGTTTTAATTTTTTAATTAAAATTAAATTTTTTAATTACAAATGTATTTAATTTTTTAATTTTTTTAATTTTATACAATTTATTTTTTTAATCACTTTTATTTGCTGTTACAAGGAATGTAAACATCCCTTGTGACAGTAATAGAGGGATCGGGGGTCTATAAGACCCCAAATCCCTCCTTTGCACTTAAAAGCGTTCACAACGCCAAGTTTGGCTGTTTTGAATACTGACATTTTTTTTTTTTCCAATCTGGCGCCTTTAAGGTTCCAGTAACCAGAAGTGATGTCATGACTGCTTCCGGGTTACTAGATCCGAGACCCGATCAGAGCCAATTCCGGCTTTGTTTGGGTCTCTGGCCAGATGTCCGCCAGCTAGTCACTCTGGCCTCCTGGTGGGATGGGAGTCCTGGGCGCAGTGGCGGGAGGTGGGGGGGACGTCCCCTCCCACTGCTTGTAATAACAGGCGAGCGGCCGATTAGCCTCATCGGTTGTTATTACAAGAAAGCCGACAGTCGGCTCTAAAAAAACAGTACCGGAGTGATGCCTGCAGCTGCATATCATCCCACTACAACCTCTTGAAGCCAAAGGCTGCATTTTTGCATTACGTTGACATCAAAGGGTTAAAGGCTCACTACATCGATCGAATTGGCGGGCAGTGGTTCATGACTCTCTCTCGTTTTTTTTTTTTTTTTTTTTATCGCTGTACACACTTCAATACACAATCAATTTATTTTTGGTTGATCTCTTTTGATAGGAATAATCGATCTACAGTAGGAAACCTATTTGAACGATAGTCCACAATTGGGGAAGTGGATTTCGATTGATAGTTAAAATATGATCGCAAATCATACACGCTTTGATTTCTTTAATCTGATCGATGCGTGATTCGAACAAAATGATCGAATCCACAAACAAATTGCATAGCGATAACTTCTCTTTCCTTTCGATCAGCAATGAGTCAATCAGCCTGGGCATTATGTTTAATATTTGCATAATTTTAATAATCATTTTTTTTATTATAATTTGTTATTATTTAAATATTATTATTATTATTATATTTTTTATTATAATTTCTGATTTTTATAATTATAATTATAACAGAACCGCGACCCGCACTGTGTTTGTGGGCTTCCGTCAGTATACGGCTTCCTTCAGTCTTGAACATAGATATCAGATTTTCCAGCCGCCCTACATACAAAGCTAGCCGATAACTTAGCTTGTACTGGAACCTTCTCTTTATTGAACAGTCACACAGTTTATATACAACATGGACATCCTCCTCCTGATTAGATTTCCCCATCAGGTCAGGGGTTGCCTGATTACATTATCATATGCAGATGAAATTGTATACAGAAATAGAATTAACCTGAAGTAATTATTTAGCCATCTGGACAGAAACAATATGTGAGTTCATTAACATTTAACAATGGGACAGACAGGCTTAACAGAATCCACATCACACTTCAATACACAAACAATAGGGAGAGCCTGTCTCTGACATTGAAGTTCAATACCCCTTATCATAAGTGTAAACACAGAACCCATTTGAAGCAATCCAAGCCATATTCTTAGTGTCCATTAAGTATCTGTCTTTCACTCCCAGTAACGGTGAGTACCTTCACAATCATTTTTTATTATTATTATAATTTGTCATTTTTATAATTATTATATGTTATTATCATTTATTATTAATATTATTATTATTATACAGTGCCTTGCGAAAGTATTCGGCCCCCTTGAACTTTTCAACCTTTTGCCACATTTCAGGCTTTCAGTGCAGCAAACTCTCTCCAGAAGTTTAGTGAGGATCTCTGAATGATCCAATGTTGACCTAAATGACTAATGATGATAAATAGAATCCACCTGTGTGTAATCAAGTCTCCGTATAAATGCACCTGCACTGTGATAGTCTCAGAGGTCCGTTTAAATCGCAGAGAGCATCATGAAGAACAAGGACCACACCAGGCAGGTCCGAGATACTGTTGTAGAGAAGTTTAAAGCCGGATTTGGATACAAAAAGATTTCCCAAGCTTTAAACATCCCAAGGAGCACTGTGAATGCGATAATATTGAAATGGAAGGAGTATCAGACCACTGCAAATCTACGAAGACCTGGCCGTCCCTCTAAACTTTCAGCTCATACAAGGAGAAGACTGATCAGAGATGCAGCCAAGAGGCCCATGATCACTCTGGATGAACTGCAGAGATCTACATCTGAGGTGGGAGACTCTGTCCATAGGACAACAATCAGTCGTATACTGCACAAATCTGGCCTTTATGGAAGAGTGGCAAGAAGAAAGCCATTTCTTAAAGATATCCATAAAAAGTGTTGTTTAAAGTTTGCCGCAAGCCACCTGGGAGACACCAAACATGTGGAAGAAGGGGCTCTGCTCAGATGAAACCAAAATCAAACTTTTTGGCAACAATGCAAAACGTTATGTTTGGCGTAAAAGCAACACAGCTCATCACCCTGAACACACCATCCCCACTGTCATACATGGTGGTGGCAGCATCATGGTTTGGGCCTGCTTTTCTTCAGCAGGGACAGGGAAGATGGTTAAAATTGATGGGAAGATGGATGGAGCCAAATACAGGACCATTCTGGAAGAAAACCTGATGGAGTCTGCAAAAGATCTGAGACTGGGATGGAGATTTGTCTTCCAACAAGACAATGATCCAAAACATAAAGCAAAATCTACAATGGAATGCTTCACAAATAAACATATCCAGGTGTTAGAATGGCCAAGTCAAAGTCCAGACCTGAATCCAATCGAGAATCTGTGGAAAGAACTGAAAACTGCTGTTCACAAACGCTCTCCATCCAACCTCACTGAGCTCGAGCTGTTTTGCAAGGAGGAATGGGCAAAAATTTCAGTCTCTCGATGTGCAAAACTGATAGAGACATACCCCAAGCGACTTACAGCTGTAATCGCAGCAAAAGGTGGCGCTACAAAGTATTAACTTAAGAGGGCTGAATAATTTTGCACGCCCAGTTTTTCAATTTTTTAGTTGTTAAAAAAGTTTGAAATATCCAACAAATTTCGTTCCACTTCATGATTGTGTCCCACTTGTTGATTCTTCACAAAAAATTACAGCTTTATATCTTTATGTTTGGAGCCTGAAATGTGGCAAAAGTTTGAAAAAGTTCAAGGGGGCCGAATACTTTCGCAAGGCACTGTACTTGGTAATTTTTATATTTATTAGAATTTTCTATTATATATGTTTTTATTATTTGTAATGTTTTAAATATTATACCTTATTATTATAATTTGTAATTTGTATAACTAATGTTTCTTTTGCATCAACTGACAGCCCTGAGATATTCTGATCATGAACACAATTCTATTCCGATTGATCAGATTATGAGAAACCGAGATATGATCAATAATTTAGAAATCGAATGCTACACACACACTGAAGTCGATTTCAATTGATTGTTAAGATACAATCATAAGTTATTGATCACAACTCTGTTTCCATCATGTAATCTCATAACCTGATCGATTGAAATACGATTCCATTCATTAATGTACACTCACCGGCCACTTTATTAGGTACACCTTGCTAGTACCGGGTTGGACCCCCTTTTGCCTTCATTCTTGGTGGAATAGATTCAAAAAGGTGTTGGAAACATTCCTCAGAGATTTTGCTCCATAGTGACATGATAGCATCACACAGTTGCTGCAGATTTGTCGGCTGCACATCCATGATGCAAATCTCCCGTTCCACCACATCCCAAAGGCGCTCTATTGGATGAGATGTGGTGAGTGTGGAGGCCATTGGAGTACAGTGACATCATTGTCATGGTGAAGAAACCAGTGGTGAGATGATTGGAGCTTTGTGATATGGTGCATTATCCTGCTGGAAGGAGCCATCAGAAGATGGGGACACTGTAGTCATAAAGGGATGGACATGGTCAGCAACAATACTCAGGTAGGACGTGGGGTTTAATCGATGCTCAATTGGTACTGAGGGGTCCAAAGTGTGCCAAGAAAATATCCCCCACACCAATATACCACCCCCACCAGCCTGAACCGGTGATAGAAGGCAGGATGGATCCATGCTTTCATGCTGTTTACTCCAAATTCTGACCACACCATCTGAATGTCGCAGCTGAAATCCAGACTCATCAGACCAGGCAACGTTTTCCCAATTTTCTATTGTCCAATTTTGGTGATCCTGTGCAAATTGTAGCCTCAGTTTCCTGTTCTTAGCTGACAAGAGTGGCACCCGGTGTGGTCTTCTGCTGCTGTAGTCCATCTACTTCAAGGTTTGATGTGTTGTGCATTCAGAGAAGGTATTCTGTATACCTTGGTTGTAACGAGTGGTTATTTGAGTTACTGTTGCCTTTCTATCATCTCCAAAAAGTCTTCCCATTCTCCTCTGACCTCTCGCATCAACGAGGCATTTTTCTCCACGCAACTGCCGCTCACTGGATATTTTCTCTTTTTCCCACCATTTTCTGTAATCCCGAGAGATGCTTGTGTGTGAAAATCCCAGAAATACTCAGACCGGCCCGTCTCCCACCAACAACCATCCCACGTTCAAAGTCACTTAAATCCCCTTTCTTCCCCATTCTGATTTTCAGTTTGAACTTCAACAAGTCGTCTTCACCATGTCTAGATGCCGCATATAAAATGGCAATTAGCCCCCATGCAGCTTTAAAATTGCGATACTTCATCACATTTTCAATGCCACAGATCAGTGCGATTTGCACTGCCGATTTCGTTGTGGCTTGCGACTTCACACAACAGAAGTCTATACGAGTCGCAATGCAGTCGGCAAATAGTAGTGCAGGAACCTTTTTCAAAGTCTCGGTGACAAGAGTCACAGCTATTTGAATGGTGCAATTGCCGACAATGGGGTGCGACTTGTCATGCGATTTGGAACTGTCAGACCGCATGACAAATTGCACCGATGTGAATGAGGACTTAGCCCCCCGTTCACACTGAATGCGACTTTGAAATTGTGCTATTTCACTTGAATTTCAAAGCCTCGGGTCAGTGCGATTTAAGGTGTGACTTGCCTGACACCTGTGCGACTTTATACACAGATGTCTATGCAAGTTGCACCTGAAATCACCAAAACATAGTGCAGGAACCTTTTTTTTTTTTAAATCGGTGCCGCACCGTAAAGTCGGAGTTGCACCGATTTGAACGTTCTATTACCGACAATAGGGCGAGGCTTGTCATGCGATTTGGAACTGTCTAACTGCATGACAAATCACACCAGTGTGAATGGAGACTTACCCCCGTTCACATTAAATGCGACTTTGAAATTCAAGTGAAATAGTACAATTTCAAAGCCTCGGGTCAGTGCGATTTAAGGTGTGACTTGCCTGACACCTGTGCGACTTTATGCATAGATGTCTATGCAAGTTGCACCTGAAATCACCAAAAAATATGGCAGGAACCTTGTTTTTTTTAAATAGGTGCCGCACCGTAAAGTCGGAGTCGCACCGATTTGAACGGTTCTATTATAATATCATAATAGGGTGCGACTTGTCATGCGATTTGGAACTGTCAAACCGCATGACAAATCACACCGGTGTGAATGGGACTTAGCCTCCGTTCACACTGAATGTGACTTTGAAATTCAAGTTAAATAGAACAATTTCAAAGTCGCAGTTCAGTGCGATTTCAGGTGTGACTTGCCTAACACCTGTGCGACCTGTGCGACTTCATGCACAGATGTCTATGCAATCACAAATTTCACTTGCTATTCCACTTGATGTTCAAAGCTTCGGGTCAGTGCGATTTAAGGTGTGACTTGCCTGACACCTGTGCGACTTTATGCACAGATGTCTATACAAGTCAGTGGCGTACTAACGGGGGGGCGGCCCGCCCCGGGTGCCACGCACTGGGGGGGTGTCAGGCTGCTCGGAATATCAGTCAGTGTGAAGGAGCTGCAGCTCCTTTAGTCCGCGCTGCTCGCGGGGGCGGCGGCCGGCGGGAAGAAGGTGAGCACTGAGCAGCCTCCTTCTGTGTGACTGTCTGGACTGGAGAGGAGATGGGACAGCTGGATATAGAGGGATTCATCTTTCCGTATTTCTCCTGCTGCCATTGAATGGCCGATTCTCCTCTCCCTCCTGCAGTCAGTTAGCGGCAGCAGGAGAAATATGTAAAGATCAAATCATCTATATGCAGCTGTCCCATCCTCTCTCCTATACAACTTGCTGACCCCCTAGTGCTCTCCAGACTCCAGCCCCCCCCCTCCCCTTGCTCTTAACACACCCCCTGCTCTAAACACCCCCCCTGCTCTAAACACCCCCCCCCCCTGCTCTAAACACCCCCCACCTGCTCTAAACACCCCCCCTGCTTTAAACACCCCCCCGCTCTAAACACCCCCCCGCTCTAAACACCCCCCCTGCTCTAAACACCCCCCCTGCTCTAAACACCCCCCCCTGCTCTAAACACCCCCCCTGCTCTAAAGACCCCCCCTGCTCTAAACACCCTTTGCTCTAAACACCCCCTGCTCTAAACACCCCCCCTGCTCTAAACACCCCCCCGCTCTAAACACCCCCCCCCCGCTCTAAACACCACCCCTGCACTAAACACCCCCCTGCTCTAAACCCCCCCCCTTTGTCTAAACACCCCCCTGCTCTAAACACCCCCCCTGCTCTAAACACCCCCCCCTGCTCTAAACACCCCCCAGTGCTCTAAACACTTCCCAGTGCTCTAAACACCCCCCTGCTCTTAACACCCCCCTGCTCTTAACACCCCCCTGCTCTTAACACCCCCCTGCTCTTAACACTCCCCCTGCTCTTAACCCCTCAGTGCTCTTGCCCCCCCCCCCCCCCAGCGCTCCATAGCCACCCAGTGCTCTTCAGCTCCCGCAGTGCTTTTCATCTCCCCCCTATGCTCTCTGGCTCCCCCAGTGCTCTCCACCCCCCTGTGCTCCCTGCCTCCCCCCTCAGTGAGTTCCAGTTCCCCCATGCTCTCCATCCCCCTGGTTTTCCCTGTCCCCCCCAGTGCTCTCCACCCCTGCGCCTTCCAACCCCCCTACAATGCTTTTCAAACCCCTCTTAATTCTCTCCAGTCTCCCTCCGCGCCCTTCAGCTCCTCCAGTGCTCTCTGCTTGCCCTGTGCTCTCCGGCCCCCCTAATGCTCTTCTATCTTCTATCATGTCTGCAGTCTCTGACCTTCTTTTGTATCATGTCTGCAGTCTCTGACCATCTCTTGTATCATGTCCTCAGTCTCTGACCATCTCTTGTATCATGTCCTCAGTCTCTGACCATCTCTTGGATCATGTCCTCAGTCTCTGACCATCTCTTGGATCATGTCCACAGTCTCTGACCATCTCCTGTATCATGTCCTCAGTCTCTGACCATCTCTTGTATCATGTCCTCAGTCTCTGACCATCTCTTGTATCATGTCCTCAGTCTCTGACCATCTCTTGTATCATGTCCACAGTCTCTGACCATCTCCTGTATCATGTCCTCAGTCTCTGACCAACTCTTGTATCATGTCCTCAGTCTCTGACCATCTCTTGTATCATGTCCTCAGTCTCTGACCATCTCCTGTATCATGTCCTCAGTCTCTGACCATCTCCTGTGTGTTGTCTGCAGTCTCTGACCATCTCTAGTATCCCGTCCGTAGTCTCTGACCATCTCTTGTATCATATCCTCAGTCTCGGATTTCTCTTGTATTGGGTCCGTAGTCTCTGACCATCTCTTGTATCATGTCCTCAGTCTCTGACCATCTCTTGTATCATGTCCTCAGTCTCTGACCATCTCTTGTATCATGTCCTCAGTCTCTGACCATCTCTTGTATCATGTCCTCAGTCTCTGACCATCTCCTGTATCATGTCCTCAGTCTCTGACCATCTCTTGTATCATGTCCTCAGTCTCTGACCATCTCTTGTATCATGTCCTCAGTCTCTGACCATCTCTTGTATCATGTCCTCAGTCTCTGACCATCTCTTGTATCATGTCCTCAGTCTCGGATTTCTCTTGTATTGGGTCCGTAGTCTCTGACCATCTCTTGTATCATGTCCTCAGTCTCTGACCATCTCTTGTGTGTTGTCTGCAGTCTCTGACCATCTCTAGTATCCCGTCCGTAGTCTCTGACCATCTCTTGTATCATATCCTCAGTCTCGGATTTCTCTTGTATTGGGTCCGTAGTCTCTGACCATCTCTTGTATCATGTCCTCAGTCTCTGACCATCTCTTGTATCATGTCCTCAGTCTCTGACCATCTCTTGTATCATGTCCTCAGTCTCTGACCATCTCCTGTATCATGTCCTCAGTCTCTGACCATCTCTTGTATCATGTCCTCAGTCTCTGACTATCTCTTGTATCATGTCCTCAGTATCTGATTTCTTTTGTTTTAGGTCCGTAGTCTCTTACCATCTCTTGTATCATGTCCTCAGTCTCTGACCATCTCTTGTATCATGTCCTCAGTCTCTGACCATCTCTTGTATCATGTCCTCAGTCTCTGACTATCTCTTGTATCATGTCCTCAGTATCTGATTTCTTTTGTTTTAGGTCCGTAGTCTCTTACCATCTCTTGCATCATGTCCTCAGTCTCTGACTATCTCCTTTAGCATGTCTCCAATCTCTTACTCAAACTTAAACACATTGATAATAGTATTAGCTATCTGTCTATGCCAAAGGTAGGACTGTGCAGGGGAGGCAGAGAGTGCAAAAGGGGGAACTGTGATTAGAGAGACGGGGGGGGGGGGGGGCATACTGCAAAGGGCACTGTGATAGGGGGGCTGGGAAATTTGTGCTATAAATATTCTTGGAGACATTACAAATTTTTGCGGGTGTTTTTACATTTTAAAGTGGGGGGGGGGGGGGTGCCAGATATAGGATCCGCCCCGGGTGCCAAATGCTCTAGGTACGCCACTGATACAAGTTGCACCTGAAATCACCAAAAAATAGTGCTGGAACCTTTATTTCAGATCGATGCAGCACCGCAAAGTCAGAGTCGCAACCATTTGAACTATCCTGTTGCCGACAATAGGGCGCGACTTGTCGTGCGATTTGGACCCATCAAATTGCATGACAAGTCGCACCGGTGTGAACGGGGGCTCCGTCGCATCAATCAATTGATCGAATGATCATATTGATACAAATGTAACCAGCTTACAAATCCGGCTGAAATACCACCGGCACCCCTGATTGGCTCCTTTGGATCGGCTGGGACTTGTAGTGGACATAGAAGCCTCTTGGCTCTGAGCACCTCGTAGTACCACAAGTCCTCCTCTCCGCCCCTCACCGACGTGTTGATACAATGAAGGTTTTCACAATCCGGAGATTCCACGTTCTGAGAGCAGAATTTAATGCGTCTCCCTAACACAAACACTGCGCGGAGAATCGGAGTAAATTCTGACCCCCCGGGGCACACAATATCTCCCCGCCGCAGGATTTATGGCGCTCCGCCTGCGGATTACGAAATATTAATATAAATGTTTACGCCGGCTATTCACGTCCGCAGTCACATGGTTTACGATCTGCGAAGCTGCTATTGTGTCCCTTGTACAATGCGCAAGGAGGAGCAGGCTCGCCTGAAGAGCTTACAATCAGATGTACGTCACAGAATGCGAGAAATAACAATTATCTGTCCGCCCCTGGGATAAATGGGGGTGTAAGAGTGAGAAGTATACAGTACATTCTATCTTGGTTTATATTCGGCTCGGCTCACACTTGTTCCCACGCATTTTCACGGTATTCCCGTGCCCTGCACACCAGAAACACCGAAAAGAAGTCCCCGACCCTTTTCTAACAATGTGCCGCGGCACCATGCAATTTGAAGGTGCCTAGGGATGCCATTACCAATTGGCACCGCCCCAGATCTGATAAATGGCAGGTCGTTTCTAGCAGGGGCAGATATGGGGGGGGCAAGAGGTCAATTGCCCCCTCCTATGCATGAGAAACGCTGAAAAGAAGTCCCTGACGCTTTTCTAACAATGTGCTGCGGCACCATGCAATTTACACTGTGGGCAGGCAGACAAGCAGGTGAGTGGGCGGGCCGGCAGCATGGGTAAGCGGATCGACAGGCAGGTGAGCGGGCGGGCCGGCAGTATGGGTAAGCGGATCAACAGGCAGGTGAGCGGGCGGGCCGGCAGCATGGGTAAGCGGATCGACAGGCAGGTGAGCGGGCGGGCCGGCAGTATGGGTGAGCGAATTAACAGGCAGGTGAGCGGGTGGGCTGGCAGCGCAGGTGAGCAGATTGACAGGCAGGTGAGTGGGCAGGCGATCGAGCAGAGAGATGACATCATCTCTCACCGCCCGCCCTGCCTCACCGCTGTCCAGTTTGTGACAAAGCAGCGCTCTCAGTGGGCAGCAGTGAGATTACATTATCTCTCACTGCCTGCCCTCACTCTGGGACACAGCCACTTGCAAGTGACAATCCGCTCTAGGTGGCAAGTGACAAGCTGCATCTGGTGTCAGGTGACGTGGCAAGTGACAAGCTGCATCTGGTGTCAGGCAACGTGGCAAGTGACAAGCTGCATCTGGTGTCAGGTGATGTGGCAAGTGACAAGCTGCATCTGGTGTCAGGCAACGTGGCAAGTGACAAGCTGCATCTGGTTTCATGCGACGTGGCAAGTGACAAGCTGCATCTGGTGTCAGGCGATGTGGCAAGTGACAAGCTGCATCTGGTGTCAGGAAACATGGCAAGTGACAGTCATCATCTGGTGTCACGCGACATGACAAGTAACAAGCTGCATCTGATGGCAGGTGACGTGACAAGCTGCATCTGAATCTGGTGCCACGCGACGTGGCAAGTGACAAGCTGCATCTGGTGTCAGGCGACATGGCAAGATGCAAGCTGCATCTGGTGGCAAGTGACAATCTGCATCTGGTGTCACGCGACGTGGGAAGTGACAAGCTGCATCTGGTGGCAAGTGACAATCTGCATCTGGTGTCAGGAAACATGGCAAGTGACAGTCTGCATCTGGTGTCACGCGACATGACAAGTAACAAGCTGCATCTGATGGCAGGTGACGTGACAAGCTGCATCAGAATCTGGTGCCACGCGACGTGGCAAGTGACAAGCTGCATCTGGTGTCAGGCGACGTGGCAAGTTGCAAGCTGCATCTGGTGGCAAGTGACAATCTGCATCTGGTGTCACGCGACGTGGGAAGTGACAAGCTGCATCTGGTGGCAAGTGACAATCTGCATCTGGTGTCACGCGATGTGGGAAGTGACAAGCTGCATCTGGTGGCAGGCGAGGTGGCAAGTGACAATCTGCATCTGATGTCACGCAACCTGACAATTGGTGGCAGGTGACGTGGCACGTGACTATCCGCATCTGGTGGCAGACGATGTGACAAGTGACAATCCGCATCTGGTGGCAGGCGACGTGGCAAGTGAAACGCCCTATTTCATTTAATATTACAAAGTAATAATAGAAATAGTGCGCTTCAATCATCCTGACACCATATCAGACAAGTGCTAACACCAGCCATTGCCCACAAAATCCGCAGTGCCCCTCCCGAGACTAGACTCTGGCTCCGCCCCTGGTTTCTAGATGTGCTGAGCAAGCACACAATTTGCGTGCGTTCGATGCGCAGTAGTGCAGACCAAGCCTTAAGGCTTGACTCACGATTGGTGACTTGGAATCACAACGATTCCAAATCAGGGCAAAGCACGCAACACACATTTAGGTGCCATTATCCCTAATGGCACCCCAAACGCAGTGCAATTTTGCAGCAATTGCAGAATCACGCAGCAAAACACGTATTTAAAAATCTCAAACAAATACATGAGCTTCTTTTGCACAAGCAACGGGCATAAGGTCGCCCTTTAAAGTGGATGGGCTGCCATGTGTATGACATGCAGAATTGCATATTTTATAAAACCGCAGAAGCTCATCTCCCAAACAAGTGAATGAGCTTCTTTTGCAGGACCAACGTGCATTGGGCAGCCCTTTATAGTGCATGGTTTGTCCTATGTGTGACACGCAGAATCGCATATTCAAAAATTGTACAATGTCATTGCCCAAAAAAAGTGCACAAGCTTCTTTTTGCACCACCAACGGGCATAGGGCGGCCCTTTAACCACTTCCCGCCCGCCGACAAATGATGGCAGAGCTGTGCAGCTCTCATTCTGGGATGACGTCCTATGATGGCGCCCAGTTTAGCCGCGAATGTGGGCACGCTGTGTTCCTTGGGCACGGCGCGACTCCGATATCGGCAAAGAGCCGCAGCTCTTTACCCAGGTGATCGGCTGTGTCCAATCACAGCTGGTCACATGTAAACAAGGAAGTGCCGTTTATCGGCTTTTCCTCTCTCACACTGATAGTGTCAGGTGAGGAGAGCTGATAAGCAGCATCTCCTCACAGGGAATACAACGCAAACAGTGTCCATCAGTAATGCCTCTCTGTGCCCATCAGTGACACCAGCCTGTGCCCATCAGTTATGCCAATCAATGCTGCCTTTCAGTGCCACCCATCAGTGCTGCCTTTCAGTGTCGCCTATCATTTCCGCCTATCATTGCCCATAAGTGCTGCCTATCATTGCCCATCAGTGCCTCGTATCATTGCCCATCAATGCTGCCAATCAGAGCCACCTATCAGTGCCGCCTATCATTGCCCATCAGTGCCGCCTATCATTGCCCATCAATGTCTCCTATCAGAGCCACCTATCAGTGCCGCCTATCATTGCCCATCAATGTCGCCTACCAGAGCCACCTATCAGTGCCTATCAGTGGCGCCTATCATTACCCATAAGTGCTGCCTATCTGTCAGAGAAACGGCCATGCTGCAACTGGCAACTCCGCCAGTACTTCCAATGGCCGCAATGGACTCAGGCCATAGACTCATTGTCAGTGAAATGGCTGCGCTGCAACTGGCAAATTTGCCAGTACTTCCCATGGCTGCAATGGACTCAGGCCATAGACTAATTCACTGGCCTATAAAAGGACTCTGCTCAGCCCATCTGATTGCTGGATTGTCTTCAGCTCTTCCTGTTTCCTGTGCATTGCTACTTCCTGGATTCCAGTTTGACCCGGCTTGTTTCTGACCTGTCTGCTCTCTCTCCTGGCTTTGACCCACGGCTTCGTCTGACCCTTCGATCCTGCTCCAGTGTTTGACCCTCGGCTTGTGTGACCATCCTTGCTCTCTTGTCCTCTGCCTGACTTCCAGTGTACCGATCCCGGCTTGCTCAACGGACTTGCTTCTGCTCAATCCCCTTGTCTTGGCGACCTGTTTGGACTGATACCTGTGTATGACCCTCGGCCTGGCTTTTACCTGCACATTGCTTGATTCCCTGGAGGCCCTGCAAGTTGTTCCAGGATATCCTTGTGAACCTTTACCTGCACTCCACAAGCATCCAGTGCTCCTTGGGACGCGTCACCTCCTGTCCCACTTCCAGGGGTGATTCGCACCGAGCTGCAAGGGAAGCCCTCTCAGCATTTCGGCCTCTACCAAGAAGTGATCTGACAGTACAATCCAGCCATGTCAGAGGCCGACAGAGGTGCTTCCCAGCTCGAGGCTCTTTGTCAGCAAGTCTCCTCTTTAACACAGGCGGTCCAGAGACTGCAGGACGGTTATTTTCAACTAGAGGGTCGAGTGTTGAACCTAGCTGGCGCACCCTCTCCTTCCGACCCCAATCAACCGCCCGCTAGCTCCGGGGGCACCTCCACTCAGCAAGGACCAGCCGGCCCTGCGCAGGCAGCCATGGTTTTCCCACCTGAACCCAGGGTACCTACACCCGAACGCTTCCGTGGGGAACGGAGAAGGTTCAGATCCTTTAAGAATGCATGTCTCTTGTATTTAGCCCTTCAGCCCAGAACCTTCTCTTCAGAGACTGTCAAAGTAGGATTCATAATTTCTCTGTTGTCAGAAGAACCCCAGACCTGGGCCCATAACCTCCTTGAGCAAAAGAGCCCCTCATTGAACTCTGTAGACTCCTTCTTCCAGGCCATGGCCCAGTTATATGAGGACCCCCAACGGACTGTTACGGCTGAATCAGCCCTACATGCCTTACAACAAAATAAACGTCCTGTAGAGGACTATACCATTGACTTCCGCAGATGGGCCGCGGATACAGACTGGAATGAGCCAGCACTCAAGTACCAGTACCGTCACGGATTGTCTGAAGCCCTTAAGGACGAGTTAGCTCGGGTAGAAACCCCCACGTCTTTGGAAGGTCTAATCTCACTGGCAATCCAACTGGACAGGCGCCTGCGGGAGAGACGCTCAGAGCGCCTTCAAGGGGCCCGACCTACCTGGGTTCTCCCGAAAGTCCCACTTGCTGCTTCACCCCATCCTGGGCCTTCTGTCTCCGGGGGATCTGAAGGAGAACCCATGCAGATTGGTCTAATCCGTTCTGCCTTGACCCCCGAGGAAAGACAACGTCGCCGTCAAGCTAACCTCTGCCTTTATTGTGGGGAATCTGGCCACTTCCTACGCAATTGTCCTGTGAGACCCAGTAAGTCCTATTCACGGCCTCTGCTGAACTGTCAAGTCGCTGGGTCATCCCCTACTCATCTTATTCTCCCTGTCTCCCTACAGGTAGCAGAAAAGAAGATTCGGCTTCTGGCGATCGTTGATTCCGGGGCATGTAGTTGCTTTCTGGACCGTTCTTTAGCTCAAAGACTGTGTGTCCCCATGCAAGCTAAGGAACAGCGACTCCATATTCTTCTGGCTGATGGTTCTTTGCCCAGTTCCGGGCCTGTTACTGAAGAGACGTGCCCCATCTTCACCACGACAGATTCTCTTCACCAGGAATTCCTCCGATTTGACGTCCTTTCCTCACCAATGTTTCCCATTATTTTAGGACTTCCCTGGCTACAGGCCCACAACCCACAGATTGATTGGGTTAAGAGAAGGATCTCCTTCACGTCTAATTACTGCCTGAACCATTGTTTCCTACCTGGATCTGATACTTCTGCTGCTTGCCTGGCCGTCCAACCAGTACATGATCTCCCGGAAAATGTCCCCGCAGTTTATGAGGAATTCATGGACGTATTTGATAAGAAAAAGGCTGAAGCTCTGCCTCCTCACAGGCCTTATGATTGCCCTGTAGAACTTCTGCCTGGAGCCGAGATTCCTTTCGGAAGGATATTCCCGTTATCTGAGAAGGAGCTGGAAACCCTCCGGATTTATATTAACGAAAATTTGGAAAAGGGTTTTATCCGCCCCTCCTCCTCACCAGCAGGGGCCGGGATATTCTTTGTCGAAAAAAAAGGATGGCACACTAAGACCTTGTGTAGATTACCGGGAGCTTAATAAAATTACTATTAAAAACCGGTATCCTCTACCTCTTATCCCAGAACTGTTTCAACGTTTCCGGGCAGCTCGGATCTTTACCAAATTGGATCTCCGTGGAGCTTACAACCTTGTTCGCATTAGGAAAGGAGATGAGTGGAAGACGGCGTTCAGAACGCGGTTTGGCCATTTTGAATACCTGGTCATGCCTTTCGGGCTGTGTAACGCCCCTGCTACCTTCCAACATCTAGTTAATGACATTTTTAGGGAATTCCTGGATCTCTTTCTGATTGTCTACCTAGATGACATACTCATTTTTTCCTCCACTCTGGAACTCCACCGGACCCATGTTAAAAAGGTACTATTTACTTTAAGGAAACACGGACTTTATGTGAAACCAGAGAAATGCGAATTCGAGAAAGACTCCATTCAATTCCTGGGTCTCATTATCTCAACAAACGGCATTTCCATGGATCCACAGAAAGTGCAGTCAATTCTCGATTGGCCAGCCCCCTGTGATAAGAAAGGAGTTCAACGCTTTGTGGGGTTTGCTAACTTCTATCGGAGGTTCGTGAAGGGGTTCTCTATGATTATCTCCCCCATTACCCAATTGACCCGCCAACAGGTCCATTTCCATTGGTCACAGGAAGCTCAAACGGCCTTTGACAAACTGAAGACGTTGTTCACCTCAGCACCTATTCTCCAGCATCCTGATCCAACCCTACCTTATGTGCTTGAAGTGGATGCTTCAGAAATAGCCACTGGAGCAATCTTATCTCAAAGACAAGGCCCGAAGACTCTTCTGCACCCTGTGGCTTTCTTTTCCCGGAAGATGACACCTCCGGAGAGAAACTATGACGTAGGGGATCGGGAACTCTTGGCCATCAAATGTGCCTTGGAAGAGTGGAGATACTTGCTTGAAGGGGCTACTCATCCCATTTTAATATTCACAGACCACAAGAACCTGGAATACCTCAGGACAGCAAGACGCCTGAGACCCCGTCAAGCTCGATGGGCCTTGTTCTTTTCCCGGTTTAATTTTCATCTTACTTACAGGCCAGGGTCCAAGAACGGAAAAGCAGATGCCTTGTCCAGAATGTTTCCAGATACCCCAAACACAGCCGAACCTAACACCATCCTCTCGGCTCAAAATTTTTTGCTTATTCAAACGGATCTGCAATCAGCAATTAAGCAAGCCTCAGTTCAATGTCTCGAGCCTGGGACCTCTTCCTTGGAAAAACGCGGGGGATTCTTGTGGTTCCAAGAAAGGATTTTTGTTCCTTCACAGATCAGACTACAGGTCCTAAAGACTTTGCATGATCACAAGCTTGCCGGGCACTTCGGGGTCAGGAAGACATGTGAACTCATTCAGCGCCACTTTTGGTGGCCCAATTTAGTTCGGGACTGTAAATCCTATGTGGGTTCTTGTATTACGTGTCAGCGTAACAAGGGGGCTAAGACCAAGTCCTGGGGCCTGTTAAGGCCATTGCCCATCCCGGAACAGCCCTGGAAGCAACTTTCCATGGATTTTATAGTGGAATTACCACCTTCAGAAGGTTTCACTACTGTCCTGGTGGTGGTGGACCGTCTCTCGAAGATGGCGCACTTTTTGCCTATGATTGGCACACCTTCTGCCGTGGAAACAGCTAACATGTTTATTAAAGAAGTGGTCAGGCTACACGGTCTCCCGGACAGTATAGTATCGGACAGAGGCGTCCAATTCACTTCCAAATTCTGGAAAGAGCTTTGCAAATCCTTGTCCATTAAGATATGCCTATCATCAGCCTACCACCCGCAGAGTAATGGTCAAACGGAAAGGACCAACCAGACCCTTGAACAATACCTACGTTGCTTTTGCACTTGCTCCCAAGATAACTGGGTCTCTTTACTTCCGTGCGCGGAATTCGCGTATAATAACGCCCTGCATTCTGCAACCAACCAGACCCCGTTCTGGGTGAATTACGGGTTCCATCCTTCTTTTTTGCCCAGTGCTTTCTCAGAAACATCAGTTCCTGCAGTGCAAGACCGGATAATGGCTATCAGGGATAACTACCGGGTGCTACAGGACTCCATATCCAAAGCCCAACAGGAGTACAAGAAATTTTATGACCGTAAGAAAAAGGAAAATCCTATGTATAAGGTCGGGGATAAGGTGTGGCTCTCCTCAAACAACCTACGACTATCTTGCCCTTCTAAAAAGTTGGGACCAAGGTTTATTGGGCCTTTTAGAATCAAAAGGATGATAAACCCTGTGGCTTTTGAACTGGCTTTACCTAATTCATACAAGATCCATCCTGTATTCCATGTTTCCCTGCTAAAGCCTGCAATTTCTAGCCCTTTCCCAGGGAGGGAAGAATTGCCTCCACCTCCAGTTTCAGTGGAGGGTGAACCTGAATATGAAGTGGAAACCATTCTGGATTGTCGAAGAAGGGGTGAGATCATACAGTATCTTATTAAATGGAAAGGTTACCCCACTGAAGACAATTCCTGGGAACCCGCTAGTAACCTGCATGCCCCCAGGCTGGTACAGGAATTCCACAGGAGATTCCCGGAAAGATTGGCCCGGTTGGGCATCCGGAGGCTGCCCCTAGGGGGGGGGGCACTGTCAGAGAAACGGCCATGCTGCAACTGGCAACTCCGCCAGTACTTCCAATGGCCGCAATGGACTCAGGCCATAGACTCATTGTCAGTGAAATGGCTGCGCTGCAACTGGCAAATTTGCCAGTACTTCCCATGGCTGCAATGGACTCAGGCCATAGACTAATTCACTGGCCTATAAAAGGACTCTGCTCAGCCCATCTGATTGCTGGATTGTCTTCAGCTCTTCCTGTTTCCTGTGCATTGCTACTTCCTGGATTCCAGTTTGACCCGGCTTGTTTCTGACCTGTCTGCTCTCTCTCCTGGCTTTGACCCACGGCTTCGTCTGACCCTTCGATCCTGCTCCAGTGTTTGACCCTCGGCTTGTGTGACCATCCTTGCTCTCTTGTCCTCTGCCTGACTTCCAGTGTACCGATCCCGGCTTGCTCAACGGACTTGCTTCTGCTCAATCCCCTTGTCTTGGCGACCTGTTTGGACTGATACCTGTGTATGACCCTCGGCCTGGCTTTTACCTGCACATTGCTTGATTCCCTGGAGGCCCTGCAAGTTGTTCCAGGATATCCTTGTGAACCTTTACCTGCACTCCACAAGCATCCAGTGCTCCTTGGGACGCGTCACCTCCTGTCCCACTTCCAGGGGTGATTCGCACCGAGCTGCAAGGGAAGCCCTCTCAGCATTTCGGCCTCTACCAAGAAGTGATCTGACACTATCATTGCCCATAAGTGCTGCCTATCATTGCCCATCAGTGCCGCCTATCATTGCCCATCAATGCTGCCAATCAGAGCCATCTATCATTGCCCATCAGTGTCACCTATCATTGCCCATCAGTGCCACCTATCATTGCCCATCAATGCCGCCCATATGCCGCCTATCATTGCCCATCAGTGCCGCCTATCATTGCCCATCAGTGCCGCGTATCAGAGCCACCTATCAGTGCCGCCTATCAGTGCCCATCAGTGCCGCCTCTCATTGCCCATCAATGCCGCCTATCAGAGCCACCTATCAGTGCCTATCAGTGCTGCCTATCATTGCCCATCAATGCCGCCTATCAGAGCCACCTATCAGTGCCTATCAGTGCTGTCTATCAGTGCCACCTATCATTGCCCATAAGTGCTGCCTATCATTGCCCATCAGTGCCGCCTATCATTGTCCATCAATGGTACCAATCAGAGCCACCTATCATTGCCCATCAGTGCCACCTATCATTGACCATCAGTGCCGCCTATCATTGCCCATCAGTGCCACCTATCATTGACCATCAGTGCCGCTTATCATTGCCCATCAATGCCGCCCATCAGTACCGCCTATCATTGCCCATCAGTGCCACCTATCATTGCCCATCAGTGCCGCCTATCAGAGCCACCTATCAGTGCCGTCTATCATTGCCCATGAGTGCCGCCTATCATTGTCCATCAATGCTGCCTATCAGAGCCACCTATCAGTGCTGCCCATCGGTGCCCATTGGTTCTGCATATTAGTGCCTCCTTATCAGTGCCACCCCATCAGTGCCCTTCAGTGTCACCTCATTAGTGCACATTAGTGCCACCTATCAGTGCTGCATATTAGTGCCTCCTCATCAGTGTCACTTCATCAGCATGCATCGGTGAAGGAGAAAAACTACTTATTTACAACATTTTCTGACAGAAACAAAAAAAAAAAACTTGTTTTGTTTTTTTTTTGTTTTTTTTTTAGCAAGAAACGAAAAGCCCAGTGGTGAATAAATACCACCAAAATAAAGCTCTATTTGTGTGAAGAAAATGATGAAAAAATCATATGGGTACCGTGTTGCATGACCGCACAAATGCCCATCAAAGTGTGACAGCGCTGATCCTAACGGATTACACTGTATCATCCCATTTCACCACAGGATTTCACCTGGTGACTTTTCCAGTGCCCTGCCTGTGCTTTTCCAGTGCTTTGTGCCTGGAAAATAGAGAACGACCATGGCGTCCAAAAAGCGTTCTTTTTGTACAAAAGCGCTTTTAGACGAACTGGAAAACAGCGACAGCGAAACGGAGTTACTTGAAGAACTGAGCGATAGCGATTTGTGGGAAAATTCGTCATCAGGTACGGAAAGTGAGGACAGCGACGATTCTGATGTTTCTTTCTGGGACATCGCTTATGGAATTTGGAAAGTATATCAAATGATTCTTCAGAATTTCCAAATTTTATCTGTGTACAGCATCACACAATGCGAAATTGTCAGTTAAAATAATGCTGTGCCGTGTCACAAAAAATGGCCTGGTCATAAAAAGGGGGGGGGGGGGTTAAATCTTCCGAAGCTTAAGTGGTTAAAGTGGCATTGATCACCAATGATTGGGGGTTTACTTCTTTTTAGTAGTGTGTGTTTGGGGGGTGGGGTTTGTGTGTGTGTTGGGGGGGGGGGGGGGGTTGCTAAGGGTGCCACTGACCAGCAATGATTGTGAGATTATTTTTTGGGTAGAGGAGTGGGGGGGGGGGGGGTTGTACATAGGTTTAAAACCAGCCTTATCCCCTGCTCACATTGACTGCAGCTTTGAAATCATGCGACTTTATCTGAATTCGCAGGATTTCAAAGCTGCACTTCAGTGGCTGATTGGCGGAATTTTCTTTTCTTTTTTTTTCTATAGGTAAATTGGAATGTTCCTTTAACCACTTGCCGACTGCCTAACGCCGATCTACGTCGGCAGTCAGCCCCTCACAGGCAAAGTGACGTAGGTCTACGTCGCTAGCATGTGAGGGTTTAGGGAGCGAGCGAGCGCGCGCCCCCGGAGGCACGCTCCCGCGCGGTCACACACCCCCTCGCGCGTGTGACCAGCGGACCCGATGTCGGGGGAGAGGGAGAAAGGCAGGCTGCTTGTGTAAACAAGCTGCCTGTCATTCTCCCCTGTGTATGAAGGATGATCATACGGTTCTACTATGTAGAACTGTTGATCACTGTTCATACATATGAAGCCACAGCCAATCACAGTAGAAAGCACGCCCCTAGGGACACACATAGCTCCGCCCTTGCAAAAAAAGTTAACCCCTTCACTGCCAGTGTATTTTTACAGTAACAGTGCATATGTATAGCACTGACAGTGTTGGGGGTAACTAGTTACAAAGTAACTGATTACAGTAACTAATTACTTTTTTTGGTAACTAAGTAATGTAACTAGTTACAATACTAATATTGGTAACTACACTACTTTACTAGGCTATAGGAAGTAACTACACTACTTTACTAGGCTATAGGAATGCTCTTTCCTGCGTTACCCAAGCCGTGCGATACAATCGTTATTTCGAAGAATAGAGAGAGATGAAGTCTATGACTTTTTGTTGCACTTTATGTTTTATTCTGTTTTTTCAGGTTTTGTTCTCATGTTTCCCAAAGCCTGTGTTTATACAATAAACTCTATGCAGAAAGAGTGTCATGTATCTTCTTCTACACGGTCAATTAAGAAAGAGGAAAGTAAAGTAAGGGTCCATGTACACGGGACGCTGGAAATGGCCGTTTAGGAGCAGTTGGGCGTTTTTTTCAGAAGCCCCTGAACCCATCTACATTTTATCTTATCTGTCCATGTACACCAGGTCGTTTACAGTCATTTGCAGGCAGTTGCGTTCAGGGACTTTTTTTAGAACGCAATTATTTGCGTTCGAACGTGTGTTTCCCGGCGTTTCAAACGCACAAACGCGCCCGAACGCGATGACCCGCGTTTTAGCGTTCGCGTTTTTCCATTTTAAAGGGGAATAATTTTTTTGACCTCTAGGAACGCTTCTAAACGCAAACGCCCGCAAACGCCGCTAAACGCGGGTACAAACGCGACCGAACGGACGTTTCAAACGTCCTAAAAATTCCAGCATTCAAAGGGACTTTTAACAACGTCCCGTGTACATGGAGCCTAAAAGGTAGTGAAGTTACTTTTCAAATGCAGTAACTAGTAAAGTAATCTCATTACAATTTACAGAAGTAACTAGTAACTAATTACATTTTTTGAGTAACTACCCCAACACTGAGCACTGATTACTGTAGAAATGTCACTGGTAACCCCAAAAGTGTCAAAAATGTCAGTCAAGGGTCCGATCTGTCCTCCGCAATGTCGCAGTACTGCAAAAAAAAATCGCAGATCGCCGCCATTACGCGTTAAAAAAAAAAAACAACAAAAATGACAAAAATCTTTCCCTTTGTTAGTAAACGCGATAACTTTTGCGCAAACCAATCAAAATACGCTTTTTGCGATTTTTTTTTACCAAACATATGTAGCATAAAACAAATTGGCCGAAAATGTTAAAAAATTTAGATTTTTACATTTTTTTAGGGGGAATTTCATATAAAAAAAATGTGAAAAATATTGCTATTTTTGAAAAATTTACGCTCTTTTTTTTGTTTATAGCACATGATCAAAAAATCGCACAGGTGATCAAATATCACCAAAAGAAAGCTCTGTTTGTGGGAAAAAAAGGACGCCAAATTCGTTTAGACACAGCGTCGCACGACCGCGCAATTGTCCGTTAAAATCACGCAGTGCCGATTCGCAAAATACCCCCTGGTCAGGAAGGGGGTAAAATCTTCCGGGGCTTAAGTGGTTAAAGAGATCTTTGAAGATCAGGCAACTTCGAGGATTTCCATTCTTTCAGAGATCTCGGTGCTGAGACATGAATTCTTCAGGTGAGTCCTCATCTGCCCCTTGTATTCATCAAGATTACATACATAAAAAAAAAAAGTGTTGGAAAAAAGAATTTTGTGCCAAGTGGGCCGGCCGGGAGGTTGTCATACATTTCACGGTAAAGCACTGCCTGTGCGAGCCAATAAATTCCCGGCGTGGTGACCAGGTGCGCTAGGAAAACCCGGGGCGGGGTTCTCCATCACATGGCATTCCAAATTACTTCCATTTGATTCATACAATGAGAAAAACAATATCACATGAGATGGGGGGGGGGGGGGGGTCCGTTCTCACCTCTCTACCTTTACTTGTCTATTATATTATTTTACTGAAATATCTCCTGGATAGAAGGAGTTTATGTCTTTGTAGCAATTTTTTTTTTTAATATGTTCCAGAAATATGTTCCGCTGACCCCACATTCATTATATTTCTATCTTTATAAAGAGTATAATATAATAGTAATAATAGAATATAAATCACGTATGTCAAACACAAGTGTGGCCCTCCGGGGCTTGTCATGTGGCCCTCACGTCCAGTTTTGCAGCCAGAACTCCACTCTGCCACCTCCAGCCCTCACCCTCCGCTTCCAATCCCCGCTGTCACTTTTAAAAATAGAAGCCTTCTGTGTCTACAAGGGACGGCTTTGCTTCTGGATCTAACAGATTCCTGGAGGCACTCATGGTAGGGCACAGCAGGGACAGATCTCCAGAATCTAAGAGAAAGAACGATCTCCCCGCAAATACACAGGTAGTAGAGCCAGGTAGGTGAAAGAGATGCGAGGAAGCTTCATGGGGGGATTGGGGTTACAAACTCAGTGCACCCCTAAACCCTGCATTCCGTACACAGCACAAACCTGAATGCTACACTCTTTACATAACGCACCCCTGGACCCTGCAGTCTGTACTTAATGCTCTCCTGAACCCTGCATCCTGTACGTAGCGCATTCCTGAACCTTGCACTCTGTACATAGCATAGTCCTGAAATCTGCACATAATGCACTCGTGAACCCTACAATCTGTATGTAACGCCCTCCTAAACTCTGCACTCTGTACATAGGTCACCCGTGAACTCTGCACTCTGTACATAGCGCACTTCTGAACCCTGCACTCTGTACGTAACGCCCTCCTAAACTCTGCACTCCGTACATAGCGCACTCCTGAACTCTGCACTCTGTACATGGCGCACTCCTGAACTCTGCACTCTGTACATAGCGCACTCCTGAACTCTGCACTCTGTACATAGCGTAGTCATGAACTATGCACATACTGCACTTCTAAACATTGCACTCTGTACATAGCGTACCCCAGAAACAACCGGCTATTAAATGATGGAAAAGACTTGCCCAAGATGCTGTTCACAACTCAGCGTAGCAGAACCATGTGATTCTGAAACACACCAAAATGCGCAATGAGTGTTTGGGTGCTTTTCATTGTAAACTGCAAACTAAACGTGCTAAAAATAGGATGTTTTTTTTTTTTTTTCACTCGACCAAATGCCCAAGAAGCATGCAAAAATGTGCAATTCAAAAATGCAGTGAAGTCGGCTACAAAAAAAAGGTATGCTCCAAAAAAACCCTTAAAAAAAACTAGATCTTTCTGTATCGCTCAGATGTGAATGGGACCTGCTAAACTCGCAACAGAAATAAAAGACGCAAATTAAAGGCCAAGCTTCAAACCCCATTCTTCCTGGCCCCACCCTTGTCCTGCACTTCCATTATAGCGTGTGTACAGATAGGCCGAAGGGCTGTTTCGGGCTGTGGGGTTCTGACAGAGCCCCTACCATGCATGCACAAAGACAGGGAAGTTTTTGGACTTCCATACTACTTGTCCTTGCGCATGTCCATCTATCTCACAACCCCTCAGCTCACTCCTTCAGTCTCCCCACACATCACTAATTTACTAAGGGCTCTTTCACACGGGCGATCCGATCAGATCCGCCTGTCAGTTTTTTAGGCCGATCTGATCGGATCCTCCATGCAGCTCTATGGGGCAGCGGATGTCAGCGGATACACCTCCGCTGACACCCGCTGCCATCCGTATCCGATCCTGTCCGTGAAATCTGGATGGATGGAAACCCTATTTTTCCATCCGTTCAGGGATCGGATCAGATCGGATCGGATGAGAGCGGACAGGCGGTCCGCTCTCATCCGATCCCCCATAGAGAGCAGCGGGGGCTGTGACACCTCCCTCTCCGCACTGCAAGCGGAGACGGAGCTGTCGTCCGCCTGCTCAGCGGGGATCGGCGGATCGATCCCCGCTGAGCAGCACGGATCCGCCTACGGAGGGGGACCGTGTGAAAGAGCCCTAAGAGACATATGCGCCTGGATGTCTCACCATTTCCTCAAACTTAACCTATCCAAAACCGAGCTCATAATATTTCCTCCCCCACGTGCCCCTTCCACTGTCTTCTCCATAAAGATCGATGGCTCAACTATCAGCCTGCCCCCCGCATGCCAAGTTTCTAGGTGTAATCCTGGACTGTGAACTCTCCTTTCAGTCCCACAACCAATCACTGACCAAATCTTGCCACCTCAACCTCCGCAAATTCTCCAAAATACGTCCCTTTCTAACCAATGAAACCACAAACCTCCTGATTCATTCCCTGGTCATCTCTCGCCTCAACTACTGCAACTCCGTCCTCATTGGACTACCTTTACCGAGGTATCCCCCTTCAGTCCATCATGAATGCTGCTGCCAGACTTATCCACCTTCCAACCCGCTCAAAGTTTGCTACCCCTCTCTGCCAATCCCTCCATTGGCTTCCACTCACCCAACAAATTAAATTCAAAATACTAACCATAACTTACAAAGTCGTCCATAACTTGGCCCTCAGCTACATCACTAGCCCAGTCTCAAAATACCAACCAAATCTTCCCAAGACCTCTCCCTCTCTAGCTCCCTCGTCACTTCCTCCCATGTTCACCTCCAGGACTTTTCCAGAGCCTCTCCCACCTTTTGGAACTCCCTACCCCAATCTGTCCAACTATCTCCTACTCTGTTTGTTTGCTTTTAGACAATCCCTGAAAACTCATCTCTTCAGGGAAGCCTATTCTGCCCCTAATAATTGTACTTTTCTCCATCCAATCATCCCCCACAGTTATTACCTTTTGTGTTACTTAACCCTCCCTCCTAGATTGTAAGCTCTAACGAGCAGGGACCTCTGATTCCTCCTGTATTGAATTGTATTGTAACTGTACTTTCGGCTCTTACATCGTAAATTTATATTGCGCAAACTGTTGGCGCAATATAAATCTGGTAAAATAATAATGTGAAGGAGAACCCAGCACATGTACAGATGTACTGGGTAACCAGTATGTGCATTGATACACTGGAAAACCAACATGTGCATAGATAAACTGGAAAACCAGCACGTGCATAGATACACTGGGAAACCAACATGTGCATAAATGCACTGGGAAACCAGCATGTGCAGAGGTGTACTGGGAAACCAGCATGCGCATAGGTGTACTGGGAAACCAGCATGTGCATAGATACACTGGAAAACCAACATGTGCATAGATACACTGGGAAACCAACATGTGCATAAATGCACTGGGAAACCAGCATGTGCACAGGTGTCCTGGGAAACCAGCATGTGCATAGACGTATGGGGAAACCAGCATGTGCATAGATTTACTGGGAAATCAGCAGGTGCATAGATGTAATGGGAAATCAGCAGGTGCATAGTTGTAATGGGAAATCAGCATGTGCATAGATGTACTGGGAAACCAGCATGTGCCTAGATGTACTGGGAAACCAGCATGTGCATAGATTTACTGGGAAATCAGCAGGTGCATAGATGTAATGGGAAATCAGCATGTGCATATATGTAATGGGAAATCAGCATGTGCATAGATGTACTGGGAAACCAGCATGTGCCTAGATGTACTGGGAAACCAGTACATGCATAAATGTACTGGGAAACCAGCATGTGCATAGATGTATGGAAAAACCAGCACATTCATAGATGTACTGGGAAACCAGCACATTCATAGATGTACTGGGAAACCATCATGTGCATAGATGTATGAAGAAACCAGCATGAGCATAGATGTACTGGGGAACCAGCACATGCATAACTACTGGAATACCAGCAAGTGCATAGATATATGGAAAAACCAGCACATTCGTAGATGTACTGGGAAACCAGCACGTGCATAGATATATGAAGAAACCAGCATGTGCATAGATGTACTGGGAAACTAGCATGTGCATAGGTGTACTGGGAAACCAGCACACACATAGATGTACTGAGAAACCCAGCACGTGCGCAGATGTACTGGGAAACCAGCACATGCAATCGATATACTGGAAAACAAGCTTGTGCATAGATGTACTAGTACAGTGGTCCTCAACCCTGGCCTACAGGGCCCACTAACAGGCCAGATTTGCAAGATAACTGAAATACATCCCAGGCAATATAATTTGCTGCTCAGTGATTGCAGTACTCTAGTCTGCATCTCCCCAAGGTAATACCTAAAATCTGGCCTGTTAGTGGGCCCTGTAGGCCAGGGTTGAGGACCACTGTACTAGTAGACCAGCACCTGCATAGATGTACTGGGAAACCATCACATGCGCAGATGGGCCTCAGAGCTCTCGGGACCCAAAGCCCTGCGGCACATCTGCGCACGTGCAAAATCCGGAGAGGAAGGGGCCTAGACTTCATTCTTGCTCAACGAGCTGTCATTTGGCTAGGGATATTGTCGGGATGGGTCATGTGCACCGGGTCATCAAGGTTGTTTTTTTTTTTTTTTTGTGACTCAGCAGATGGCGGGCATTGTGATTGATAACATGTTTATTGTTATTTTTTATTTTTTTTTAAAACAAGGCTTTAATATCGCGATTCAAAGGGTCTCGCATGTATTCTGGAGAGGACTCTACCCACATTGTTTTGGTCATTCTTTCTGTAGGATGCGCTACAACGAACATGACATTTACAAAAAAAAATGCAACATTGACGAAGTGCGCTGGGTGGAGCCAGAATACACGCTACTATGCATGCGCAAACTGGACTATACATGTGAATTTAATTGTTTGTACAACTTCTAAAGACTGTAAGTGCATCCAATTGTATTAAATATTGTTTTATATACACTTTTACGCTATGGAGGGTGTCTCTTTTATGACATCTGGCCTGTGTGGAAATTCATTGTATGTTGATTGGTGGGATACATCGAAGAGTAATGATCTGTCGAGACCCCTGAAGCAGGTTGGAGGCTTTGTGGAGAACTATAAGCGCCGGTTCACATTGCAGCGACGCTACTTCCCCACATTGAAGTCTATGGCGGTCGCCTCCGGGTCGCCCCAAAGAAGCTTCCGGACCCTTTTTCTAGGTCGGAGCGACTTGTGTCGCTCCTATTAGAATGGGTCCGCAGCTTCCCTATGGGAGGCGACCTGCGGCGACCTGTGAGGCGACCAGGTCGCCTCACAGGTCGCCCTAGTGTGAACCGGCACTAAGCTCTTTTGACCTTTACTTTCTGAGAGTCTTCATAATCTGGTAAGCCCCCACTTGTCACAAACGGTGGAGGTCTGTGTGGTGGCTCCAGTACTAAAAAGCTTTGAGGATCTTTGAGATTCACAATCTTCTATTTCTCTATATACAGTGAAGACCACTCAAGTGCTTTTTGGTTTTTCAATAGGAATTTTTTTTCAGTTTATATGTATACACGTATTATTGTTGATCTTATATGTTGAATATTTGTGTGCTATGTTTATGTAATTTTTATATGCATTACACTATTTTTTCCAAATAAAAAAAAAAAAAACACAACAATCACTTATAAGTTTCTTTTAAGCTGGCCATACACTAGCCGAAATATCGGACAAACTCATTTTCGAAAAACGAAAAATCGGCCACGAGAGCAGACGATCGTGCCATCATGTAATGACCGAATTACGAAAGATAAATCGTTTAATGGACATAAATGAATCCATTTTTCGTTCAGTTTGTCACATATGCCTAGTGCAAACAGGTCGGCCGAGAAACACATTAACCTTTCAATTTATCGTTCGTTTATCGTTCGGCCGGCAGATTTTCAAAACTGTTCCTTTAATTTATCGGCTCTGAAAAGTTGAAAACGATTTTCTATTTGTGCCCATTAACTGGACGAAAAAAGGACGATCGCACCAAATGACAGATTTTGGAACGATTTTTCGGCAGGTGTATGACCAGCATTACAGTGGGGAAAATAATTATTTGATCCCCTGCAGATTTTATAAGTTTGCCCACTTACAAAGAAATTAAGGTTCCATAATTTTTACCATGTCTGTATTTTAAATGATAGAGACAGAATATCAACCAAAAATTCCAAAAAAACACACGATACAAATGTTATAAATTGAGTTGCAGTTCAGTGAGTAAAATAAGTATTTGATTCCCTACCAATCAACAATAATTCTGGCTCCCACAGACTGGCTACAGTATGTGCTCATGTGGTACACAGATTAGTCCTGTCAATGTAATGCCCCGTACACACGTGCAGATTATCTGCAGACTTTTGTCTGCAGACTTACCTTTTCTATGTAGTGCAAGGGCCTGCCGGATTGCATACAAATCGAAAGTGTTTAGGTTTGACCTCATATTATATGGTTTTGGTAAGTCTGCAGACAAAAGTCTGCAGATAATCTGCACGTGTGTATGGGGCATTAGAAGGTGCTCCTAACGACAACTCATTATGTGTATAAAAGACACCCTTCCATAGAATTTCTTTCTTCCATTCAAACCTCACCATCATGGGCCAGACCAAAGAGCTGTCAACGGATGTCAGGCTGGAATGGGCTATAAGACCATTAGCAAGAACCTTGGTGAGAAGGAGACAACTGTTGGAACGATTATTCGCAAATGAAAGAAATACAAAATAACCATCAATCGCCCTCGGTCTGGAGCTCCATGCAAGATTTCATCTCATGGGGTAAGGATGATCATGAGAAAAGTATGGAATCAGCCCAGAACGACATGGGTGGAGCTTGTTCTAAATGATCTCAAGGCAGTTGGGACCAAAGTCACTAAACAAACCATTGGTAACACAATACACCGGCATGGATTGAAATCCTGTAGTGCCAGCAAGGTCCCCCTTCTAAAGAAGGCCCATGTACAGGCCCATCTAATGTTTTCCAGTGAACATCTAAATGATTCAGAAAAGGATTGGGAGAAAGTGCTGTGGTCAGATGAGACCAAAATTGAGGTTTTTGGCATTAACTCGACTTGCCGTGTTTGGAGGAAGAAAAATGCTGACTATGACCCTAAGAACACCATCCCTACAGTCAAGCACGGAGGTGAAAACGTTATGCTTTGGGGCTTTTTCTCTGCTAAAGGTACAGGCCGACTTTGATGCATTAAGGGGCCAATGGACAGGGCCATGTATTGTAAAATGTTGGATGAGAACCTTCTTCCCTCAGCCAGAACACTGAAGATGGGTCGTAGATGGGTCTTCCAGCATGACAATGACCCAAAACATACCACAAAGGCAACAAAGGAATGGCTCAAGCAGAAAGACATTGAGGTCATAGAGTGGCCTAGCCCGATTTCAGAGCTTAATCCTATAGAAGATTTATGGAGGGACCCAAAACTTTGAGTTGCCAAGAGATAGCCAAGAAACCTTAACCACTTAAGCCCCGGAAGATTTTACCCCCTTCCTGACCAGGGTTTTTTTTGCGATTTTTTTTTTTACTGCGTGACTTTAACGGACAATTGCGCGGTCGTGCGACGCTGTACCTGAACGAATTTCACGTCCTTTTTTCCCCACAAACAGAGCTTTCTTTTGGTGGTATTTGATCACCTGTGCGATTTTTTGATCATGCGCTATAAACAAAAAAAGAGCATAAATTTTGCAAAAATAACAATATTTTTCACTTATTTTTATATGAAATTCCCCCCCAAAAAAATGTAAAAATCAAAATTTTTTTAACATTTTCGGCCAATTTGTTTTATGCTACATATGTTTGGTAAAAAAAATCGCAAAAAGCGTATTTTGATTGGTTTGCGCAAAAGTTATCGCGTTTACTAACAAAGGGAAAGATTTTTGTCATTTTTGGTGTTTTTTTTTTTAAACGAGTAATGGCGGCGATCTGCGATTTTTTTTTTTTTGCGGTACTGCGACATTGCGGCGGACAGATCGGACCCTTGACTGACATTTTTGACACTTTTGGGGGTACCAGTGACATTACTGCAGTAATCAGTGCTATAAATATGCACTGTTACTGTAAAAATGACACTGGCAGGGAAGGGGTTAACTGTATTGGACAGGGAGGGGTTAAGTGTGTCCTAGGGGCGTGTTTCTAACTGTATAGGGACATGGCTACTAGTGTAAAAACAGAGATCAACGGTTCTACATAGTAGAACCGTCTGATCTCCATTTTTACACAGGGGAGAATGACAGGCGGCTTGTTTACATAAGCCGCTCCGCCTTTCTCCCGCTCTACCGACGATCGTAGTGTGACCGGCGGACATCGGGTCCGCCGGTCACACGCCCGCACTCCTCCGTGAACGAGCCGAGGTGGGCGCGCGCTCGCCCGCTATTGGCTCTAAACCCAGTGACAGGCGAGCGACGTAGACCTACGTCACTCTGCCTGGCCGGGGCTGACTGCCGCAGTAAATATACTGTGCGCAGTTGGCAACCGGTTAAGGATTTAGAGAAGATCTGTGAAGAAGAGTGAACCAAAATCCCTCCTGAGGTGTGTGCAAACCTGTTAACCAACTACAAGAAATGTCTTACCTCTGTGATTGCCAACAAGGGTTTCTCCACCAAGTACTAAGTTATGTTTTGCTTGGGATTTAAATACTTATTTTGCTCACTGAACTGCAACTCAATTTATAACATTTGTATTATGTGTTTTTTTCTGTATTTTTGGTTGATATTCTGTTTCTATCATTTAAAATACACTTATGTTAAAAATTATAGACCCTTCATTTCTTTGTAAGTGTGCAAACTTACAAAATCTGCAGGGGATCAAATAATTTTTTCCCTACTCTAGCTGAAAATAGCAGATGTTAAATCAGATAAATAAAGAGACCTGAAATGTATTTGCAGAAATATTTTCAATTGCAAAACTGCCTTCCTGTCATGTAAATAAAAAAAAAAATGTAAAACATTTTAAAAAATTCAGATATAAAAAAAAAAAAAAAAAATACCACAATCACTTGTAAGTTTCTTTTAGCCAAAAATAGCAAATGGTAAATCAGATTAAAAAGAGACCTAAAATGTATTTGCAGCAATATTTCCCATTGCAAAACTGCCTTCCTGTCCTGTAAAAAAAAAAAAAAAAATTACAAAAAAAAACTAAATATAAAAAAGAGTAAAAAAAAATACAACAATCGTTTGTAAGTTTCTTTTAGCTAAAAATAATGGCCGTTGAATCAGATTAAAAAAAAAAAAAAAAGACAAACATGCAAATGATGCCATTTTCTGCACCTTGATGAAAAGCTTGTTTCTCTTATCTCTTTTACATCTTTTGTTTTGGCTTTCCAGATCTCCTGAGCCCTGGCAGGGGACGCGATGTGACATTGCAGCGCATACTTGGTCTTTTTGTGGCAGAATCTCTTTGTGGTCGTGTTTGTGTTTTGGCAACACTGAGTACGAATGTCAGATCCTTTTTTCCTGTTTTGCGAATGACCATCAGAAGGAAGCAATGGGCCAAGGGCAAAGGTCCCCGGGGGCTTAGCTGTCCACCAGCTAAATGACCCTTCTGTGCCGGCATCACCTTTTATTCCATAGACAAAACACCTGCACCCGTACAGCTGGACACCATCAGGGACCGGACTAAGGGTGGGCAGACGAGGCACATACCTAGGGCAGGTTTGTACAACCAAACACAGCACATAGGCTCAGTGGTTAGCACTTCTGTCTTGCAGCACCTGGGGGCTTGTTTTGGATCTAGGCCATGGCAATATCTGCATGGAGTTTGCATGTTCTTCCTGTGCTTGTCTAGGTTTCCTCCCACACTCCAAGGACATTGGAAGGAAAATGATCCCCTGTCTAAATTAGCTCTATTATGTAATCATGAGGGATAGGGATCTTAGATTGTAAGCTCCTAGAGCACAGGGGCTGATATCAAGGAAACAATATGTAAAGCTCAACGTGAATTATTGGCTCTGCGTGTGATAAACACAAGTATTGCATTAAAGGAGATGTAATCCCAATTGCTAAGGCTAGGTTCTATGCGTTCTACGTATGTAGGGCAGTCTATTCATTTCAATAGGCTGTCTATGCGTAAGATAAGTCCCTAAGCCTTCTCCAAACATGCCTTCTCACCGAATCGCAAGGGGCATGGTTTGGCATAGGCGAAAACGCGTGCATTAGCAGGGTGCTGCCTTTAACAATTAAGCACGTCTGCTAAAGGGCAACGCATTCCAGTATTGGTTTTGCACGTGTTCCCGACACCCAGTTGCATAAAGTCCAATTCATAACGGAGTGTTTTGTAGTTGGAAGATCCAAACTCTTGCTAAACGTAAAAGTGATTGTAAAGGTTTTTTTTTTTTTAATAAACAAATATGTTATCCTTACGGGTTTTGCACAGAGCAGCCCCGATTTTCGGCTTCTGGGGTGCCCCGTTGTCGCTTCTGGCTCCTCCTCTTCATTGACTGCCCTCACGGAGAGCCACTTTCTATGGAAGCACCTGTGCGGGCGCGCTCATGAGTCCCTTTGCTGTGTCCAATGGCACAGAGAGCAGGACTTGGCCCCCCCGCTCCTGTGTCACTGGATTTGATTGACAGCAACAAGAGCCAATGGCTCCTGCTGATATTAGTCTATCCAATGAGAACCCAAGACAGTGGCTGGAGCTGCTAGACTCATGCTTGTCTCTGGATCGTTTGGGTTCAGGTAAGAATAACGGGGGGGCAGCTGCAACCAAGAAGGTTTTTCACCTTAATGCATAGAATGCATTATGGTGAAAAACCTTGAGTTTTTACAACTCCTTTAAAAAAATGCCATTGTTTTAACCTCCCTGGCGGTATGATTGTTTTGGATTTTAGGTGCTGAAAGCGGTACAATTATTTTGCATGTAATTCTTAAGGACGAGCAGCCCAAACCAACTATTTACATATGATTTTTTTTTACTGTGCGTTCTTCTTTATAACATCTCGGGTATGATAAAGCTTGAAACACAAAATCATAAATTATAATATATAACTATAAATAAGTTAAAGTGTGTATGTATATACATATATATACTGTATATATACACAGTGCCTTGCGAAAGTATTCGGCCCCCTTGAACTTTGCGACCTTTTGCCACATTTCAGGCTTCAAACATAAAGATATAAAACTGTAATTTTTTTGTGAAGAATCAACAAAAAGTGGGACACAATCATGAAGTGGAACAAAATTTATTGGATATTTCAAACTTTGTTAACAAATAAAAAACTGAAAAATTTTAGGTCAATTGGCAACATGATTGGGTATAAAAAGAGCCTCTCAGAGTGGCAGTGTCTCTCAGAAGTCAAGATGGGCAGAGGATCACCAATTCCCCCAATGCTGTGACAAAAAATAGCGGAGCAATATCAGAAAGGAGTTTCTCAGAGAAAAATTGCAGAGTTTGGAGTTATCATCATCTACAGTGCATAATATCATCCAAAGATTATGAGAATCTGGAACAATCTCTGTGAGTAAGGGTCAAGGCCGGAAAACCATACTGGATGGCGGTGATCTTCGGGCCCTTAGACGGCACTGCATCACATACAGGAATGCTACTGTAATGGAAATACTTACAGAAAACATTGTCGGTGAACACAATCCACTGTGCCATTCGCCGCTGCCAGCTAAAACTCTATAGACCAAAAAAGAAGCCATATCTAAACACGATTCAGCCAAGGCACGTTTAAAATGGACTGTGGCAAAGTGGAAAACTGTTCTGTGGTCAGACGAATCAAAATTTGAAGTTTCTTTTGGAAAACTGGGACGCCATGTCATGCGGACTAAAGAGGACAAGGACAACCCAAGTTGTTATCAGCGCTCAGTTCAGAAGCCTGCATCTCTGATGGTATGGGGTTGCATGAATGCGTGTGGCATGGGCAGCTTACACATCTGGAAAGGCACCATCAATGCTGAAAGGTATATCCAAGTTCTAGAACAACATATACTCCCATCCAGACGTTGTCTCTTTCAGGGAAGACCTCGCATTTTCCAACATGACAATGCCAGAGCACATACTGCATCAATTACAACATCATGGCTGCGTAGAAGAAGGATCCGGGTAATGAAATGGCCAGCCTGCAGTCCAGATCTTTCACCCATGGAAAAATTTGACGCATCATAAAGAGGAAGATGCGACAAAGAAGACCTAAGACAGTTGAGCAACTAGAAGCCTGTATTAGACAAGAATGGGACAACATTCCTATTCCTAAATTTGAGCAACTTGTCTCCTCAGTCCCAGACGTCTGCAGACTGTTATAAAAAGAAGAGGGGAGGCCACACAGTAGTAAACATGGCCTTGTCCCAACTTTTTTGAGATGTGTTGATGCCATAAAATTTAAAATCAACTTATTTTTCCCTTAAAATTATACATTTTCTCAGTTTAAACATTTGATGTCATCTATGTTGTATTCTGAATAAAATATTGAAATTTGAAACTTCCACATCTATATATATATATATATATATATATATATACATACATATATTATATATGTATATATATGTGTGTGTGTGAATATATATATATATATATATATATATATATATACATGTACATGTGTGTATTTTTATATATATATATATATATATATATATACTGTATATGTATATATATATATATATTTATAAAGTACAGTAAAACTGCAGGAAAGGGCACTGGTGGGCAAACTAATGTCAATTTATTTTATTTTGTAATGTAATCAGTGTGTTAGTGTGTTTTACTATTTGAATTTGCCGCCAGTTCCACCCCCCTGCGAGCATCACGTCGCAGGAGACGGAAGTCGGGGCTTAGTCTTGCATGCATTTTCCCTTCCATGTGCTCCTTGCTGTGAAGGCCAGTTATAGGTGGAGGCAGGGGCCATTTTGTTTGTTATTGATGTATACTGGTAAGGGGACACACTGGATGCCTTTGCTGCCATTGTGCTATGTGCTGGGTATCCATTGTGCCCCTGTGCCTTTAAGGAGGATTGGGGTACCTCCAGGCTCACCTGCCCCCTATCTATCCATTAGAATGCATGTGCTTCCATCCACTGTGGAGACTCTCATAGATTTACAGGAGTCAGGACTGCAGGTAATACAGGGTGCAGTGAAGTGGCCTTGCAGCTTACGCATGTATTTGCAAATGTGCGCTAACTAAACCCCTGTTTTTAACGCATACTGTTGGACAGGTTAATTCGGTTGGGAAGCAAACTGGTTGGTGAGTTGAGCTGGGAATTTTCTCTGGTTTTGTCTTTTGGAAAAGGTCAGGGACTTTTTTTTTTTAAATGAAAAATGCTGCTTTTTTTGCGTTTTTGGTTGTATAGACCTCAATGGAGAATTTTTGGTTTTGTGTTGAATAAAATCCATCTCTTCTCCTAGTAAAAGCAGCACACACAGTACACCAAAAGACTGGCTAGGCACACAGGTATCCCTTTAACCACTGGACGACTGCCCGTCGCAGATTTACTGCGGCAGGCAGCCCCCAATCGTCAGCCGGGGAACCAGTGCGTCTCCATTACTAATAAAAAAAAACAATAAAAATGACATAAATCTTTCCCGTAGTTAGTAGACGCGATAACTTTTGCACAAACCAATCAAAATACGCATATTGCGATTTTTTTTTTTTACCAAAAATATGTAGCCGAAAACAAATTGGCCTAAAATGTTAAAAAATTTAGATTTTTACATTTTTTTATTGGGAATGTTATATAGTAGAATGGGAAAAATATTGTTTTCTTTTTCAATATTGTCACTCTCTTTTTTGTTTATAGCGCAAAAAATAAAAATCGCACAGGTGATCAAATACCACCAAAAGAAAGCTCTGTTTGTGGGAAAAGGTCATCAATTTTATTTGGGTACAGCGTCGCACGACTGCGCAATTGTCCGTTAAAATAACGCAGTGCCGAATTGCAAAATAGGGCCTGGTCATTAAAGGGGAAAATCTTCCGGTCTTAAAGTGGTTAAATGCCCCTGATGTTAACCCCTTCCACACCAGTGCCATTAGTACAGTGATAGTGCATATTCTTAGCACTGATCACTGTATTAGTGTCACTGGTTCCCACAAAGTGTCAAAAGTGTCAGTTATTGTCAGAATGTCCGCCACAATATCGCAGTCCCGCTATAAGTCACTGATCGCCGCCATTACTAGTAATAAAAAAAAAAAGTCAATAAAAATTCCATAAATACTGTAAATCATAAAGTTTGTAGACACTATAACGTGTTATTATATCAATGTATTTTTTTTTTACCAAAAACATGTAGCATAATACATATTGGCATAAATTTGAGAAGAAATTTGATTTTTTTTTTTTTTTTTTCGATTGGATATATTTTATAGCAGAAAGTAAAAAATATATATATATTTTTTTTTTTCAAAATTCTCGCACTTGTTTTGTTTATAGCACAAAAAATAAAAACCGCAGAGGTAATCAAATACCACCAAAAGAAAACTCTATTTGTGGGGAAACAGCGTAGCACGACCGCGCAATTGTCCGTTAAAGTAACGCAGTTCTGTATATCAGAAAGTGGCCCGGTCATGAAGGGGGGGAAATCTTCCAGGGGTCAAGTGGTTAAAAGTGCAGCACACCACAACACATTGTGTATCCGTTGTGGTGCTCTACGGTACGCTGTGATCCACTGTGCAATACGATAGGGTGCCATTCACAAACAAGACACCGTAGAGGGGGGTATGCTGTCATGCGTCGTGGCAACATCCATTAACGTGTGCGTTTTACCGCGCATTGCCACAATGCACAGGTGTGAATGGGCCCCTGGACTTTACCAGCTCTTGGGCTCCGGCAGCTGGGCTGTGTTCTCTGGTAGGGCCCCGGAACAATAAATAATTGATGGGTGCGGGTGGGCTTGCGAACCGTCCCACTGCACCTGAGAAGCCGTCTCTCCACAGCTGACAGATAACTGGTGCTGAAATATCAGAATCTTCTCCCAGGCCTTCCCAGCGCAGTGTGCGGCGCGGCTCCAGACAGAGATACAGGTGTAAATGCTTATCAGATCTGCGGGCCGGGGGGGAGGGGCCACCATCAAATAATCCCTTTGATTCTCCAGCAGAGGAGGGAGGAGGTGGTGTGCCGCAAAGACAAGACAGGGGAGATCTCTGCAGGTGCAGGGGACCATGGGTGGCTACCACTCAGCAGACATTATTAAAGGGATCTCGTCATCTTCATCACTCCAACCTGTAGAGGTTCAATCAAGCCCAGACTGCTTGTAGGAGATGGTTAAAAAGAAACCGAAGGCTGCAGTAAAAATCGCTTTTTAGTCCAGGTGGTTCTTCGCTGAAGAATTTGCAAAAATGTCTTTGTATTTTTACAAAGAGATCAAACATGTAAAGTAAGGTTATCCTGAAAATACATACATGTCCAGGGAACTCAGTGGTGTCCAGCTGCAAACCACCATTCCGCCGTCGCATGCCAGGTCTCGTGTTGCCATCTTCTCTACTTATGTTATCAGGGACTGGCTGTGTCTTCCGGGTTTTTGCAAGTGGGCCCCTGATGACGTGGTGGAGATTGTGTGTCATTGGAGGCCGGTGTGAGTAGAAAACGCCTCATGGTCTGTGGGAGTAAAGCATGCGCCATCATTGGTATCAGTGGGAGGAATAGTGCCCCATCATTGGAATCAGTGGGAGGAATAGTGCCACATCATTGGTGTCAGTGGGAGGAATAGTGCCCATCATTGTTAGAAAGAGTGGAACTTTGGAACAGTGCCACATAATTGGTGTCAGTGGAAGGAATAGTCTCCCATTGTTGGTGTCAGTAGAAGGAATAGTGCCCCATCATTGAAGAAAAAGTACCTCATCATTGGTGTCAGTTGGAGCAATAGTGCCCCAATGTTGGTGTCAGCGGAAGGAATAGTGCCCCATCATTGGTGTCAGTGGAAGGAATAGTACCCCATCATTGGTATTAGTGGGAGGAATAGTGCCCCATCATTGGTGTCAATGGGAGGAATAGTGCCCCATCATTGGTGTCAGTGGGAGGAATGGTGCCCCATCATAGGTATCAGTGGGAGGAATAATGCCCCATCATTGGTGTCAGTTGGAGGAATAATGCCCCATCATTGGTGTCAGTGGGAGGAATAATGCATCATCATTGGTGTCAGTGGGAGGAATAGGGCCCCATCATTGTTGTCAGTGGGAGGAATAGTATCCCATCATTGGTGTCAGTGGGAGGAATAGTGTCCCATCATTGTTGTCAGTGGGAGGAATAGTCTCCCATTGTTGGTGTCAGTAGAAGGAATAGTGCCTTATCATTGAAGAAATAGTACCTCATCATTGGTGTCAGTTGGAGCAATAGTGCCCCAATGTTGGTGTCAGCGGAAGGAATAGTGCCCCATCATTGGTGTCAGTGGAAGGAATAGTACCCCATCATTGGTATTAGTGGGAGGAATAGTGCCCCATCATTGGTGTCAATGGGAGGAATAGTGCCCCATCATTGTTGTCAGTGGGAGAAATAGGGCCCCATCATTGTTGTCAGTGGGAGGAATAGGGCCCCATCATTGGTGTCAATGGGAGGAATAGGGCCCCATTATTGGTATCAGTGGGAGGAATAGTGCCCCATCACTGGTGTCAGTGGGAGGAATAGTGCCCCATCATTGGTGTCAGTTGGAGTAATAGTGCCCCATCATTGGTGTCAGTGGGCTCAATAGTGCTCCATCATTGGTTTCAGTGGGAGGAATAGTGCTCCATCATTGGTTTCAGAGGGAGGAATAGTGCTCCATCATTGGTGTCAGTAGGAGGAATAGTGCTTCATCATTGGTTTCAGTGGGAGGAATAGTGCCCCATCATTGGTGTCAGTGGGCTCAATAGTGCTCCATCATTGGTTTCAGTGAGAGGAATAATGCTCCATCATTGGTTTCAGAGGGAGGAATAGTGCTCCATCATTGGTGTCAGTGGGAGGAATAGTGCTCCATCATTGGTGTCAGTGGGAGGAATAGTGCTCCATTGTTCGTCCGTGCGTGCTTGCATATAAAAACCTGTGCATGCGCAGATGTGCCGAAGGTCTCTGCTAGGTCCCAAGGCCAGGGAGAGTCTTTCAGTACGTCTGCGCACGCATGCTCAACATCATTCTCACTTAAACGAGAAAGGAGGAACTGTTGCCCTGCAGCCCAAGAAAAAAGAAAACAAAAAACACTTAACCACCTCCCACCCGGCCACTGTACATGTACGGCCTGGTGGGAGTCTCGTCCTTCTGATCGGAAATTCTAGAACGTCCTTCAGAAGGAGCGAGATCGCGCCACCATGGGCACGCGCAGCGGCACGATCTCGATGTGCCTGTGTCCCTCGGACACAGAGCAACAAGTTGCCGCAGAAGGGCCCTGTGATTGGCCCTCCTGATCACATGACGGCTGTGTCCAATCACAGCCGTCATGTAATGTCAATACAGCCATTGTAACGGCTTTGATCTCTTCTTCTCCTCACACAGATCCTGTCAGTGAGGAGAAGAAGATGATCTGTGCTGCAGACAGGGGATCAGTGAGTTTTTCTAATTACTCACTGATCACAGGGGGGGGGGTCTGTGCTGGTAATCAGAACATTGATTACCAGCGCAGCCCTGGGGGGGGGGGGGTGCCACTAGAGCCACCAGGGATGCCCACCCATGGCCACCAGGGATGGCAATCAGGGCTCAGAGAGCCTGCCAGTGGTGCCCACCAATGCCATCTATCAGTGCTGCCCACCAGTGCCCATTTTGCCATCTATCAGTGCCGCCCACCAGTGCCCATTATTTCCCACCAGTGCTGCCTATCAGTGCCGCCCATCAGTGCCGATCAGTGCCACCTATCAGTACCCATAAGTGCCCATCAGTGCCCATCAGCGCTGCCTATCAGTGCCCACCAATGCTGCATATCAGTGCTACCTATCAGTGCCACACATCAGTGCTACCTATCAGTGCCCATCAGTGCTGCATATCAGTGCCACCCCATCAGTGCCCCCCCCATCAGTGTCTCCTCATCAGTGCCTGTCAGTGCGGCGTCACCAGTGCTCATCAGTGCAGGAAAAATCTTATCTATTTACAAAATTTTATAACCTAAACAAAAAAACTTTTTTTTCAAACTTTTCTGTCTTTTTTTATTTGTGCACCAAAAAAGAAAAAACCTGACGGTGATCAAATACCACCAAAAGAAAGCTCTATTTGTGGGGAAAAAATGACATAAATCTGGTTTAGGTACAGTGTTGCATGACCACGCAATTGTCAATCAAAATGCAACAGTGCTAAAAGCTGAAAATTGGTCTGGGAAGGAAGGGGGTTTAAGTGCCCAGTTTTGGAGCCAGGTGCACACATATAGGGGTTCATTTACTAAATGCAAATAGACTGTGCACTTTGCAAGTGCAAGATGCATCTCTGCAATTGCAGTTGCTCCAGAGCTTAATAAATGAAGCCAAGCTTTACTTTACAAAGAATACCCAATCACATACAAGGAAAAAAAAAAAACAGCATTTTGCTTGCTCATGTTTGTATGATGAATTCAGCAGAGCTCCCCCTCATTTACTAAGTTCTGCACTTGCAAAGTGCACAGTCTATCAGTGTTGCCTTAGTGCACAGGGCTGTCATTCAAAGTCGACTTCAAAATCAGTGACACCACGACGCATTTAACATGCATTGCCATGCCTTGTGGCAATGCGTGCATTAATGCTCGCTTTACTGCAACTCTATGCTGTGGGACCCTCTACAACAGGGGTGGGGAACCTTTTTTCTGCCGAGGGCCATTTGGGTATTTATAAAATCATTCGGGGGCCGTACAAAATTATCAGCTTAAAAATGTGCCTATTATATTTGGTCAAACATTAAATTAATTGACCTCTAATGTGATGGCTGCAACTGCTTCTCTTTGGTGAGGTGTGTGATGTTAGCTGGTATTGCTGATGTTGCTACTCGCAACTGGTTTTCCAGGTTTGCTTCGGTCAGTCTGGAGCGGTCGACTCTTTTTGGTGGTAACTTTTGAAAAGAACTGCTGGTTGGTACTGCTGGTGGGTATAGCTGGTTGGTACTGCTGGTGGGTACAGCTGGCTCAGGCTGGTACTGCTGGCTTGTACTGTGCTGTGGGTACTGCTGGCTGAGGTTGGTACTGCTGTGGGTACTGCTGGCTCAGGCTGGTACTGTGCTGTAGGTACTGCTGGCTGGTACTGCTGTGGGTACTGCTGGCTCAGGTTGGTACTGCTGGCTGGCACTGTGCTGTGGGTACTGCTGGCTGAGGCTTGTACTGCTGGCTCAGGCGGGTACTGCTGTCGGTACTGCTGGCTCAGGCTGGTACCGCTGGCTGGTACTGCTGTGGTTACTGCTGGCTCGTATTGCTGTGCGTACTGTTGGCTCAGGCTGGTACTGCTGGCTGCTACTATGTTGTAGGTACTGCTGGCTGGTACTGTTGTGGGTACTGCTGACTCTGGCTGGTACTGCTGGCTCTGGCTGGTACTGCTGGCTCTGGCTGGTACTGCTGGCTCTGGCTAGTACTGCTGTGAGTACTGCTGTGTGTGCTGCTGGCAGGAAATGCTGGCTAGAAGAAGTGTAGTGGCGCCGCGCTGGAGTAAGATGCGAAGTTTCCTGTATTGGTTACAAGCGGAGTGCATTTGATGACTCACTCAGAATGTCAGAACAGAGCTGGAACTATACAGGAAGCATCGGCTCCATTCTGACAGATCAGCTGAGAGACACAAACTCAGCTACACAGGGGGCCGGACCAGATGACTTTGCAGGCCGCAGGTTCCCCACCCCTGTTCTACAAGGATAAAGAAGGACTCCACTTGTTACTGCGGAACTTTCCTGCTGAGGATGCTATTTATCCTCTGTACATCCTCAGTCACTGGCCTGTAACAAATGCAGAGATAATGGAAAATTGTATCAAATACCTACTGTAATTTTCCTTTCCTTGCTCCAATACATAGCGGCATACATGTACTGTAGTAGTAGTATGCTCTCAGGTGGGGCCACTTTAGTTTACAGCATGCTTGTTCTGGGTCTGTGATTAGGAAATCCGAGGCAGCCAGGTAACTAGCATTTTTTAGAAAGGGGTCAGGAATGGCCACTACTACTATTACAGGTCACTTTAGTTTTTTTTTTTTAACCACTTGCTGACCACCCTATAGCAGTTTTACTGCTACAGGGTGGCCGCTGTGTGCAGGATTGCATATATATATATATATATACAGTGCATTGCGAAAGTATTCGCCCCCCTTGAACTTTTCGACCTTTTGCCACATTTCAGGCTTCAAACATAAAGATATAAAACTGTAATTTTTTGTGAAGAATCAACAACAAGTGGGACACAATCATGAAGTGAAACGAAATTTATTGGATATTTCAAACTTTGTTAACAAATAAAAAACTGAAAAATTAGGCATGCAAAATTATTCAGCCCCCTTAAGTTAATACTTTGTAGCGCCACCTTTTGCTGCGATTACAGCTGTAAGTCACTTGGGGTATGTCTCTATCAGTTTTGCACATCGAGAGACTGAAATTATTGCCCATTCCTCCTTGCAAAACAGCTCGAGCTCAGTGAGGTTGGATGGAGAGCGTTTGTGAACAGCAGTTTTCAGTTCTTTCCACAGATTCTCAATTGGATTCAGGTCTGGACTTTGACTTGGCCATTCTAACACCTGGATATGTTTATTTGTGAACAATTCCATTGTAGATTTTGCTTTATGTTTTGGATCATTGTCTTGTTGGAAGACAAATCTCTGTCCCAGTCTCAGGTCTTTTGCAGACTCCATCAGGTTTTCTTCCAGAATGGTCCTGTATTTGGCTCCATCCATCTTCCCATCAATTTTAACCGTCTTCCCTGTCCCTGCTGAAGAAAAGCAGGCCCAAACCATGATGCTGCCACCACCATGTTTGACAGTGGGGATGGTGTGTTCCGGGTGATGAGCTGTGTTGCTTTTACGCCAAACATAACGTTTTGCATTGTTGCCAAAAAGTCGGATTTTGGTTTCATCTGACCAGAGCACCTTCTTCCACATGTTTGGTGTGTCTCCCAGGTGGCTTGTGGCAAACTTTAAACGACACTTTTTATGGATATCTTTAAGAAATGGCTTTCTTCTTGCCACTCTTCCATAAAGGTAAACAAAGATATATCAGCGCAAGCAAAAATAAAATTAAAATAAAATAAATAAAATATTTAAAGCAGCTGACACCAAGGTAAAATAGATAAAACCCAATGTTAAGACCAATAGTAAAAAAGCGCAGCTCTAAAAAGGTAAAAAACAGATCAATGGATAAAAAACAAAAGTCCTTGAATGGCACAATCTATCTAATCTATCTGAACACAGATAGTGTGTTTAAATGGCAAAAAACCATAGCCAATCTGGATAATAATATGGAGGTTGGAGAATCTGAACCACCCCAAACTCCAGTGGTTGCCCCGGTCCGACCCCCCTACACGCCCACCCCCAGTCGCTTACCCAGAATCACAGGAATTTGTTCCAGTAATTCACAACAAAGGGAAAAAGAAAAGGGGAGGTGGAGGGGGGAGAGGACGTAACTCAGAAGGAGGAAGAGGGAGAGGCCATTATCATCATGGTAACCCAGGAGGTAACCATGGTCAGTCTCATTATTATCAAAATGAAGAGGGAGACCACCCTCTAGACCACCGCCTAGATTACCTAATTCCACATTAAATACACATAACAGGTTTGAACCATTGCAGGATAATTTTTTAGGGTACTAGGGGGGTTGGGAGAGACCACCTCCCCCCACCCCCCTCCCACCACTCCTTCCACCTCGAGTTGCCCAGGAGAACAGCTGGTGGCGGAACCGGAGTCCGGGACCGGCCAGCCCATTCCCCGGAAAAAGAAAAAATTCAGAGGCAACAGAGGAGGAAGGCGATTTCAAAAGAAAAAAATCCTGATAGGTACAGGTATTTTTAACTTGAGTGGAGTTCCCCTAGATGCTAATGAGATAAGGGTTCTAGATAAAGGCCTCAAATTTGCCCCAGTGAGAAATTTGAACAAATTCCAGACTTATGTAGGAATTAAGAAATTTGTGAGGAGCCTAAACATTAAGAACCACTTTCTCTCAAACCCCATTCTGCGGAACTCAGATCAGGTAGGGAGTACTGAGCAGAGGCCAGTATCCCATACACATACCAAGTTAAAAAACAAATCTGTTTTTAATCCAGCTAATAAAGATAATAAGTTTTTAGATGTTTTTAAAAAGTTGGTGTGTAGTGATTTGGAGAATTTGAAGATTAAGCCTTATACTGACCCTATGTCAATCAGAGCCGGCATTAAATCCTTAGAAGCCAATAAGGATATTGTCATCAGACCGGCTGATAAGGGAGGTGGATTGGTGGTACTCAGTAAAAGATACTACCAAGAGGAAATGAATCGGCTTCTGTCAGACAAAGAGACATACACAATCCTGCCAGGGGACCCCCTTTTAAAATTTAAGGGAGACAAAAAATTGGTAAAAACTGGAAGAGAGAGAGGCATTTTAAGCAAAAAGGAGTCACACTATCTGGACCCACTGTTCTGTCGTACACCAGTTGTGTATTTTTTACCAAAGATGCACAAGAACAGTGAGGTCCCTCCGGGTAGACCGATTGTCAATGGTATTGACTCAGTCTCATCGAGACTGGGTCAATACATTGACTTACATCTCCAACCTCTTGTCGTTTCCACACAAGCTTATTTAAAAGATACTAAGCATGTGATTCAAACTTTGCAGGATCTACCATGTAATCCCACGTTACTGCTGGTGACAGCTGACGTGGGTTCTCTTTACACCATCATCAATCATGAGGAAGCCCAGAATGCAGTGAAATGGGCTTTTAAACAATCGGATCTTCCGAGAAAGAAACGTAGCCTCCTTTTAAGTAGCTTGTTTTTTTGTTTATCAAAGAACTATTTCTGGTTCGATAAACATTATTATTTGCAGTCAAGAGGTGTGGCGATGGGCGCTCGCTTTGCTCCCAGTGTGGCCAATCTTTTTATGGCCCACTGGGAGGAAGAAGTCATCTTTAACGAGCGTCCACTAGAGCTACTGTGCTACAAACGGTATATTGACGATGTGCTGCTCATTTGGGATGGCAAAAGAGAGACTCTGGATAAGTTTATGACTAAGATGAAAAACAACGATAAGAACATTGTCCTCACATGGACTGTGAGTGACAATGAGATTGTTTTCCTTGATCTGGTTATTACCAAAGACAAAGATCGCTTCAAAACGCACACGCATTTTAAAGTAACAGATCGAAACTCGTATATCCCGCTAGACAGCTGCCACCACAATTGGTTATGTAACATACCCAAAAGGCAGTTTGTGCGTCTAAGAAGGAATTGCACACTAGTTGAAGAATATGAGGCACAATCACACGTTTTAAATAAAATGATTTGAGGAAAAGGGTTATGACACCACAAGATTGGAGAGTGATATCCTTGAAGTGAAAAATATGGAGAGGTCCAGTCTATTGACCAACAAGGCACAGGCAGCACCTTATGATAATGGTGGGTGTAGGATTGTAATGGAGTATAAGAAAGTTGAGAAAATTATTACAAAACATTGGCCGATACTCCAGCAGGACAAGATCTTAGGTCCCACCCTACCCACCAAACCAGTTTTTATATATAAAAAAGCCCCCACAGTGAGAAGCCTCCTAGCACCAGGGGTAATTGATCCTCCTATTTTAGGTGAAAATAGGTTGTTCTCATTCCTATCAGGTTTCCATGCCTGTGGAAGATGTGTGGCTTGCAAAACTTCGAAGTTCAATATAAAAAAGAGAAAGGAATTTGTAGCCCACACCACGGGCGTATCCCACAAAATCAAAGATCTGATTACCTGTGCGTCAACTGGGGTGGTCTACATGCTGGAGTGCAAATGTGGGCTCCAGTATGTGGGCAGGACCACCAGGGCGCTACAGGTACGAATCGGTGAACACACAAGTAGCATAAGAAAGGGCAAGAAGGCCCACCATGTAGTTCAGCATTTTAAACAATTCCACAATAAAGACCCCAAAGAATGAAAGTTTTGGGGGATCGAAAAGGTCAAAAACATTGGAGGGGGGGTAATTTTACATGTCAAATAAGTAAACGAGAATCATATTGGATTTTTGAGACAAAGGTTGGGGTCCCCAGAGGTCTCAATGTAGACTTCGACCTCAATTGTTTTATCTCAGATCGGTCGTTTCCTTTCTTTTTTACCCCCTTTTTATCAATGTATGGATTTTATTGGTATTGATTTTATTAATATCAATTTTATCAATATTGTATGTTTTTTGACTTTTTTAATATTTTTATTATTCATGTATGAAAATGATTTTTAACATATGTTTTTAACATATGTTTCGAGTTATTCTGAGCAATTGTTTTTAATGTTTTTAGAGATATATATGTATATTCAATATAGGTTGAGCAATTGTATACAGGGGCTGCGGGTGACATGTCATGATCCCCTCGTGTATATATAACCTGTAAGGCTTATTATATGGGTATTCTTTCCCAAATATGTTTACTTGTTTTTTAATATCTGTTTAATATTAATATCTCCGCTCCCGAGCATTAATGGGCAATATATGACATTGAGCCTGTGTTTTTGTTCCGGTGTATCTTTGACGATGCCGTTCCTGTTCCGATGTCATTACTAGCTTCCTATGTGTAGCGGGCCCCGGGGCACTTCCGGTCCGGCGTCTGACGTTGCCATGACAGCAACGATGCTCAATGAGCGGGGATCGTAGATAAAAGAGTGGCGTCCGTCCCTCCGCCCATACGCTGAAGAAGTCCCGCCCACGGACGATACGCGTGCGGAAGGGGGAGGAGATTGTGACGTCACTCGCAGTCCCTGTTGGCAGAGCGCTGGTCTGACCTGTGATCAGCTGTTTTTCTTTTTACTGCTTGTGTTTTACTTATACCAAGTAAGAGGCTGTCTTTTCATTACAATAAACTTCATGTTATAAATGTAATGCACTATGATCTGCCCTTTCATTCCTTATGGGGATACATGGTGATTGACACCTGAGACGAAGGGATGTCCTTTGAGATTGCTGTCCTGGTCGGGAGCCATCACATTGCTGAGAGTGTTGTGTTTGAGGCTGTATATTCACAGCCTTCAGGTGAGAGGCTAGCATCACTGGTGAGGGATTGCACCGACTGAGAGCACTTTTATCTGTGTGTTATGGAGCACTGAGCATCTTCATTGGAATCTCATCTTGGACTTACATTTCCCATGTGTTATCTATTTTGGAATAGATTGTGCCATTCAAGGACTTTCGTTTTTTATCCATTGATCTGTTTTTTACCTTTTTAGCGCTGCACTTTTTTACTATTACTCTTCCATAAAGGCCAGATTTGTGCAGTATACGACTGATTGTTGTCCTATGGACAGAGTCTCCCACCTCAGCTGTAGATCTCTGCAGTTCATCCAGAGTGATCAAGTTCAATACTTTCGCAATGCACTGTATATATATATATATATATATACATTCAAAGTATATGTATACATGATCCTTCACTTCTGGGTAGCAGCCACGAATGCGTGCCCCCGCCAGCTCGCTCCCACTGTGATTTTTCACAGCAGTAGCCAATGGTTGGGTACCGTGGACTCCATGTCTGCCGGCACCCGCCAATCGTTCGGTACACAGGCAGAGCGGCAGTCTATGTAAACAAGGAGATCGCCATTCTGTCAGGAGGGAAGGCATGAATCCTGTGTCTCTGCAAAGTAAAAGCACCTCACACACTGTAAAAAAAGCACTGACTAGGCACACAGTTACCCCTTTGATTGGCCCCTGATGTTAACCCCTTCCCAGCCAGTGTCATTAGTACAGTGACAGTGCATATTTTTAGCACTGATCACTGCATTAGTGTCGCTGGTTCCCAAAAAAGTGTCAGTTAAGGGGTTAATTTACTAAAGCTAGAGAGTGCAGAATTAGTCACAATTCTGCATAGAAACCAATCAGCTTCCAGGTTTAAGCCCTCGTTCACAATGGAGGCGGGTTTGAAATCAGCTGAACTCGCTCAATATTAAAACCTGCATTTTTTTGCGAGTTCGGGGGAGATTTCAAAGACATCTATGCGGGTTCCTGCACAGATATCTGTTGAAATCGCCCCAGAAGTCACCAAAAGTAGTGCAGGAATTACTTTTGAAAATCAGTGTTTACGGCTGCACCAATTCGGATAGTGCTGTTGCCGGCAATAGGCTGTGATTTGGCATACAATTTGACATGTCAAATCGCATTTCAAATTACTCCAATGTGAACGGGGGCTTATTGCCAAAGCTTATACATTTGCCGACTGCCGCAAGTACATTTACTGCGGCGGTCAGCCCCTCCTGGGCAAAGTGGCGTAGTACTACGTCGCTCGCCCAGGAGCCTGTAGGGGGCGAGCGCGCGCTGCCTGAGGCGCGCTCCCGCCCCCGCTCGTTCATAGGCATCTCCGCGCGAGTGACCGGCGGTTCCGATGTCCGCCGGTCACTCGCGATCTCCCGCTGGAGAGGGAGAAAGGCAGGCGGCTGATGTAAACAAAGCCACCTGTCATTCTCCCTGGTGTAACTGCAGAGATCATACGATCCTGCTATGTAGGATCGTATGTCTCTGTGGCTACATCAAAAGCCACGCCCCCTGACAGTTAGAAACACGCCCCTAGGACACAATTAACCCCTGGATCTCTAATAAAGTTAACCCCTTCCCTGCCAGTGTCATTTTTACAGTAACAGTGCATATTTTTAGCACTGATTACTTTAGTATTGTCACTGGTCCCCCGAAAGTGTCAAAAATGTCAGTCAGGGGTCCGATCTGTGTCGCAGTCCCACAAAAAAAAAATCGCAGATCGCCGCCATTACTCGTTAAAAAAAAACAACCATGACATAAATATTTCCCGTAGTTATTAAACGCAATAACTTTTGCGCAAACCAATCAAAATACGCTTATTGCGATTTTTTTTTTTTACCAAAAATATGTAGCAGAAACAAATTGGCCTAAAATTGTAAAAAATTTTGATTTTACCTTTTTTTTTGTTGAGAATTTTATATAAAAGAAATGTGAAAAATACTGTTATTTTTTTCAAAATTGTCGCACTTTTTTGTTTATAGCGCAAAAAATAAAAATTGCACAGGTGATCAAATACCACGAAAAGAAAGCTCTGTTTGTGGGGAAAAAAAGGACGTCAATTTCGTTTAGGTTCAACGTCGCACGACAGCGCAATTGTCCGTTAAACTCACGCAGTGCCAAATCGCAAAATAGGCCCTGGTCTTTGAGCAGCCAAATCCTCCGGGGCTTAAGTGGTTAATTGAACAAGCTGAGGTTAGGTAGCTGATTGGTTTCTATGCAGAAATGCGACTAATTTTGCACTCTTTAGCTTTAGTAAATAAACCCCATAGTGTCCAATTGTCTGCCACAATATCGCAGTCCAGCTATAAGTCACTGATTGCTGCCATTACAGTATTAGTAAAAAATAAATAAATAAATAAATAAATAATAAATATATCCCATAGTTTATAGACCCTTTAACTTTTACGTAAAACAATCAATATACGCTTATTGGGATAAAATATATATATATATATATATGTAGCAGAAGCAGAATACATATTGGCCTAAATTGATGAAGAAATTAGATTTTTTTTTTTTTAATTTTTTTTTTTTTTTTATGTTTCAATTTTTTTTTTTTTAATAAAAGACAAAGTTTATTACCAGCACATAAAAGGGTTCCAGGAATATCTGTGTCACAGTATACAGCAGAATATCTAACACTTGAATATACAAGCGGCCAAAGAAATCAGTAAATCTGCGAATATAAATATAGAACCTCAGCTACAATATACAAATTAGGTAATAAACAGCCATGCAAGTAAATATAGAATACAGGGGTAAAAAATATTTTTTTTTTACTGGTTATGTTTTATAGCAGAAAGTAAAAAATGTTTTTTTCTTTTCAAAATTGTCGGTCTCTTGTTGTTTATAGTGCAAAAAATAGAAACCGCAGAGGTAATTAAATACCGCTAAAAGAAAGCTCTATTTGTGGGAACATACATTTTACTTGGATACGGTGTCTCATGACTGCGCAATTGTCAGTTAAAGTAATGCAGTGCCGTATCGCAAAAAATGGACTGGTCACGAAGGGGGGGGGGGTAAATTTTCTGGAGCTGAAGTGGATAAAACTTAGACTGAGCTCTTCTGAATATTTTTTTCTGCTGCCACTAGAGGGAGCCAGACGGTCCGGCTCCATGAGTCACTCCAGCTGATAAGTTGGGACAAGTGGAGTGACTTCAGTGAGATAGACTTTGCCACAAATGTACTCAATTGTACTCACTGAGCTAACAAAATTTGCTTAAATTTTTTTTTTTTTTACCTTTTTTGTGTTTTTGTTTTAGGTGTGCCTAGGGGAGTTGTTTTTTTTTTATTTGACTTTCTATTTGTGTTTTTGATCATTATTTATTTTCTTATATTTATATTATTTATTTTTGGCACAGGAACTGGCTCGGAGTGGGTGAAAGAAGCTTCTGTAACCCTAAGGCCCCTTTCACACTTGTGCGACTTGTCATGCGATTTGGGACTGCAAAATCGCATGACAAGTCGTTCTCCATTATTTCCAATGAGTACCGTTCATATCTGTGCGACTTGAAGTCGCACCGATTTCAAAGTTGTCCCTGCACTACTTTGGCATGATTTTGATGCGTTTTGAGGTCCAAAGACATTCAAGCCCAGTCAAACTCGCATCAAAATCGTGGCAACAAAGTCGCGGTAAAATCGTGGGACTTTAAAGTTGCACAAGTGTGAAAGGGGCCTAAGGGGACATGTAAATCCCATTGTACCCTTAAAAAAAAACGACATTTATAGCGTATGTTACCCCATAAATTAATATTACATACAGTGTCTTGAAAAAGTATTCATACCCCTTGACATTTTCCACATATTGTCATGTTACATCTAAAAATGTAAATGTATTTTATTGGGATTTTATGTGATAGAGCGACACAAAGTGTCACATAATTGTGAAGTGGAAGGAAAATGATAAATGGTTTTCAACATTTTTCACAAATAAATATGTGAAAAGTGTGGACTGCATTTGTATTCACCCCCCTGAGTCAATACTTTGTAGAACCCTTTCGCTTCAATTACAGCTGCAAGTCTTTTTGGGGATGTCTCTACCAGCTTTGCACATCTAGAGAGGACATTTCTGCCCATTCTTCTTTGCAAAATATCTCAAGCTCTGTCAGATTGGATGGAGAGCGTCTGTGAACAGCAATTTTCAAGTCTTGTCACAGATTCTCAATTGGATTTAGGTCTGGACTTTGACTGGGCCATTCTAACACATGAATATGCGCTGATCTAAACCATTCCATTGCAGCTCTGTCTGGATGTTTCGGGTCGTAGTCCTGCTGGAAGGTGAACCTCCGCCCCAGTCTCAGGTCTTTTGCAGACTCTAACAGGTTTTCTTCCAGGATTGCCCTGTATTTGGCTCCATCCATCTTCCCATCAACTCTGACCATCTTCCCTGTCCCTGCTGAAGAAAAGCATCTCCACAAGATGATGCTGCCACCACCATGTTTCACGGTGGGGATGGTGTGTTCAGGGTGATGTGCAGTGTTTGTTTTCCCCTACACATAGCATTTAAGTTCAATTTTGGTCTCATCTGACCAGATCACCATCTTCCACATGTTTGCTGTGTCCCCCCACATCGCTTCTCACAAACTGCAACCAGGACTTCTTATGGCTTTCTTTCACCAATGGCTTTCTTCTTCCCACTCTTCCATAAAGGGCAGATTTGTGGAGCGCACGACTAATAGTTGTCCTGTGGACAGATTCTCCCACCTGAGCTGTGGATCTCTGCAGCTCCTCCAGAGTTCCCATGGGCCTCTTGGCTGCTTCTCTGATGAATGCTCTCCTTGCCCGGCCGGTCAGTTTAGGTGGACGGCCATGTCTTGGTAGGTTTGCAGTTGTGCCATACTCTTTCTCTGTTCGGATGTTGGATTGAACAGCGCTCCGTGAGATGTTCAAAGCTTGGGATATTTTATTTATAACCTAACCCTGCTTTAAACTTCTCCACAACTTCATCCCTGACCTGTCTGGTGTGTTCCTTGGCCTTCATGATGCTGTTTGTTCAGTAAGGGTCCTTTCACACGCTGCTCTGCCGACGAGATCCATTCTCTGCTCAGCGGGGGATCAATCCGCCAATCCCCGCCGAGCAGGCGGATGACAGCCCCGTCTCCGCTCACTTTGCGGAGAGGGAGGTGTCAGATCCCTGCTGTTCTCTATGGGGGATTCGGATGAGAACGGACCACCTGTCCATTCTCATCCGATCTCATCCGATCCACTGGACGGATGGAAAATAGGGTTTCCATCCGTCCGGATTTCACGGACAGGATCGGAATCGGATAGCAGCGGGTGTCAGCAGAGGTGTCTCCGCTGACATCCGCTGCCCCATAGGGATGCATGGAGGATCCGATCAGGTCCGCCTAAAAAACTGACAGGCGGATCTGATCAGATAGTTTGTGAGAAAGGGGGTCTAAGGTTCTCTAACAAACCTCAGAGGGCTTCACAGAACAGCTATGTTTATACTGAGATTAAATTACACACAGATGGACTCTATTTACCAATTAGGTGACTTCAAGTGGTTCCACTAGATTTTAGTTAGAGGTATCAGAGTAAAGGGGGGTGAATACAAATGCGCGCCACACTTTTCACAGATTTATTTGTAAAAAAAATGTCAAACCATTTATCATTTTCCTTTCACTTCACAATTATGTGTCACTTTGTGTCGGTCTATCACATAAAATCCCAATAAAATAAATTTACGTTTTTGGTTGTGGAGTAACATAGAAAAATTGTGGAAAATGTCAAGGGGTATAAATACTTTTTCTTGGCATTGTATATACAGTGTGTCTGCGTTTTCAGATAGTCCTTGGTAAATATATCCTGTCTTTTTTTTTTTTTTTCTTCATTTACATTAATATTCAGTGATACTGCCTGCTCCCCTTCTTTCCTGTTTCACCTTCCTCATTGATTTCAATGCATTTTGCCAAAATGGAAAATCAGGGGAAATGAGATCTCATTGGCTCTCCCCCCTACAGATAAAGCTCCTGCACCCAGTTACTTTTAAGCCAGTTTGTATGGCTGGCCAATGATGGGTCTATTTGTCATCCAGTTAAACAACTAAAACAATTGTTGCAAGTATCTAGGAGACATACTTCATTTACATTTGCATTTTGCAACTGATTTGCAACTGTTTGTGCTGTCCAAAGTTCCAGATTCCCCATAGGGGGTGCACAGCAATAGACGTCTGAATGAAGATTTACAAAATAACAATTTTGCAGACTACGATATCCCAGCAAGATAGAAAACCATTTTGCAAGGTGTCTGGCTATCCATATTGAGCTGCTATTTTAGATTCCAGCTGTGCTTAAAGAGGCCCGCTCCTTTTATTTTTCTAATTATTTATCACAAGGCAACAGTAAAGAGGTCTCATAGCGCACCAGTATCAATTTGTACAATCTGGGGGTGGCACAGACAGTGGGCAATGTTTGATAAGAGGCCCATTCCTTAATATGCCATCCCAGCAGTGACATCAGGTAGCTCAGTAGAAGGTTTCATTTAGACAGAGGGAGCTGCAAAGCAAGCTGCTCTGTTGTTGTGTCTCTTTATATAGCCCAGGGATCTTCAAACTATGGCCCTCCAGATGTTACGGAACTACACATCCCATGAGGCATTGTAAAACTCTGACATTCACAGACAGGACTAGGCATGATGGGAATTGTAATTCCTGAACAACTGGAGGGTCATAGTTTGAAGACCCCTGATATAGCCCTTAGTGCTCTGGGGGTCCTTTGTTGTGTGTTGTATGTTTTTTTTTGGGGAAACAAAGATTGGATAGATATAATAAAAGAAAGCAAATATAAAACTAAATATAGAGAGCGCCTGTCTGTTCTCCAACTGGAGAAACTGGCTGGGACAATGCAGGGATTTTAGGGTGCCTAGCAATAAATATATAATATATGGACAAAATTGTATATAAAATACCCAAATATAAAAACTCAACAATTTATTAGTACATAGAATATTAAAAACATATTGCACATGATCAGTACAACAATATTCTGATCCAATATATATATAATTAGCCCAACATTGATGAAATCCCGAAGATAACATATAAGTGCCAATGGATTGACGCGTTTCGCCCTATTCAGGTGCTTCTTCATGATCCATTTGTAAAGAGTTATATGCACTACGAATGGTACATGTAAAACAATATAACATATTCATTACACAATATATAATAAAATCATCTTATGCAATAATTATTTGCAATTCGTATAATTATCCATCTTAGCAAAAGACAAAGGGGATAATGTGGAATAATAAAAATAAAGTTTAAAAACATATAAACTGGAGAAATAAAAATAACATTGACCCTAAAACCAATATAGTCTCTTTTTCATCCCCCTTTCTGTATAACTTTAAATTCCATAAAACATTTATTTCATAATGGACCTGTGATCCCCTTTGTGATATAAATGAAGTTTTAATAAACAAAGTGTCCAAAATCAAAATTGCACTCAAGCTTAAAAAAGATTTTAGACCCCGTTCACACTGGAGCGACCTGTTAGGCGACCTGGTCGCCTGACAGGTCGCCTGGCATAGAGAAGCTGCTCCGACTTAGAAAAAGGGTCCGGAGCTTCTTTGGGGCGACCTGGAGCGAAATGCATTGACTTCAATGTTATGAAGTCCGTGCCGGCCGCTCCGAGGTCGCGGTGCGAGCTGCGCACCGTGACCTGTGAGGTCGCCCCGGCAAGTCGGATCGCCCCAGTGTGAACGGGGCCTTAATGCTCCGTTCACATGTAGGCGTTTTGGGGCGTTTTTGGGGAGTTTTTCTGCTCTAGGATCAGCTCTCAAAACGCCCAACAAGACAAATCCTATTCATTTGAATGGCCCCTGTTCACATCTGAGCGTTTTGACGCTGTGAGCAAAACGCCCAACTCTCAGGCTCCGTTCACATGTCAGCGTATGGATCGCGGGCAGAACCGCCGCGGTTCTGCCCGCGATCCGGAGATTATTGCAAATCGCGGGACGCCTGTGCGTTGCCCGTTGATTTGCAATAGGCCCTCAAACGCTGAGCGATGTTGCCGCGATTTCCGCCTGCCGAATCGCGGTAACATTGCTCAAAAAAAATCGCGGGACGCAATACGCTCCAAAGAAGCTCTTGTACTTTTTTGAGCGTAATGCGTCCCGCAATTTTTTTTTGCGCGATGTTACCGCGATTCGGCAGGCGGAAATCGCGGCAACATCGCTCAGCGTTTGAGGGGCTATTGCAAATCAACGGGCAACGTACAGGCGTCCCATGATTTGCAATAATCTCCGGATCGCGGGCGGAACTGCGGCGGTTCTGCCCGCGATCCCTATGCTGACATGTGAACGGAGCCTCAAAAAAGTACATGAGCTTCTCTTTGGGCAGATTACAGGCGTTTTCCATTGTTCTCTATTCAATCTAAAAACGCCTGCACAAAAAAACGCCTGTAAATCGCGGTAAAATCGCGGTTAAAATTGCTGTAAAAAACGCGCGAAAACGCTACGCTCGGGGGTGAATGTAGCCTAAAAGGATCATTGTTTTGTTTTTAAATAATAACAAACATGTTATATTTACCTGCTCTGTGTAATGGTTTGGCACAGAGCATCCCCAACCCTCCTCTTCTTGGGTCGCCCACTGGTGCTCCTAGCTCCTCCCCCTGCCAAGTGCCCCCCCCCCCTAGCAAGCCACTTGCTGTGGTGGCACTCATGCATGCCTGACCCACAGAGCGCAGCTTGGCCCCATCCCCTGCTTCTTCCTTACTAGCTGTGAGCCAATGAGGAGGGAGAGAACCGAGAGAGCTGCTGCTTTTGTTCACATCACTGCATTGATATTGGCCTCAGGTAAGTATTAGGGCTGGTCTTTATAATCCCTGCCTTTATAACCACTTTAACCCCCCCCCCCCCCAAAAAAAAAAATTGAGCCTGTTCCTCCCTCATGTATACGCACACATGTACCCATTGGGGACACCTGTGTATAAAAACATGGCTTGTGCTACACATGTTTCATATCACTGTGCACTAAGGAGTGGGAGCAAAAATTCTAGCCCCCTTCACGATTATCTCTAAACTGATGACCCGTAGGGACTTTTAAAACGTCACCCATGGAAAATTTAGGGTACAAAAGTTCATCGACATTTTACTAACATACGCAATTTTGAATCTTGACAGATTGGGTATCTTTTTAACTGGCGCAATCTCATCTTTTATAATTCACCAAAAAATGGGTAATAGTTTACATTTGTGTGCCCTAAAGTGAACTTTTGTGTATTTTTTACTTTAACTGTGTGCTTGATGAGCCGTTGTGCAAATATCATGTACCACAAAAAATTAGAGCAATAACTATTTTATTCTCCAGGGTCTCTGATTTCAGAAAATATATATACAATATATTGTCAAAAGTATTGGGACGCCTGCCTTCACACACAAACACACATGAACTTTAATGGCATCCCAGTCTTAATCCGTAGGGTTCAATAGGACCTTGTATATATAGGACCGGTGCTCTTTAATTTTATTACTAGCTGAGAGTAAGAAGAAATGTTTCGGTAATTATTTCCCTCTGGTTGTTATTCCAAATGAAAAGCTTTTGTAAGAACACTGATTTGTCTTTTTTTTTTAGAATCCAAACACAGTGAAGGGAGATGGTTGAATGTCAGTGATGAGGACAAAAAAATCAACTGCTCCAAACTAAACATGAGAGAGAAAACAGAAGCGCTTGCCAATTCCTAATAACACACGCGGTGCTGCTTAAATTATCTTGTTCTAGCCACCCGTCCTGCTGAGGGGATGAAACGGGGACTTGTGCACAATGCCCACCCGTTATGTGTGTGTTGGGTTGGGGTCCAACTCCAGCAAAAACGTATTTGCGGCGTTGGATAGAGCTGGGAAGGTTAGGGTCAGATTTTTATTACTGCCTCTGTCCCCCTTGGGGAGAATTCCCTTTACTTCCTGTGTGGTCAGGAAGACAGGTGACTGGAATTTCGTCGTGTTCTTCCAAATTCACACCAGGCTTTCCTGGATGGTTCTCCTGGGATCCTGCCTTCCAGGAGACTTTTAGTCACCTGGTCTGAACTCAGCAGATGTGCAGCGTGCAAGCTGCGGCACTGCCTACCCCTCTTCTGCAGCTGAGTCCTGGTCAGCAGGACCGGGAAAAGGGGTGGGCGGGGGGTGGCTGCACTGGGCACTGTGGTATCAAGTGAGGTGGGGGGAAGAGATAGAGGGGTAGAAGTGGATTTGTGCTGGGAGTAGAAATTTGGGGGGCAGCAGGCAGTAAGAATTGTTGTAGGAGGGGAACTTTGGGGGGTGTTTGCTAGGAGTGGTACTCAGGGGGATTTGTGTTGGAAGAAGAGGATTTGTGCTAAAATGCTTGATTCGGGGGGGGGGTTGTGCTAAAAAAAGTGATATGGTGGAGGGGGAAGGTGATTTCTGCTAGGAGAAGAACTTTTTTGGGGGGGGGGGTGGGGGGGTTTAGTGCTAGTACGGATGATTTGGGGGTGTTTGTGCTAGGGAGGGGGATGGGGGGATTTGTGCTAGGAGGGGGATTTGGAGTAGGGGCAGAGAATGTGCACTCTGAAGGGAAATTTGAGGCGTGGAGGATTTGTGTCAGGACAATTTTTTATTTTTTTTGGGGGGGGGGGGGGCATTTGTGCTGAAGGGATTTAGGGGACAGAGGGGGCAGAAATGGGTGCTGGGAGGGGGATTTTAGCACAGGGGCACATTTGAACTGGGTGGAGGGGGAATTTATGCTTAGGGGGTAATCATGCAGATCAGTGCCCAATTTATTTTGGGGGGGAGGGGGGAAAAAAGTTTTGCTGACACATAATGTTCATTTTTTTTTGGGGGGGGGGGGGGGTTGCAGTTTGACACATTCGCCCTGGGCTCTAAGTGACCTTGTCCAGGCACTGCTGGCCAGCGACACTCAAGGCACATCGAAGAGAAGCAAGATGCTTCTACTTTCAGGGAAGATGTTTCATGCATGATAAAGGATTCCCAGGGCACCATGTTTCAGCTAAAGAGTCTGCACAGCAGAAATTGCCTGCTTTGAGGCTGACTTTGTATGATTGGGATCTCCAACTCCAACCATTTAAAAAAGGAGAAGTCACTGGTTAGAAGACATCATATTTACATGCTATAGGAGAATTTATCAAACCTGGAGCAGCCAGAATCTGAAGCAGTTGTGCATAGAAACCAATTAGCATCAATCTTTCACTTTGAAAGCTGAAATAAACAAGCTGAAGCTAGAAGCTGATTGGTTACGATGCACAGCTGCTCCAGATTCTGGCAACTCCAGTTTTGATAAATCTCTCCCAATGTTTCTTTTTTTACCAGAGTAAGAACCCATTCACATTAGCACGACTTGTCAGGCGACTTGTCAGCCTGACAAGTCACGCTCCCTCGCGGTCCATTGACCGCTACAGGACCCGTTCTAATAGGAGCGACACAAGTCGCTCCGACTTAGAAAAAGGGTCCTGTACTATTTCAAGGCGACCTCGGAGCGACTTGCATAGACTTCCATTATGTGAAGTCCCTGCAAGTCGCTCCGAAGTCGTGGTGCAATGTAATGCACAAGTCGCCCCCGAAGTAGTAAGGAGTCGTGTCGCGCTAATGTGAACCGGCTCTAAAAGTCACAAAAAAATATTACCTATATAATATTCTTGACCATAATTTAAAAAAAAAGGAAAATGTAAACCCAACCAGAACAAATTCCTTTTAAAATACATTCAAAAAATCCAAGAAAAGACAATGGGAACCCCCTGAAATGCTGGAACAACGAGGGGAAATGTGAACCCTGTGTAATAAAGGCAAATTGAAAACCTCTAGTAATGGCCAGACATTGGGAACCCCTCCTAATGGTAGCCCAACAACAATAATAATGAAAGGATAAATGGAACCACCACAATGATGGGAAAATGGGAGGACCTTGCAGGGAGGGAACAACAGGAGCACCTTGTAAAGATGGGATACTAGGAGCGACTTGTAATGGTGGAACAAAGGAAGCCCCTTGTAATGATGGGACAATGGGATCCCCTCATAATGACGGGACAATGAGAGCCCCTTATGTTGATGGAACAGAAGATCCTCATAATACTGGGAGCCATTCATAATGATGGTACAGTATGAATACCTCATAATGATTGATGGGAACCCCTTATATTGATGAAAAAATGGGATCCCCAATAATGTCAGGGCAACGAGAGCCCCTTGTATTGATGGAATAACGGAAGCTCCTCATCGTGATAAGCCAACAGGAGCCCCCCATAATAATGAAAGAACTTCATAAGGACAGTATAAAATGAGCCCCGCCTAATGACAGGATGATGAGAGCCCCTTGTACTGATGAGACATATTAATGGGACAATAGGATCTCCCCATAATCACAAGTGACAACAGGAGCTCCTCATAATGATGAGTCAACAGGAACCCCTCATAATGATGGGAGCCCTTGTTATTGACAGAACAATGGAAGCCTCCCGTACTGATGAGACATTGGGAGCCCATTATATTCCCGGGACAATGAGATCCCCTCATAATGACGGGACAATGAGAGCCCCTTATGTTGATGGAAAAGAAGATCCTCATAATACTGGGAGCCATTCATAATGATGGTACTGTATGATTCCTTTATAATGATGGGAACCCCTTATATTGATGAAAAAATGGGATCCCCAATAATGTCAGGGCAACGAGAGCCCCTTGTATTGATGGAATAACGGAAGCTCCTCATTGTGATAAGCCCATAGGAGCCCCCCATAATAATGAAAGAACTTCATAAGGACAGTATAAAATGAGCCCCACGTAATGACAGGATGATGAGAGCCCCTTGTACTGATGAGACATATTGATGGGACAATAGAATCTCCCCATAATCACAAGTGACAACAGGAGCTCCTCATAATGATGAGTCAACCGGAACCCCTCATAATGACGGGATGACGGGAACCCCTTGATCTGATGAGACATATTGATGGGACAATAGGATCTCCCCATAATCACAAGTGACAACAGGAGCTCCTCATAATGATGAGTCAACAGGAACCCCTCATAATGACGGGATGATAAGAACCCTTTATATTGATGAAAAAATGGGATCCCCGATAATGTCAGGGCAACGAGAGCCCCTTGTATTGATGGAATAACGGAAGCTCCTCATTGTGATAAGCCAACAGGAGCCCCCCGTAATAATGAAAGAACTTCATAAGAACAGTATAAAATAAGCCCCACGTAATGACAGGATGATGAGAGCCCCTTGTACTGATGAGACATATTGATGGGACAATAGGATCTCCCCATAATCGGAGAGAAGACAAGCGCCACTCTAAGTGCAGTATGACTCGGTATTTATTAAACATTAACCATACTAGGTACTCACAAGATACAAGAAGTAAAACATGATGAATATATTCTCAAGGGATCGGTTGGTCCAATGCCTGGGCGAGAAGGGACTGATGTGCTCCGAAGATCCGTGTCTGACCGTGGGAATCAGCGATATCCGGACCCGGGGGACACCTGCAGCGCTTCCGGCGGCGGACTACCGGGTTGAGCGTGAAGCGTGGGGCGTGATGACGTAGGCGACGCGTTGTCGGAGCACGCGCTCCTTCCTCAGGCCTATGGAGATTCCCACGGTCAGACACGGATCTTCAGAGCACATCAGTCCCTTCTCGCCCAGGAATTGGACCAACCGATCCCTTGAGAATATATTCATCATGTTTTACTTCTTGTATCTTGTGAATACCCAGTATGGTTAATGTTTAATAAATACTGAGTCATACTGCACTTAGAGTGGCGCTTGTCTTCTCTCCTAGTATCCTGCAAGTTTTTCTTCTCCACTTGTGATCAAGCTGCCTTCAAGAGTACACAGACCAGTTGTATTTATGGACTTTATGGACTTTTCAGACATCATTCAGGTCCGTTACCTTCCCACATGTTTCTATAGGAGGTTTATTGAGGTTCACCTTTGAGTCCTTGTTGCGCCAGTCCATTTTGTCCTTTTTCTCCCCATAATCACAAGTGACAACAGGAGCTCCTCATAATGATGAGTCAACAGGAACCCCTCATAATGATGGGAGCCCTTGGTATTGACAGAACAATGGAAGCCTCCAGTATTGATGAGACATTGGGAGCCCTTTATATTCCCGGGACAATGCGATCCCCTCATAATGACAGGAGAACGAGAGCCCCTTGTATTGATGGAATAATAGGAGCTCCTTGTAGAGATGAGCCAACAGGAGCCCCCCATAATAATGGAAGAACTTTATGATGACAATAGGAGCCCCACGTAATTACAGGATGATGGGAGCCCCTCATATTGACGGAACAATGTCGTACTGATGAGACATCAGGAGCCACTTGTAATGATAGGCCCCTCTTAATGATGAAATAGTGGAAAAGACAATGGGAGCCCCTCAAAATGACCCTTGCAAGTGATCAGACCCAGAAATCCAAAGTATAAATCTTTAGCATCTACAAAAAGAGAAAAACAAATGTTAGCTCTGAGTGGAGAGATCCTTTAAACATATGTGGTACATCTGTGACTGACAGGCCAGCCAAGATAATCTCCCCCCATGATTGATGGCGGCGCGGACAGCCGTCTGTGGATGACCCTCACGGAAAAGCCAGTGTCCACTGTTTTTTTCTGTGCTCCTCTAACTTGCCTGTCTCCTCCTTCCTTTGTTACTTTGTTGTTATAAATTATAAAGCCATTATTTCTCTGCCTTGCTGCATTCCTGAGCCCAGTGGAAGAATTTTAATGTATTTATGTTTTAAGACGGCCGGGTGTGCAGGAAGGTCGCCCAGCCAAGTCCCCGCTGAAGAGCTGCTGAAACTTAGTGATAAGAAAACTCTTGTCGTCCTAATTTACAGAGCCCACTTCAGGGGGTCCACCGCCGCTGTGGCTCATGAAATTGTTACTAATCGGTTCACTCCCCCAGTGAAGGAACTTCTGCATATGATTACCATACCTGGAAATTGAGGGCCCGGATGACCCGTCGACCCTTGGAAATGTTAACCCTTCGCTGCACAACAACACGTCCTTGTTTCCCATCTCAGGAAATTGGGAGATATGCGTTCCGATATGCAGCTTTGTTTATTCTATGAAAGGTTTCTGCAAATCGGCATACATATCTCCCAATTTTCGGAGATGGTAATAAAGGATATCTAGTAGCAAAAGTTTAAGGGCTTTCTCTTTTTATTTTAAGGCAAAGTGGTGGGCGCAGAGTACACATTTTGCTGTGTGCAAATTAGGATATTATGTTTGTTTGTCCCATGCCACACCCTTGGTTACATTTGCCCATGCCACAGCTCTGGTCATACTTGCCCCATGTCACACCCCTGGTCATATTTGCCCATGCCACACCCTTGGCCATACTTGCCCATGCCACAGCTCTGGTCATACTTGCCCCATGTCACACCCCTGGTCATATTTGCCCATGCCGCACCCTTGGCCATACTTGCCCATGCCACAGGTCTGAGCATGCTTGCCCATGCCAAAAGTCTGGTCATAATTGCCCATCCCACAGCTCTGGTCATACTTGGCTATTCCACACCATTGGTGGTATTTGCCCATACCATGCCACAGCTCTGGTCACAATTGCCCATGTCATGGCTCTAGTTATACTTGGCTATTCCACAGCTCTGGTCATACTTGGCTATTCCAAAGCTCTGGTCATACTTGGCTATTCCACAGCTCTGGTCATACTTGGCTATTCCACACCATTGGTTGTATTTGCCCATACCACACATCTGGTCATAATTGCCCATGCCACAGCTCTGGTCATAATTGCCCATGACACACCCTTAGTCATACTTGCCCATGTCATACCTCTGACAATGCTTGCCCATGCCACAAGTCTGGTCATAGTTGCCTATTCTACAGCTCTAGTCATACGTGCTAATGCCACAGCTCTGGTCATACTTGCCATACCATACCTCAGTCATATTTAAAATATTCAGTGCGCACATTCCTCCCTCAGCCCCCCCTAATAGTTATTGTGCTGCAAGGGGTCTAGGCCGGGTCCGGCTGCCTCCTGGGATTGACACATCACACCTATCCAAGGAGGCAGTGGGGTGAATTTACTAAAGGCAAATGGACTGTGCACTTTGCAAGTGAAGTTGCTCCAGAGCTTAGTAAATGAGGGCATCTGCGCTTTGCAAAGTGCACAGTCTATTTAAGAAATGGAACGGATGGCAGCACTCCAAAAAAATTAGTCCTTTATTGAAGAAAACAAAAATACAAAAATACATGAAGGATAATCATACCACAGTGGAGATGATGACACTGGCAGCTAACGCGTTTTGTACCCAAGCTGGTACATAGTCACAGCTATGACTAAGCACCAGCTTGGGTGCGAAACGCGTTAGCTGCCAGTGTCATCATTTCCGCTGTGGTATGATTATCCTTCTTGTATTTTTGTTTTCTTCAATAAAGGATACATTTTTTGGAGTGCTGCCATCCAGTCCATTTCTTCCATATGCTTCTGTTGCAACCAGGGCGTGCACCTAAATTTCCTCTCTGAGGCTGAACTTTGAACGGAGGCTTTTCGTCCTTGAGCAACACAGTGTCTTGCTTGCACAGTCTATTTGCCTTTAGTAAATCAACCCATGCGTTACTGAGAAAGCATGATTTGGTGCACCTGCAGACATGTCACCATATTTGCATGTCTGCGCGTGTGGGAAAATGTGCTGCAGGTCTCTGCCAGGGCCCAATAACCGCAGATGCACAGGTGCTGGATTTTTAAGATGGCGGTGCAGGAAATGGATGGGGGGATGTGAGTTATGCGGTAGTAAAGTCCAGCTTTAGATATTACTATGACTACCATTCCTGACTTTTAAGAATGATGAGTACCTGTCACCGAACTCCTACAAGTTGGATGACCACTCATGGCCAAAAGTTGGTCTACGGCTTTCTCTTTTCCAACAGTTCCAATAATGCCATCTGCTGTACTCAGTGGTGCAGAGTTTCAGCTCTAATTTTCCCCTCCATTACTGGTGCACTAGTGCAGCCCAGAATAAGGGGAAATGTCTGGCCTTCTCTATATGTTGTGTCAAAAAGTCAACCATACTATTCAAAACATAGCCCTTGCTAGGAATTCTGTAAATTCCTAATATCTCATTACACTCAGTGATAACATGTCCTCATATCATTTGTGCATTCATCTGCCCCCCACCCAAGAATGCCATGTCTTCTCTGAGATCACGAGGAAAGTGCACGCACCTGACCCTGCCGTAACCTAATCTTAATCCCTACTCTTAAACTGGCCATGGACATTAGTGAGAGCAGTTGGACATGGATTGAACCACAAGAACTAATTTCTATATTTTTAGGGTATGAATTCAAAACTTGCCTCTGTCACATTGCCTTCCGGAAACAAAATAAAGAAAAATGCTTTTACAAAGAGTTAATTTTCAGCCTTGGCACTACCCCCTCTAATACCCACAAGCTCTTCATTTTGCATGTAAGCAGGGCCAGGACAAAGGATGGGCAGGAGGAGTGGCTGCCCTGGGCACTGTGGTATCATTTGAGGTGGGGGCACCACAAGGAGGTTGAGGGGAGGGCATTTGTGTTGGGAGTGGGAATTAGGGGGGCGGCAGGGAATAAGAATTGCTCTAGGAGGGGAAATTTGGGGAGGTATGCTAGGAGTGGTGATGTGAGGGGACTTATGCTAGGAGGGGGGATTTTTTGGGGGTTTGTGCTAGAAAAAGGTAAAATGGTGGGGGGGAGGGATTTGTGCTAAGAGGAGAACTTTTTTTGGAGGGGGGGGGAATTTGTGCTAGCAGGGATGATTGGTTTAGGGAGAATTTGTGTGGGGGGGGAGGGGATTCTGGCTCAGAGGGGAATTTAAAGGGGTAGCGGATTTGTAGTGTGAGGGGGGAATTGTTTACCGGGGAGGTGGATTTGTGCTGGGGGCATATGGGAATGAGGCGATTTGAACTGAGTGGTCGGCGGGCAAAGATTCCTGCTGGGAAGGGGATTTATTTTGTTGCCAGCGGTTTAGACATTAATGGCTGTGTGTTGAGCTATTTTAAGGGGACAGCAAATTTACACTGTTATACAAGTTGTACACTCACTACTTTACATTGTAGCAAAGTGTCATTTCTTCAGACCCCATTCAGACTAGCGCGACTTGTCAGGCTGACAAGTCGCGCTCGGTCGCTCACCATTGATTAGCACAGGGCCCGTTCTAATTGGAGTGACACAAGTCGCTCCGACTTAGAAAAAGGGTCCTGTACTACTTTGGGGTGACCTGGGAGCGACTTGCATTGATTTCCATTATGTGAAGTCCCTGCAAGACGCGCCGAAGTCGCCCCTCGAAGTCGGATCGCCTCAGTGTGAATCGGCTCTCAGTGTTGTCACATGAAAAGATGTAATAAAACATTTACAAAAATGTGAGGGGTGTACTCACTTTTGTGAGATACTGTATATATATATATATATAGATGTAGCACCCTACAAGGTATGTGCTAGGCAAAGTATAGTGGGCCTTGGCTGCCTAACAGCAGGGCCAGGATTTTCAGCTGGGCTGTCATGTCTCCCAGGTGTGGCTGCTAAGAAGGGAGTCTCTCCACTGGCTCCATGAGAGCATTCTCATTGGGTAGTGATGGAAACCCAAACAGAGGAACATTCAGGCCTGTATCTACCCCAGAAGGCAGATTCTAACGCGCAAGATTCTGGGAGTGGGTATAAGTTTGAGGGGAGTGCATGAAGCAGCGTCTTTGGCGGGAGGCAGAGTCCCAGGAGGGAGAGTACGGCTGTCTCTCCTCCTGTCAGAGGAATCGGGTTTCTCGGGTGGCTTGCCTGAGAGTACAGAGAGAGAGCTGAGCTGCAGAGAGGATCCGGTGTGCCGAGGACCAGCGGAGAAAGAGGGGTTCAGTTCCAGGAAAGCATTCCAAGTCTGTGAGTACTGTGAACTACCCCTAGAGGTCTGCCCAGCTTAGAGGGGACCGCTCCGGTGAAGGTCCCTGGGATCCAGGAGCTAGCTAGCGGTAAAGGGGGTGCCTAGTGAGAGGACCCTGAACTGTCAGAGGGGAAGCCTAGTGAGAGGACCCTAAAGTGTAAAGGGGGCGCCAGCGGTTGGGCCCTGAAGAGTTAAGTGTACAGCGTGCAGTGTACAGTGTTGAGAGTTGCAGCATCACAAGCAGTTACAAGGAGCTACCTCAGTCAGTGAAGGGCTGGAGGGAGCTGTTGACTGGACTTTTGAGCTTAACAGAGTGTCAAGAGTCAAGTGTATTACAGTTCTGGATCTTCTGAGTTAACCAGAGTGTTAAAATCGAAGTTCTAGCACAGTTCAGCAAAACAGTACCTTCAAGCACCAGGAAGCGTTGGTCGGCATTCAGCTGGCGTCAAGACAGCGCTAACAGGCATTTTTCTGTAAGGAGTCCCAGTTAAACCTAGTTGAGCCAGAAGAGTATCCCACTCATTCCCTTCTCCCATCCCCATTACAAAATAAACAAAACAAACCAAAGATGCCGGAATGGTCATTGTCTCCAATCTCACACTGGGGTATTCAACTTAAATGTGTTGGAAGTAATACTGGTAACAATGGCAGACCCATATCAGGCCCAATGCCTGGAAAACCAAACCTGCCACATATATATATATATATATATATATATATATATATATATATATATATATATATATATATATTTATTTATTTATATTCAAAAGGTAGGTGAGCAGCACAACAGCAGTGGTTTGTTGAGGTCGTGTGCAAAGCAATCAAGCCATCCCACAGGCTGTACATATAAGAAAAAAAGTCCACAGGGATTGCTGCACAATTCTTTCTTTATTGAAAAAATATCCAAAGTACATACCAGTACAATATCATAGTATTTCAATCGTAACGTTTCGGACTCAAAGGTTAACGTCCTTCCTCATACAGAAATACATCTAAATCTCTATACAAGTACAAGAGCTTATATATGCATCAATTAAGAATCCACGAGTCGTCAATCATTGATTAATTCACACAGTGGTCTCCAATGTATCATTAGGAGGACTGAGACAAAGTTACAAAACACAGATCCTTCCCTATATGCAATTAGTCATATCCAGTGTTATCCTAATGATAAAGAAATAAAAAATATTTGTCAATAAAAAAGACTCTACAAGAAACATATATTTCGATCAATGAAATAACACAATCAATTATATGTTGCGGTGTTGAATATAGCTGTCACTGTTGAAGGTGTAGGACTCATAATTAGACTAAAAGGTCCCTTCAAAAAGATACCATTTACAAAAATAAATATAAGTCGAGTTCAGAATTTAACCCCTTCGGTTGTAAGGTATCCAAAATTTTTTTTTATATATATATACTGTATATCTTTGGTTAAAAAAAACGGGTTCCATTTTACTGATTTTGTTCACATGTTGTCCTGAAGAAGAGGTTCTATTATTCGAAACTTGTTTAGCCCACATGTGGATTGTTAAAGTGATTGTAAAGGAAATTGTATTATTTTTTTAAATAAACAGGTGATTCTTACATGCTCTGCGCAATGGTTTTGCACAGAGTAGCCCCAATCCTCCTCTTTTCGGAAACCTCATGTGTTTGTATAGTTTTTGATGTGGCTACAACGATTTTGGTATCTAAGCAGATAATTGTGCTGGGAAAACATTTGTATTCGCGCTGTGCAAAACCCTTCCATGTGCACTGTACTTTAAAAGCTATTTATACATTTTCTATATGTTGTTTACTGTACTGACATGCTTTGGTGGCCCATTGCACAAAAATAGGATGCCCCCTAAACACCCATTTTTAATGCATGTTACATGCCTCAAAGTATGTAGTAATGCACATGCATAGGTGCGGGGGAAGCAGACTGCACCAGGGAGACACCCGCAAGAGGGATGACACCATCAAGTAGGAACTGGTATCCGACTGCGATGGTGTCACCCACATCTGTGACAGCGAAACTAGCCTACCCAGCGCCCTGAAGGGCACTGTGGCAGGCTAGACAAAAGAGAGCCCGATGAGGGTGACACCAGAGAGCCCAATGGGGGTGGGTGATACCATGCTTTACTGCACCAGGTGACACCAACCCTAGAGACGCCACTGCATAGGTGTGAATCCAAACTACACTCACCGGCCACTTTATTAGGTGCACCTTGCTAGTACCGGGTTGGAACCCCTTTTGCCTTCAGAACTGCCCTAATTCAACAAGATGTTGGAAACATTCCTCAGAGATTTTGCTCCATAGTGACATGATAACATCAGGCAGATGCTGAAGAATTGTCGGCTGCACATCCATTATGCCAATTTCTCGTTCCACCACATCCCAAAGGTGCTTTATTGGATGAGATGTGGTGAGTGTGGAGGCCATTGGAGTACGATGACCTCATTGTCATGGTGAAGAAACCAGTGGTGAGATGATTGGAGCTTTGTGACATGGTGCATTATCCTGCTGGAAGGAGCCATCAGAAGATGGGTACACTGTAGCCCATCTGCTTCAAAGTTCGATGTGTTGTGTGTTCAGAGATGGGACTCTGCATACCTTGGTTGTAATGAGTGGTTATTTGAGTCACTGTTGCCTTTCTATAACCTCAGCCCATTCTTCTCTGACCGCTGACATCAACAAGGCATTTTCCTCCACACAACTGCCGCTCACTGGATATTTCCTCTTTTTCCCACCATTCTCTGTAAACCCGAGAGATGGTTAAGCGTGAAAATCCCAGTAGATCAGCAGTTTTTGAAATACTCAGACCAGCCCGTCTGGCACCAACAACCATGCCACATTCAAAGTCACTACAAAACCCTTTCTCCCCATTCTGATGCTTAGTTTGAACTTCAGCAAGTCGTTTTCACAACGCCTAGATGCCTAAATGTATTGAGTTGCTGCCATGTGATTGGCTGATTAGCAATTTGTGTTACCAAGCTATTGAACAGGTGTACCTAATAAAGTGGCCGGTGAGTGTAAATGGCCAGAAGTGCGTGATTGCCTAACCCCCCTATCTATCACCTTTAAATACAGGCACTTTTTGAATGAAGAGGTGATGTTTGCCTCTTCAAATTTGTTGAAAAAGTCAACAATTCCCATAGGGCAAAAGTTTGTTGACACCTTACCAGCACATCTGTATGAGCTTATTGGACATCCCATTCCACAACCATGGCCATTATTAGGGAGATGTCCTTGTCATCCACCCTTTGTGGCTATAAGAACCACCAATCTTTTGGGAAGATTTTCCACTAGATTTTGGGGTGCATCTGTGGAAATTTGTGTCCATTTAACCAAAAGAACATTGGTGAGGTCAGAAATTGGTGAGGTCAGATGTTGGATGAGAAGACTTGGGTCACCATAGGTGCTCCATTTCATCAATGTTCAGTAGGGTTGAGGTCAGGGCCAGATTAACGTAGGGGCTATTGGAGCTGCAGCTCCAGGCCCCTACCTTTATATAGGCCCCGGGTTGGCCATATTCACTGTTACCGCTCTTCTGTCACTTGTAAACACAGAAGTCTGGCTTCTATGCTCGCTTCCCCAGGCAGCTCCCTCAGAACCTCCCCACACAGCACGAAGGCCGGACAAGGTGGGACAGTTGCCGATGCATGGATGTGTTTATGGGCTTCAGAGACAGCATCCCATGTTGAATTAGGCATGCATGGCTGCACCCTTCCTCTTCTGGGTGCATGCCAAGGCACGGCCCTTAAGGCCCTTCAAAATCCTCAGCACCAAGCCCATGATGCTCTTAATCCGGCCCTGGTTGAGGTCAGAGCGCTGAAAACCATTTGAGTTCCTCTACACCAGACTGATCAAACCATGTCGTTATGCAGATGTTGTTTCAGAAGACCTGGCTCACCAATGGTGTTCCAATTCATGCCAATTGTGTTTAGTAGGGTTGAGGTCAGAGCTTTGTGAAGGACACTAATGTTCCTTCACCCAATCTCATCAAACCTTGTCATTATGCAGGTGTTGGTTGAGAAGACTTGGATCATTCCAATTCATCCCAAAGGTTTTCAGTAGGGCTGAGGTCATGGCTCTGTGCAGGCCACTTATGTTCCTCCAACAAACAAATCCAACCATTTCTTTATGGAGGGGTTGGATGAGAAGACCTGTATTATTCCAATTAATCGAAAAAGGTTGAGGCCAGGGTCCTGTGAATCCCACTTACGTTTCCCCACACCAAACCATCAAACCACGTCTTTATGGATCTGACTTTGTACACAGGAGGCTTAAGCCCCGTACACACGCATCGAAAATCGGCAGGGAATTTTCGTCCAACGACCGATCTGCCGATTTTCGGCTTGTTAGTATGATGCTTCCGACAACCAACTCCGACTTTTCGGCCGAAAAAAATCTGGTGTGCAGACTATAAAATTTTTGTTGGCCGTCAACACAACGGCCGATTTCCGCGCAGTCAGTACAGATTTTCGACAGGGAAAAATCTGATGAGCAAGACTGGGCATGCTCAGTGAAGAAAGAACACAAAGAAAGCAACCTAACACATGACATCACTTCTGAAGTAGAATTTTGTTGGCGAGAAAAATTAGTGTGCAGTCTAGGCACATTCCAACCAACAAAACACCACTCTGGACAAAAGACGGACGATCGGTCAGCCGATAATTGTTGCGTGTGTACGGGGCTTTAGTCATGCTGGAAGGGTATTTACCAAACTTTTACCAAATAGCTGGAAGAGCACAATGGTCTTAATTGTCTTTGTATGTTGTAGCATCACCATTACCCTTCACTGGAAACACCTGAACTCAGTCACATGGAGGGACGTCTAGACTCTTGTCAGTTTAGTGCATCTAGTGATGTTGAAGCCTCTATTTGATAACTTCTCCCTGCTTTACATTCAAGGATATAACTTGGTTAACTGCAGCATAAAGCTATGCAATAACTCGGGATGAAGCGTCCTCTCCTCCCTGGATCTGCACACCTGTCACCGCCATAGAAAATTCCTTCAAAGCCGCCTTCAATCCTCCGCCAGCTGCGGGATTCTTTTCCAAGCCAGACTATTGTCTACAAACACCTTGAGGCTTCTCAAAGCTGGAACTTTATCAAAGAGGTGAGAGGTCTTGCGATGCTAAGCCCCCGTCAGGTAGACAGGCGGTGCTTATCCTCAAAATTCCCAACGTCCCAGCAGCTTCTGTATCACGGCCAGCACAAGCGAGACATCCTCCTGACCTCAGAGAGCCCCTCGGGGGCCGCAGATTATTGCATTGCATTATGACAGTGGAAGTATGTCACTCCGCTTATTACTGCTGGGGCCACCGACATAACTGACATTTTATGGAATCCTTACCTAGTCTTTTATATTAGGAAGGGTTTATTTCTGATATATTGCAGCTCACATTCCCCTTTTGTGACATTTTATACCCGTAAAATATTCTGTATTATATTTCAGTACTCACCTTTTCTGGGCAGTTGACTTTATTATGTTCCCCCCTGTCCCAAATGCTGGTTGCATTGAACGATCTGTAAGCACAAAGAGCCCCTAAATATACAGAACAAAAACACAGCTGGAATTGCCCTAGGCTGAGTATAGGGGTTGTGCACAGTGCAGCTTACAGCAGCTTCAGGAGAAGCCGTGTGACCTTTTTTTATTTTCCTTGTAGCAGATAATTCCTGCACATGTACCAGTCGAGCTCCCTGTCTTGGGGCGGTCGGCATAAACCCCCAACTGCCCTTGCAGGTCTGTGAATAGCTTAAGCCAGTGCTCCCCAACCTTTTTATCGCCGCGGACCGGTCAACGTTTAATCATTTTTCTGTGGCCCGCTGGGGGGGGACGTCAATGCAGAGTGCCACAGCATGCCCCCAATCAATGCACAGTGCCACAGCATGTCCCCAATCAATGCACAGTGCCCACAGCATTGCCCCCAATCAATGCAGAGTGCCCACAGCATTGCCCCCAATCAATGCACAGTGCCACAGCATGCCCCCAATCAATGCACAGTGCCACAGCATGCCCCCAATCCATGCAGAGTGCCCACAGCATTGCCCCCAATCCATGCAGAGTGCCCACAGCATTGCCCCCAATCCATGCAGAGTGCCCACAGCATTGCCCCCAATCAATGCAGAGTGCCCACAGCATTGCCCCCAATCAATGCAGAGATGCCAGCGTTCCCCCTTTCAATGCAGAGATGCCAGCGTTCCCCCCACGAGACCCTTGCACTTACCTCACGGCAGCTTCTCTTCAGTCCCAGCGCCCCCGCGTCTCCTCAATCCTCCCGCTTCCTCCTCGGCCAATGGCCTGGTGGCCCGGTACCGTTTCATCCACGGACCGGTGCCGGTCCGCGGCCCGGGGGTTGGGGAACACTGGCCTAGGCCACTTACACGATGACCAAATCACATTTTAAAGTACCTAGGCATAGTTGGCTGGCCACAGACAGACAAGGGCGGCCTCAGGCCGATTCCAAATGAACCCTTTCGCTGCAAGAGCCATTTTTAGATTTTTTTGCAAACATGTTTAAAAATAGTTTCTCTTTCGTTCATTGACAGACACAGCTCTAGATTCTTAACCATTGGGGTATACTGCCCCCTACAGGAGTAGGACACCAGGCAGAAAAAAGCTTGCCTACACCTATGGGCAGTCCCAGGGGGTATACACCCACACTTAGCTATAGGCACCAAGTCTTTTTCTGCCTAGTCAGGTGTAAGGACCTAGTTCCTTGCTGGGATCTTTGGTCCTGGCAATTTTTTTTCTTTTTAATGGCTTTTTTCCTATCTTTGTTTAGCACTACTCCCTTGGGAGCTGCTGGTTACGGGTTCCCTGGGTTACCTATAGCAACAACTTGACAATTTAGCATATTCTAAGTGCTTGGCTCAGTCAGAAAACAGTCCAGAGGTTTTGGTTTTTGTTGATTAATTTGAGAACTGGGATAGGAGAAGGGATGAGTGGAATACTCAAACTGAATAACTATGCACAATTTGCTGGGGATACTGGTTAACACTGGATGTGGCAAGGCCGCTGCTTCACCTTGCCACTTTAGTGAAGATAGATTTAGGTGAACTGTACTGTATTGTGAATCGCTCTTCAGGGTCCTACTTGGCACCCCCATTGTCCCTACTCTTCAGGGTTCTATATAGCACCCCCTTTACTCCGACACTGTGTGTGAGCTGACCACCCCTTGATCCTATGTCTTCACTGGAGTGGTCCCCCTTCCTGGGCAGACCCTTTGGCAAGTCCCCTGGTACTCATGGACACTGTTTTTCCCGGAAGACTCTGCCAGCAGCTCCACTGTCAGCTTTACTGGATCCTCTGAAGCTCAGCTCCACACCTGGTTCACTAGGCCGACTGCCTATGACAACTTTCCTCAATCCTCATACAGCAGGAGGAGAGACAGCCGTCAGCCTTCTCCTGGGACTCTGCTTCCCGCCAAAGACACCCTGTCACATGTCCCCCTGGCTTTTATGAGCAATCCCAGGATGCACTGCAAGAGTGCCCACCCACTGAGACTCCCACAAAAGCCAATGTGTCACTGGCTGGGTTTCCTCCACTGTCCAACAAGCTCCCTTATTGGATACAGTGAGGACACTCCCTCAGACCCAGTGAATCACACCTGGAAACATGCAACAGGCAACCTAATAGATCAGGCTCCCCTGATAAGCAGAAGGAACATAATATGCTTTTACCTAGCACCTACCTAGGAGGGTGCTACATTTGTTATTTTGCTTTTTTTTTTTCAGGGGAGCTCCAGTTGTTATGGTTGAGCTCCATGTTACCTGGTTGGCTAGGGTTAGCCTTGGAAATATTTTTCTGCTGTTTTCCCACCTCTCATGTTTGACACGTGCTTTGGGATGTCCCAATGGTTAAGAAGAATCAGGAGCTGTGTCCGTCAATGAAAGAAAGAGAAAATGGGATTTTTGACTTACCGTAAAAATCCTTTTCTCTGACAGACACAGCTCCCACCCCTCTGTGGAGTTATAATTCTCCTGACACTGCTTGGAACAAAACTGAGTGCCTATAGCTGAGTGTGGGTGTATACCCCCTGGGACTGCCCATAGGTGTAGTCAAGCTTTTTTATGCTTAATGTCCTACTCCAGTAGGGGGCAGTATAACCCAATGGTTAAGAAGAATCAGGAGCTGTGTCCGTTAATGAACATCAGAGAAAGTCAAAGATCCCATTTTTGGGCTTGAAGATTAAAGTGTCACTAAGCCCACATCATAAAAAACGATCAATAAATGGTGTATTACAGGCTGTTCATACTCACTCAGTCACTATCAGATTCATTTTCTGTATTCTGCAAAAAACCTGGTTGATCCTGCTGCTCTCTATCTTCTGTCTATGTCCACAATTCAGCTAGAGATTGTGCAGAGCAGTGTTGGCAACTCTGCAAATGCTCAGTTTTCGGTGAGTTCCTGTGCTGAGCATTTCCTCCCTATCACATCTAAGCAGCCCATGTGACTATAGAGAGTATACACAGTGGTAAATGACAGCCCACTCCCTCCCTCCTCCTACATGCCCACTAACAAGCTAAATACATTGGGCATGGGATATTACATGTAGGTTGATGGAGGCTTCACCTCCCTCTTATTCTAAGACACAGGCTGGAGGGGCGTGACACAGCCTGTGACTGGCAGACATCCACCCACACCCTGTTATTGCTAGAAAAAATAATAAAGATTTGATTTCAAATATACAGTATAATTTTTTTATTGATATTAAATATTTCTTTTTACTCTGTATTCCAAAGGCGTTTTTTAACTTGTGACCAGTTACAAAGGACTAGAAGCTCATCCTGCTTATGTTTCCCTGCAGACAGGCTGGGAAAAAGCTGGGTCATGTGACAGCTGTATATCGATTAGGATAAAGATACTTAGATTTTTTTTTTTTTTAACTAAAACCCCCAAACATTATATATTTTTTGAAGTAGAGACCCTGGAAAATAAAATGGCCGTAGTTACCATTTTTATGTCTCACGATATTAGCGTAACGGTTTATCAAGTGCAGAATTTCCAAAAAAAACACACAAGTATGTTGTAAAGCATAGCATTGTGGTGTGAATGGGCCCATAAAAAATGCCTAATTTCTCTATTCCATTGAGCCAATGTCATCGTCATCATGTACCAGCGGTCCTGCACTGTTCATGAGGACGTCAAGGGCCCGCCCACATTCTGGGAACAGAGCAGATTGCTGGCTCCCAGGCCTTAAAGGGTAACTCCACTTTACTGGGGAAAAAAAGAGCAAATAATGAAAAAATAGAAAACAGTGTATACAATTGCGACACAAGTCATATTTTAATTGAATGTTAATAAAAATCCCCTTTCCTTTTCAATCTGCAGCCGCTGTAATTTTCTGAAAATGCAATATGGCAACCTGGAGGCGTTCTGTACACAGAATGTATACTGACCACACCCCCAGAAAAATAATTTCCTGCTTGTGTGATTTGCTCACTGATTTTCCCAGAAGTCTGCACCAAGATATAAGTCAGTTTTTAGGCATCCCCTGCAACAAAAATGTCATTTTTGGTGAAATACTCCCAATAAGAACACGTCTAAAGGGATGCAAGCCCAGCAGATTTCCTCATTAGTGTTTCTGCAGCTGCACAGCTTATTGATAATTATGAAACCACTCCCATTAGGCTCACTCAGCACCTAGGAACAGAGGAACAAACAGGGATTTCTTCAGAATAACCAAAGGTAAGAACCTGCAACAAAGGTTGTTATATACCTTGCAATGTACAGAGATCACCGAGAGGGGAATGTTGTTTTTTTTTTCTTCCAACAAAAGTGGAGTTACGCTTTAAAGCAAACCCCCAGCAAGAAATTACAAAATAAAATTTAAAGTGATAAAAAGTGATAATAAAGGTATATATTTTTTTTTTAATTAAAATAAAAAAGATGTTATACTTACCTGCACTATGCAATGCCATTGCACACAGCGGTGTCTTACCTCCTCCTCTGGAGTCCCCCACCAGCACTCTTCGCTCCTCCTCTTCTCCGAGTGCCCCCTGAGAAAGCCGTGTGCTGAGGGGTCACCCATACAGGCACTCCCCCTAGCCTGGGTTGTGTGTGTCCATAGACACACACACAGCATTGGTTGGCAATGTTTACTGATCCCTCCTTGCAGAATTTGACTGACAGCAGCCAAGCATGTCTCCAGACCTAAACCCTACTGAGCATCTGTGGGGCATCCTCAAACCGAAGGTGGAGAAGCGCAAGTTCTCTAACATCCACCAGCTCCGTGATGTCGTCATGAAGGAGTGGAAGAGATGCTCCAGAAAGTTAAGGCAGTGCTGGAAAATAATGGTGGCCACACAAAATATTGACACTTTTGCCCCAATTTGGACATTTTCACTTAGGGGGTGTACTCACTTTTGTTGCCAGCGGTTTAGACATTAATGGCTGTGTGTTGAGTTATTTTGAGGGGACAGCAAATTTACACTGTTATACAAGCTGTACACTCACTACTTTACATTGTAGCAAAGTGTCATTTCTTCAGTGTTGTCACATGAAAAGGTAAAATAAAATATTTACAAAAAATGTGAGAGGTGTACTCACTTTTGTCGCAATCTGATTTTACAATCACCTTTATGTAGTATGTATGAGGTCCTCCTAGAAGGCGTCTCTCGCGGGCCAAACTGCAGCGTGATCTGTCACCGGCTATGTCCACCGGATATAGCCGATGACTGCTCAGTGTACCGGCCCGCTGCCGGTACCATGTGATCGTTGTGACTAATCACAGCAGATCACATGACAATTGTAAACAATGAATGCCTTTGATTCATGCAATTCATTATGTACAATTGTGTTGTTAGCTGTGATTGGTCACAGTGATCACATGGTACAGACAGGGCCAATCACAGCCCATCTATCCCATGTGATTAGCTGTGGCTAATTACAGCTAATCACAACAATACACATTGAATGAATCAATTTATTTCCGTAAAAATGATTGCTAATGCCAGAGATATTTACTGGTATAAGCAATTATAATGTGTAACAAAAAAGAAAAATCCTGATCGCTTTCCCAGAGTAGTACAATGTTTCTGTGGTGACACTGCATTGCTCTAGTCACAGTGTATAAAAAAAAAAAATCATTTAAAAAAAAAAAATGTAATAAAAAAGAAAAACAAATTGAAAAAAATTATTCAAAATTGCTTCTTTTTTTTTTTTTTACATACTGTCACTAGTCAGTGTTCCTGACCACCGCCACACCTGTTATATCAGAACGCTGTACTGCATTGTTGACAGGCAGCATGTAAAGAAAAAAAATGTTTAATTTCTTTATTTTCCCCAAAAAAATTTAAAAAATAAACACAACTTCAAAAAAACTCGCAATGCCTCTTACTAAATACCTTGGACTGTCTACATTCCAAAAAGGGGTCATTTGGGGGATATTTGTACTAGAGATCGACCGATTATCGGCAAAGCCGAAATATCGAGGGCCGATATGCACTTTCCCCTATATATCGGAATCGGCCTTTTGATTTACCGATATTGCCGATATTTCGGGAAAGTGCTTGTATCGGAATTATACCTGCAGCTAGAGGCATCACCCCAGTACCGGCGTCCATAGCCGACGGTCAGCTGTCTTGTAATGACAACCGATGTGGCTGAGAAGCTGCTCGGCTGTCTTTCCAAGGAGTGGGAGGGGACGCCCCCCCACCCCTCCCGCCACCTTTTGCGGCTCGCCCGGTGGGACAGGAGACCCGGGCATCCTACCTTCACCACCGCCGTCTGAACGGGTCTCCATTTCTTTGAATTCGGCACCACTAAGTACCCGGAAGTGATGTCATGACATGACATCACTTCTGAGTACTGGTGGCGCAGAATTCAAAAACTTACCACATTCAAAACAGCCAAACTTGGCGTTTTGAATGCTTTTAAGTGCAGAGGAGGGGTTTGGGGTCTTTTAGACCCCCAGATCCCTCCACCACAGTACCTGTAGACATTAAAAAAAAAAATTGAATGACCGAAAATATCGGCCAATATCGGCCGATACCGATATCCAACGACTAAAAAAATCGGTGTCGGCGGAAAAAAAACGATATCGGTCGATCACTAAATTGTACTGTCCTGGTGTTTTCAGGCCTCAAAAAATGATATAAGCCATCAGTACATCAGGATTGATCAATTTTCAGACATATATACCATAGTTTGTGGACTGTATATAGAGACTAAATAATATACACTGATTTGGGCTATTTTCACCAAAGAAATGTAGCAGAATAACAGCAGTTCTTCCTAAATTTATGAAGAAAGATCATTTATTTGCAAATTTTTTAACAGAAGTGAAAAACAATTTTTTTTTTTTTCAAAAATTTTGATCTTTTTTTGTCTATTAAGAAAACAAAACACAAAAAAACAGCGGTGATTAAACATCACCAAAAGAAAGCTCTATTTGTGCAAAAAAAATGATAAAAATTTGATATGGCTACATTGTTGCATGACCGCGCAATTGTCATTCAAAATGTGAGAGCGCTGAAAGCTGAGAATTGGCCTGGGCAAAAAGGGCGTGCCCAGTATTGAAGTGGTTAAAAAAAGCAAATTGTGTACAGATTGGCCGGTCACATTGTAGCGTAAATGTATGGGAATCACGGGGCGCTTCTGTGGGAGCGGTCAGACTCTTCAGCACCCAAAGTTGGCCTTTAGTGTGGGCGAAAAGTATCCTTACTGTCCCCAGAGCTGCTCTTCCAATGAGCACGCTCCAAAGGATACATAAACACGAAAAAAGAAGAAGTGCAATAACAACCATTTATTACATTAAATCAAGGGTCACTTACATGATGGTTAAGAAAAGCAGGCATGATAAGACATTACTGGGGTGCGTTCACACGGCTCCTACGAAGCTGTCTCACCCGTAAGCCATCCAGCAGCGTGGGGAGATGGAAAAGGAAACAACAGCGTGGAGCTCAACCTGGGAGGCCCCAGGCCGAACCAAGGTCGCGGTGGAACATACGCCTCGCTCGTGGACCATAGGAATGTGGTGACGTCACGAGGGCGGAAACGCGTTTCGGAGCATGTGCATTAACGCTCCTTCGTCTGCGGTCCACGAGTGAGGCGTGTGTTCCACCGCGACCTCAACTCGACCTGGGGCCTCCCATGTTGAGCTCCACGCTGTTGTTCCCTTTTACATCTCCCCACGCTGCTTGACGGCTTACGGGTGAGACATCTTCGTAGGAGCCGTGTGAACGCACCCCAGTGATGTCTTATCATGCCTGATTTTCTTAACCATCATGTAACTGATCCTTGATTTTATGTAATAAATGGTTGTTATTGCACTCAGAGGCGCCTTCTTCTTTTTTCGTTTTACATTGTAGCGTATGTGGCAAGCATAGTTTAGGAACCGTATATATGAATCTGTCCCCAGGACCGGTAAGCAGGGCACTTCAGATCTCTGGGGGGGTCGGAGAATCAATAATGTGTTAATTGTTAGCAGAATACTTGATGCATGCTGGGAATGATAAAGTCCTGAATGGCGCGGAGTAACCGGATGACTCATATAATTCAGTTCCTCTGTACTTCTATCCCAGCGCGTTCCTCACCCTCCCACCCCCGGACACCTTCCTAATGCCGCTGTCAGCATATGTAAAGGATGAAGGAAGCAAATTACCTGTGTGAGAAGCCTCCGATGGAACTATCAATCTCCTGTCTCCCATAACACCAGCTTTACTACCATGGAGCTAATATGCAGCCAAAGAATGATAGCTTCCATCTGAGGCTTCTCAAGCAGGTTATTCCGCTGCATGAGATTCTCTACAACAGGGGTCTCCAAGCTTTTTAAAGAAAGGGTCAGTTTACTGTCCTACAGACTTTAGGGGGGTCATTTAGGGTGAATTAGGAGAGCAGCTATAGGCTGCTACCCCGGGACCTATAATCAATAATGAATAGTTTTGGGGGACAGATAGGGAGCAAGGGCAATTTACGGCGGGCACGGGGTGTCAGTTATAGGTAGCCACAGAGGCATCACAAGGGGGGTGCGGGGGGGGGGTGGGCCACACCAGGGTGTCCACTGGGGGGGAGGGTGACACCGTAGCCACACCTGGGCCTACCCCTTAAAGAGGAGTTCCGGCCTCAAAAACAATTTTGGGCCATCCGCTTGCTTTAAATCACCTAAAAAACAATTGGATACTCCCGATTTTTTTTTTTTTTTTTGCTTTACTTACCTTGTTTTTGAAGAAAGAATACTTATCTTCCTTCTACTTCCTCCCTCTGCGGACACGCGGGCCCGTGCCGTGACGTCCTGCTCCCAGGAGTCAATGCGCCTGCACTGGCCCCGCTCGTCACTTCCGGTGCAGGTGTGGCATTCACTGCTAAACCGCTTCTGGGCATGCCCAGAAGCTCTGCAGAGATGACGGAGGGCCGGCGCAGGGCATTCTGGGAGAAGAGGACACGGAAGAGGAAGTTCTGGCTTCAGCTGCCCACACCTGAGATGGCAGCATTGGAGAAGAAATTTTCAAGGTAAGTATTTCTTCTAAAAGGTAAGTGCGACCCGGGACAGTTCAGAGGCTATCCATTGTGGAATGCACTAGCCCTGACTGTCCCAGGGGTATTTTTATCTCAAAAACGTTTCTGAGGCCGGAACTCCGCTTTAAGTAATAATGAATGGATAACTCACATTATTTTTTCTGGGTTTTTTTAAGTCTCGTTTCCTTAATAATTGTTTTTTTTTCCTCCTCCTTACAGTTTTCTTTACGCTTAGGGTGGAATTCCCTTTTTTTTTTCTTCCTAACAGTTTTCTTCACGTTTGGGGGCGGAATTAACTTTTTTTTTTCTTTTTTTTTTTCACTGGAGGGGGGAATGGGGGGTTTATATGGTGAGATTGGGCAGACCCCTAAATACATTTAGCAGGAGTAAATTGGAAAAGATATCTTTGCTTCAAAGATTAACCACTTCTGGACCGGAAGATTTTCCCCCTTAATGACCAGGCTTTTTTTTGCGATTCAGCACTGCGTTAATTTAACCAACAATTGCGCGGCCGTGCAAAGCTGTACCCTAACAAAATTTATGTCCCTTTTTCCCCACAAATAGAGCTTTCTTTTGGTGGTATTTGATCACTTCTGCGATTTTTACTTTTTCTACAAACAAAAAAAGAGCAACAATTCTGAAAAAAAACAATATTTTTCACATTCTGCTATATAACATTCCCAATAAAAAAAAAAAGTTAAAAATCAATATTTTTTCATAATTTTAGGCCAATTTGTATTCTGCTGCATATTTTTGGTAAAAAAAAATCCCAATAAGTGTGTTTTGATTGGTTTGCGCAAAAGTTATCGCATCTACAAACTAGGGAAAAGATTTATGTCATTTTAATTTATTTTTATTTTTTTTTACTAGTAATGGTGGCGATCAGCGATTTTTAGCGGGACTCCGACACTGCGGTGGACCGAACGGACCCCTAACTGATATTTTTTACACTTTTGGGGGGACCAGTGACATTACTACAGTAATCAGTGCTAAACATATGCACTGTGACTGTACTAATGATACTGGCAGGGAAGGGGTTAACCCAGGGGCGATCAAATGTATGCCTAGGGGGTGTTTTCTTACTGTGTGGGGGGTGGGTTTGTGAAATCATTACAGGGACCTGTGTTCCTAAATAGGAGGAACACAGGAGCCTTGTAATGATTACTGAGAGAACAACGGTCTGCTGTGTTTAAAACAGCAGACCGCTGTTCTCGCTCTACGGGGAGTGATCGCAGGTGCCTGGCGGCAATCGCGGGCACCGGGCTCACGCCTCAGCTTCCCCGCTGGCGAATGGGCATGCGCGCGCCCCCAGGATCGTTCCTGCAAACCGCCGTGGAAACCTGCCGCTGTATATATACAGCGGCTGGTCGGCAAGTGGTTGAATTGATTGTAAACGATCACCTTGTAAAACAACCCATTAAGTTTAAAATAGAAATATAAGGCAAACATTTTTATAGATATGAAAAAAACATTATAAATACCGTTTTTTTTTTTTTTTCCATTTTTCTTTATCACATTCCCTCTGTTCTCAGGTGCATAAGAGCTGGTGGAGGAGAAGCAGCAGCACACTGAGCTTGGCAGTGAATTGCTGAGCAGCAGGGGAGAGGGGGGGGGGTGTCAGGACAGGTCTGATGATTGGAGGAGAGCAGGCTAAGTTCCCAGCATAGCTAGATAACTGACCATGTTGTGCTCTTCTGCTTAGTGTGGTCAGTTTTTAATAGGAAAGCAGAGGGACTGGCAGGAACACCAGGGAATTCACATAAAGGAAGCAATACAAAGAGAACAGGAGACTTTCTCACACAAGTACATGGTACAGCAGGCACATATCAGGAATATGAAGTGTTGGGGTAACAAACGCTTTAAGGTTTGTAGAAGGAAAGGCCTGTGAGGTATATGGAACCCCTAGGGATTTTTTTAAAATGTTTTTCTTCTTCTTTTCTTTATGTATATTTCAGGAATACTACATGTGTCTTCAAATGTTTTGTATTGTTATGGTCTGTTCTCTTGTATTTGTCTTTTGTTTTTGAAAAAATGTAACAAAAATAATTTAAAACAGACTTTAAGTGCCCATTCACACTACCGCGACTTGTCAGGCGGCTGGTCAGCCTGACAAGTCGCGGTCCATTCTGTGGTACGGGAACGGTTCTAATAGGAGTGACTCAAGTCACTCCGACTTAGAAAAAGGGTCCTGTACTACTTCGGGGCGACATCGGAGCGACTTGCATTGACATTCATTATATGAAGTCTGTGCAAGTCGCGCTGAAGTCGCAGTGCACGCGACTTCACAGGTCGCCCCCGAAATCGTGCCGCTTCAGTGTGAACCGGCACTAAGGGTGCCCATAGGTCTTAAAAGGAGTAAACAATGCCTAATCTTAGGGGCAGAAATAGTTGGTGTCAGTGTCAGAAATAATGCTTCAATGGCTAAAAAAAAGGCAAGCAAAGGGCCCCAGGGCTAAAATTTGGAGACCACTGCGCTATAAAGTATATCTAAAGTCAAAACGTTTTTTCACAGTATCTCACAAAAGTGAGTACACCCCTCACATTTTTGTAAATATTTAATTTATCTTTTCATCTTTGCTGCAATGTAAAGTAGTGAGTGTACAGCTTGTATAACAGTGTAAATTTTCTGTCCCCTCAAAATAACTCAACACACAGCCATTAATGTCTAAACCGCTGGCAACAAAAGTGAGTACACCCCTAAGTGGAAATGTCCAAATTGGGCCCTAAAGTGTCAATATTTTGTGTGGCCACCATTATTTTCCAATACTGCCCTAACCCTCTTGGGCATGGAGTCAGGGCTGGCCCAAGACATTGTGCTGCCTGGGTCAGAGAATGAAATGCTGCCCCCCCCCCCAAAAAAAAAAATTCACGCCCTCCAAGAGGCCCCCACATTCTATAGGACTATGAAAGCAGTCAGAGGGGTGTGAGTGTGTACAGAGTGACAGCAGGAGCAGGACAGAGCAGTAGAAACTGGGCAGATGAGTGCACCAGGCTTTCTACTGTCTATAGTGCCACAGTGCCCTACAGGCAGGGCCGCTGATAAGGGGGGACCACCAGCCCTCTTGTAGGGGGCCCGAGCACACAGGGGGGCCACACAGAGAGGGGGATTAGAAATGGACAACAAATACAGAAATCTTCCTCCAGCACCTGAATCTGATCTGTCCCTCTCCCTGCTATCAGCTTTTATCTGTTGAGAAAGAGACAGTCGTCCCTCACTAATCCCCCTCCCTTGTGTGTGGGCCCCCCTCCCAGCACTTCAGGAGTTTATTTGTAAATTGTAACTTTGTTTCTCTCTCTCTGTCTCTCTGATCACTGAGCTCCAACTGCCCAGCCTGTATAATTTTCTCATCTTCTTTTTTATTTAAAATAGGTTTTTTTTTAGATTTAGCAGGAATTATGTGAGTTATGTTATATTTGTGTCTGCTAATAGTGATTTTGTTGTAATTGTAGCTAAATATATCTTTAATATTTGATTGTGATTTCTAACAGCAGCCCTGCCTACAGGGCTGCAGGCATGGTACAGGAAAATGCAGTGCTGCGGGCATGGTACAGAAGAATGCAGTGCTGCGGGCATGGTACAGAAGAATGCAGTGCTGCGGGCATGGTACAGAAGAATGCAGCGCCGTAGGCATGGTACAGAAGAATGCAGGGCTGCGGGCATGGTACAGTAAAATGCAGTGCTGTGGGCATGGTACAGAAGAATGCAGTGCTGCGGGCATGGTACAGAAGAATGCAGGGCCGTAGGCATGGTACAGGAGAATGCAGGGCTGCGGGCATGGTACAGAAGAATGCGGGTCTGTAGGCATGGAACAGGAGAATGCAGGGCTGCGGGCATGGTACAGGAGAATGCGGGGCTGCGGGCATGGTACAGGAGAATGCGGGGCTGCGGGCATGGTACAGGAGAATGCGGGGCTGCGGGCATGGTACAGGAGAATGCGGGGCTGTGGGCATGGTACAGGAGAATGCAGGGCTGCGGGCATGGTGCATGAGAATGCGGGGCTGCGGGCATGGTACAGGAGATTCAAAAAATTGGGGGAGCAAGCCCTGAACATGTATATCTAAAGCCGGCGCAGCTATGGACCAAGCAACATGTATATTAAAAAAGAATAGCGCACACATGCAAAAGAAATGACTATCAAATATGGAGACAATCCATAAATAACAATGGGGATTTAGTCCCACCATATGGCCATATCGTGCTCAAGCCCACCACTACGTCAAAGTACCCCGTTGTCAGTGGGTCCTACACTATCCATAAAAAAGGGGTGAATCCAGCCTCTCTAACCCTTGGAGACAACACTCCTTGCTGGGATAGATGTGCTAATGCACTACAAGAGACTCCTCCTTTGTCTACTTGATAGTGGACACCGATAGAGCACAGGTGTGTGTGGGGGGTGGGATGCTCAACCCCAGAAGTCTGGTCAGACCGAATACATAATAAACAAGCAAAAAATTGGGGGAGCAAGCCCTGAACATGTATATCTAAAGCCGGTGCAGCTATGGACCAAGCAACATGTATATTAAAAAAGAATAGTGCACACATGCAAAAGAAATGACTATCAAATATGGAGACAATCCATAAATATCAATGGGGATTTAGTCCCACCATATGGCCATATGGCCAGCACTGCATCTTCTGTAGTATGCCTGCAGCCCCGCATAATGGCAGGTAGTGTGGCTGTGGAGCAGTCTCACTTACCTGTTTCTAAAGGCGCTTAGGATTTAAAAATGGCGCCGCCCGGCGCCAACACGTCACCGTGCATGCGCCGCCGCCGCTCAGGAAACCCCATACATGTTCGGCTATTCCCGGAAATAGCCGAACGTTTACGGGTTTCCCGAGCGACGGCGCAGTGTGCATGTCAGGCCGGGCGCGGACCTTTTTTTTTTTTTCTTTTAGCAAGCTGAAGAAGAGAAGAGGTGGCCGGGCGGCGTCATCTTCATCCGACCGCCAACCAAGCCTCGTTTTCAGTGACCACCGAGCCTGTTTCCTGATTCCAGCTCCGCTGTACTTGCCGGCCACGGCGAGGAGATCTCGGCTCCAGCGAGATGGCTACCCAGGATTAGATGACAGTCCTCATTACCTTATTTCATCGGAACTACCTTAATGGTTTCCTTTATATGATTACACGCCTACTGATGTGAGTGCATATTTTTATCCATTAAATGTATACATAAAGTCTACACTTAGAGGCGCCTCTGTTTCTCTTCATCTTTATGTAGAGCAACAATTCTTTTTTTCAGATCCTCAGAGATTTCTTTGCCATGAGGTGCCATGTTGAACTTCCAGTGACCAGTATGAGAGAGTGAGAGCGATGAAACCAAATTTACCACACCTGCTCCCCATTCACACCTGAGACCTTGTAACACTAAAAAGGCACATGACACAGGGGAGGGAAAATGGCTAATTGGGCCCAATTTGGACATTTCACTTAGGGGTGTACTTACTTTTGTTGCCAGTGGTTAAGACATTAATGGCTGTGTATTGAGTTATTTTGAGGGGACAGCAAATTTACACTGTTATACAAGCTGTACACTCACTACTTTACATTGTAGCAAACTGTAATTTCTTCAGTGTTGTCACATGAAAAGATAGAATAAAATATTTACAAAAATGTGAGGGGTGGGCAACAGGTGTTTAAATACATGGCTTCTCATACAGGTTGTCTTGTCAAGTCTACTCCAACATTAGCTATATTAAATCTAGGCATGGAAGCCATCCCTCTGCAGTATAGACCGTGGTCTACCCATGTGCTTTTAGCTGCCAGGACTCTCATCCTGCGAAAATGGAAAACTTCTGACTCCCCTAATCTATTAGAAGTGATATCCTTACTCCGTAGAAACTACCAATTTGAGAAAGCTCTAGCGATTAATTCCCTAACATTACCTACATTCAGGAAGTACTGGGACTTCTGGTTGCCTACTTGATTGATTGCTACCTTCATTACCGTGAATATTGATGTTACAGTATCATGTACTTGAATTTGCTGTACCAACTTGCATAATTGCTGATTTTCTGTTTGCGATGCCAATGCCAGTCCATCCCCTTGTTTACTATGTTTGTTTGTCCTTTTGAAAATTATTAAAAATATTTTGAAAAAAAAAAATGTGTGGGGTGTACTTACTTTTGTGAGACACTGTAATTTTGGATTAGGTGGTGAAGGATTAGAACCTCTGTAAGTTTTTTTTTTTGCCGTCTGTGTCCCTATTAGGGAGATTCATACGGTTTGTCCCGGTGACTGTTATCACTGGGACCATAAATTGGAGAAAATGTTAATTTTTGAGTTGTCACCGGAACAGGATCTTCCAATCCCAGACTCTTTTGCAAAATTGTGCTGCGGCACCATGTGGTTTGGTATGCGCAAGACCGCGTGCGTTAGCAGATGCATGGGGGTTGCCATTAACAATTAACTGCGAAAAAGCACCTGCACTGTTTCACAAATCACACCACACCCTGCTGCATTACCGGGAACGGGCACCATAGAGAATAATGTGATTTCCATTGTCATGCATTGCAGCGTGACAATAGACGCAGGACAAATCGCACTAATGTGAATGAGGCTTCTTTAATTAGGGGAGAATACTTGTAGAGCAACCATCTTTCCGGATGCACTGTACATGCATTTATACACATTTGCGTTGTGACAAATTGCAGTTTGCTGTACATTTTTTTTACTGCAATGCAATGGTGTGAACAATCATTTTGGAATGTTGATTCGCCCAATGGACCTGGTTCTAAAAAAAGGAGGGCCCGTCTCTCCAGACCAGATGGGAGCTCCGGTGGTGCCGATCGCATCCGTCATATGAAAAGCCTGGCTTAGATACACGCGTCACCTCCGCTGGCGAGACATGTCGGCACTTAGCGGGGCTCTGCGTCTGATAGCGGGTCTCTGCATTGAAGAGCCAGGGGGGTGACCGCTCCTTCCTGCCAACAGGCTGACACTCGCCTGACACCGTCTCTTGGAGTGCCGTCCCCCGGTACCCTGATAACCTCGGGCCCGGACACGCCGCGCCGAGGGGCTGAGAGCCTGTTAACCCCTGGCAGCTGGGTTGGCAGGACTTGGGATTTACCCACGCACAGCCTTATCTAGCCCTAGAGCGTATATTGTTTTCACATACCATCTCCCTCCTAATCATAACTTACTCTTCTACAGCTGGACGTGTCTGGCCTATATCACCGCTACGCAAGTTTATATAGGAAGAATCATCTGAGAGCCGGGCTGAAAGGGCCGAGTGAAGAGTACAGTAAATATTGTGATTTATGCCGCATCCCATGTGTAACGCTGGGAGAAGATTTGTGCGCACAATGATTGCGTACCATGGTTTGTGCGCAGCATTTCACACTATTCACTTTGCTGGGAACAGCTGACGTCGCTGAAGGGTCCCTCGTGCGTAGGGTTACCACCTCGTCCCTTTAAACCAGGAAACACATTGATTACACAGGTTCTGGGGCTGATTAACCAGTCCTGGACTGGAAGATTTTCCCCTGGGGATATTTTCCACTGGGGATGTCTCCCCTCTTTTCCTGTTCCAGTCATAATGACCAGGCCATTTTTTGCGATTCGGCACTGCGTTACTTTAACGCACGATTGCGCAGTCGTGCAACGCTGTACCGAAGAAAATCTAAGTCTTTTTTCCCCCACAAATAGAGCTTTCTTGTAGTGGTATTTGATCACCTGTGCGAATAAATTTTTTGTGATAGAAACAAAAAAAGAGTGACAATTCTAAAAAAAAAAAAACAATATTTTTGACATTCTGCTATTTAACATTCCCCCCCGAAAATGTAAAAAATCTAATTTTTTCATCCTTTTAAGCCAATTTGTATTCTGCTACATATTTTTGGTAAAAAAAAATCCCAATAAGCGTATTTTGATTGGTTTGCGCAAAAGTTCTCGCGTCTTCGAAATAGGGGAAAGATGCGGAAAAAAAATCGCAATAAGCAGTTTGCGCAAAAGTTATCGTGTTTACAAACTAGGGGAAAGATTTATGTCATTTTTATTATTTTTTTTTTTTTTACTAGTAATGGCGGCGATCAGCAATTTTTTAGCGGGACTGATCGGACCCCTAACCGACATTTTTGACACTTTTGGGGGGGACCAGTGACATTATTACAGTAATCAGTGCTAAAAATATGCACTGTTACTGTAAATTAATAATGATATTGGCAGGGAAGGGGTTAACACAGTGGTGTCCTTTTCTTCCCATAAATAGAGCTTTATTTTGGTAGTATTTGGTCACCTGTGCGATTTTTATTTTTTGCGCTATAAACAAAAAAAAGAGCGACAATTCTGAAAAAAAAAAATATATTTTTTACTTTCTGCTATATAACACATTTTTTCATCCTTTTAGGCCAATTTGTATTCTACCATATATTTGGTAAAAAAAAATCCCAACAAGCGTATTTTGATCAGTTTGCGCAAAAGTTATCGCGTCTACAAACTAGGGGAAAGATTTATGTAATTTTTAATTATTTATTTATTTTTTTACTAGTAGTGGCGGCGATCAGCGATTTTTAGCAGGTGTGCGACATTGCGGCAGACAGATTGAAACCCTAACATTTGTGACCCTTTTGGGGGGACCAGTAACATTACTACAGTAATGAGTGCTAAAAATATGCACTGTTACTGTAATAATGACACTGGCAGGGAAGGGGTTAACCTAGGGATGATCAAAGGTTTAAGTGTGAGCCTAGGGGAGTGTTTTCTAACTGTATGGGGAGGGACTCGTGAAATTACCCCAGAGACGTGCGCCCCCTTTTGCCAGTGGAGAAGCCGAGATATGGGGCCGGCGGGCGCGATCGCTCCCTGTGAGGAGAGAATAGCGCTCTGCTGTTGTAAACACAGCAGACTGTTGTTCTCTCTGCTATCAACACAGAACCCCTGTGTTTTTCCTATTTAGGATCACAGGTCTCTGTAATTATCTCCGTTTTATTCTCTAGGGTCTCTGCTAAAAAAAAAAAATATATAATGTTTGGGGGTTCTAAGTAATTTTCTAGCAAAAAATACTGATTTTAACTTGTAAACAACAAGTATCGGAAATAGGCTTGGTCCTTAAGTGGTTAACTGAACAAGCTGAAGTTGGAAGCTGATTAATATTATTATAATTACTATTTTACACATTATTATATTATAATTTATAACATTATGGAATAAGTACACATTTTATTTACATATTTTTTTTTTATTTAATTTATTGTATTACACATTATATTACACATTTATGACATTCTGCTGGAATAGGTACACATTTTAATTACACACTTCTCAAAAAAATTAAAGGAACACTTTGAAAACACATCAGATCTCAATGGGGGAAAAATTCATTTCATTGAAATTTCATTGCAGCAACTCAAAATGGTCCCCAGTAGTTTGTATGGCCTCCACGTGCTTGTATGCATGGCTGACAATGTCGAGGCATGCTCCTAATGAGATGACGGATGGTGTCCTGGAGTATTTCAGCCCAGATCTGGACCAGGGCATCACTGAGCTCCTAAACAGACTGAGGTGCAACCTGGTGGTGTCGGATGGACTAAAACATAATGTCCCAGAGGTGTTCTATTGGATTTAGGTCAGGCAAGCATGGGGGTCATTCAATGGTATCAATTCCTTCATTCTCCAGGAACTGGCTGCATATTCTCGCCACATCAGGCCGGGCATTGTCGTGCACCAGGAGGAACCCAGGACCCACTGCACCAGTGTAGGGTCTGGCAATGGGTCCAAGGATTTCATCCTGATACCTAATGGCAGTCAGGGTGCCATTGTCTAGCCTGTAGAGGTCTGTGCGTCCCTCCATGGATATGCCACCCCAGACCATCACTGACCCACCACCAAACCGGTCATACTGAACGATGTTACAGGCAGCATAATTGTAACGGATCAACTGGCACCCCAACTGGGTACCTCCGTTGATGGGTGCTCCTAGTGCTTCCGAGGGCTCCAAGCACTCCACCAGTCACCATAACCACCGAAGACCTCACAAATTGCCGCAGCTTGGTTGGGGTCTCCTACCCACCCTGGACCTACGACAAGGCTCGAGGTTCCAGTGGGTGAACCTCTCTTTCCCCAGAGAGTGAAGCAGTAACAGGAACAAGCTCTTACAAGAGCTTAGTGATTATTCAAGGGAGTATGAAGAACATAGCTATTCATTGTAGCAGATTCCCCCAATAAGAGACAGGACTCTAGATTGAGGGTAAATTGGAACTCAAGGTTTAATGGTACAGCTGCTCTTTTATACCGTTTTCCCCACAAGGTTATCGCCCAGGTGGACCTTGTGGGGAACAGGACATGAAATTCACAATCCAATAAAAACAGAGTTTTACACTCAGTCACTCCCATACACAATCCCTCCCCTCTGCCTGATTACATTATCATATGCAGATGAAATTGTATACAGAAACAGAATTAACCTGAACTAATTATCTAGCCATCTGGACTGAACAATGTGAGGTCATTAACATTTAACAATGGGACAGGCAGACTTAACACAATACACATCCCACCTTAAAACAGAGAATAGGACAAGACTGCCAATGACAGTCTGTCCGTCTCCTACATTGAAGTACATGGAATACACATCTACATATTGCTATGATTATTTAGGAGTCACAGTCTTCATGGCAACAGGCTATAGGTCTCACCGTGTAAAGTGGGATTAAATCTTCATAGTTCTTGAGAGATATTGTTGATAAATATTACTCTCCCATTTGAAGTTATCCAAACCATTTTCTCAGTGTCCCTTAAGTATCTGTCTTTCACTCCCAATGACGGTGAGTACCGTCACAATAATATTCTCCACGGCTTCCCCAGACCCCTTCACGTCTGCTACATGTGCTCAGGGTGAACTTGCTCTCATCTGTGAAAAGCACAGGGCGCCAGTGGCGGACCTACCAATTCTGGTGTTCAATGGCAATTGCCAATCGTGCTTTCCAGTGCCGGGCAGTGAGCACAGGGCCCACTAGAGGACATGGGGACTTCAGGCCACCCTCATGAAGATTGTTTGGTCAGAGACATTCACACCAGTGGCCTGCCGGAGGTCATTTTGTAGGGCTCTGGCTCTGCTCACCCTTTTCCTCTGTGCACAAAGGAGCAGATACTGGTCCTGCTGATGGGTTAAGGACCTTCTACAGCCCTGTCCAGCTCTCCTAGAGTAACTGCCTGTCTCCTGGAATCTTCTCCATGTTCTTGAGACTGTGCTGGGAGACACAGCAAAAATTCTGGCAATGGCACGAATTGATGTGCCATCCTGGAGGAGTTGGACTGCCTGTGCAACCTCTATAGGGTTCAAGTATCGTCTCATGCTACCAGTAGGGACACTGACCCTAGCAAAATGCAAAACGAGTGAAAAACAGTCAGAAAAGATGAGTAAGGAAAACAAATATCGGCGGCCTCCACCTGTAAAACCATTCCTGTTTTGGAGGTTGTCTCATTGTTGCCCATCTAGTGCACCTGTTGTTAATTTCATTAACACCAAAACAGCTGAAACTGATTAACAACCCCCTCTACTACTTAACTGACCAGATTAATATCCCAGTAGTTTAATTGACTTGATGCTATACTCTGAATAAAAAGTGTTCTTAAATTTTTTTTTTGAGCAGTGTATATTATTTATTGTAGTCTTCTTCTTCTTCTTTTTATTATTATTATTATTAAACATTATTATAGTACACATTCATAACATCCTAGAACAAGTACACATTTTAATTAGATATTATTATTTTTACAATTATTTTTTTTTTATAAATATTATTATTTTTTTTTATTATTATCATTGCACATTTTTATATTTCACATTTTGTCTCCATTCACACTAGTACGACTTGTCAGACGACTTGGTCAGCCTGACAAGTCACGCACCGTCGCGGTTCATTGACTGCTACAGGAACCGTTCTAATAGGAGCGACACAAGCGAAAAAGGGTCCTGTACTACTTCGGGGCGACCTGGAGCGACTTGCATAGACATTCATTTTATGAAGTCCGTGCAAGTCGTGCCGAAGTCGCAGTGCACGCGACTTCACAGGTCGCCCCCAAAGTCGTGCCGCTTCAGTGTGAACCGGCACTTATACCATCCTAGAATAAGTACACATTATAATTGCATGTTATCTGTTTTTTTTATTATTAATATCATGAACAATATTTTTACTACACATAATTACGCCTCTTAAAATAAATAAACACAGTGGTGTATTTTGGTTTTGTGCTGCCCTAGGCAAGACTAAAATCGGGCCCCCCATCTAAATTTTTCCCACCCCTTCCGGTTTAAAATCCACCCCTCCATCTGTAAGCCCCACCCCTTCCTCATTAGGCTCCTCCTATTCCCATTAGAGCTCCACCTCCTCAGAGGTGGGGGAGAGGGAGTGAGAGGGAAAGAATGGGGGGGATGAGAGAGAAAGGGGGGGAGGGAGTGAGGGAGAGAGACAGGGGATGGGAGACAGAGGGGGGAGGGAGTGAGTGAGAGAGAGGGGGGTGAGAGAGAGGGGAGAGAGAGAGACAGGGGGGAGAGAGAGGGAAGGAGAGAGAGAGGGGAGAGAAAGAGAGAGAGAGGGGAAAGAAAGAGAGAGGGAGGAGAGAGAGGGGAGAGAGAGGGGGAGAGAAAGAGAGAGGGAGGAGAGAGAGAGAGGGGGGAGAGAGAGGGGGAGAGAAAGAGAGAGAGAGGGGAGAGAAAGAGAGAGGGAGGAGAGAGAGGGGGAGAGAAAGAGAGAGGGAGGAGAGAGAGAGGGGGGGGAAGAAAGAGAGGGAGGGGAGAGAGATGGGGGAGAAAGAGAGAGGGAGATGGGGAAGGGGAGAGAGGGGGGGAGGGGGGAGAAAGAGAGAGAGAGGGGTGAGAGAGAGGGGGTGAGAGAGAGGGGAGAGAGAGAGACAGGGGGGAGAGAGAGGGGAGGAGAGAGAGAGAGGGGAGAGAAAGAGAGAGGGGGGAGAGAAAGAGAGAGGGAGGAGAGAGAGAGAGAGAGGGGGGGGATAGAGAGGGGGAGAGAAAGAGAGAGAGAGGGGGAGAAAGAGAGGAGAGAGGGGGGAGGGGGGGAGAGAGATGGAGAGAAAGAGAGAGAGAGGGTAGAGAAAGAGAGAGGGGGAGAGAAAGAGAGAGAGTGGAGAGAAAGAGAGAGAGGGGAGAGAGAGAGGGGGGAGAGAAAGAGAGAGAGAGAGAGGGGGAGAAAAAGAGAGAGAGGGGAGAGAAAGAGAGAGAGAGGGGAGAAAGAGAGAGAGGGGGAAGAAAGAGAGAGAGAGGGGAGAAAGAGAGAGAGGGGGAGAAAGAGAGAGGGGAGAGAAAGAGAGAGAGGGGAAGAGAGAGAGAGAGGGGAGAAAAAGAGAGAGAGGGGAGATAAAGAGAGAGGGAGAGAACGAAAGAGGGGAGAGAAAGAGAGAGGGGGGAGAGAAAGAGAGAGAGAGGGGAGAGAGAGAGACAGGGGAGAAAGAGAGAGGGGAGAGAAAGAGAGGGGAGAGAAAGAGAGAGGGGAGATAAAGGGAGAGAAAGAGAGAGAGGGGAGAGAAAGAGAGAGGGGAGATAAAGGTAGAGAAAGAGAGAGAGGGGAGAGAAAGAGAGAGGGGGGAGGGAAAGAGAGAGAGACAGGAGAGAAAGAGAGAGGGGAGAGAGAGAGAGAGGGGAGAGAAAGAGAGAGAGGGGGGAGAGAAAGAGAGAGAGAGGGGAGAGAGAGAGGAGGGGAGAGAAAGAAAGAAACCCCTTGTTTGCCTTGTGGTAAATACGCCCCTGAGTACACATTATAATTACACTTCATTTTACAAAAAGAAAAAAAAGCCTTACCATTCGTTGCTCTGTTAGAGAGAATTCCCCTGACTTCCTGTCCTGCTGACAACACTTTAGCTGGCAGGAAGTATTATATTACAAATATTGTTTTAAAAATGATATTGTTTAGTAGAGTAGGTGAAGACTAGAACCCTTGTCAGATTTTATCTTGTTGCAGATATGCTCTCCCTTCCTGTTTGATTGTCAGCAGGACAGGGAGAGGGTAAAGCTCTATAAAGTCATGACTTACAAGTAAAAACATGACGAGGGTTCTAATCCTTCCCGACTCTATCCAAAAATAAGATTTTTTTTTACTTGATAAACACATTAAAATAAAACCAAGAAACGGATGATAAATGGGTACAAAATGTGAACTCATGCCTTATAATAAAACCATTGAGTGATAAAAAGGAAAGAATAAATGAAAATAAATGAGTATTTGATGCTGCATTGTTCTGAATCATCCCATTCTTTGCCCCTGACCTTTTGCGGAGTCAGAAAAACCGCTCCCCACTCCTAACCACGATTGCTGTATCCGCTTTATGGGCCCTCGTCTCTAAGTGCAGGGGAACTTGGCCATTGCAGTATTAAAACCAGATGTGAGGGGTCATAAATTACTTCTAGGAGAAGAGATTATCTCTGTACCACAAATATATCACCCAGAGGAAGTCAGGGAGATAAAAGATTCATCTGTCACTGCCCAGAGTGCAGCTACTTGTTACAGCTGCAGGTAGGGAGACATCGTCTGTGGTGGGCCTGGGATGAGGCAGGGGTCTCTGGTAAGAGGTATTAAAGGCCACCGTAGACTTTAGGCCCCATTTACACTTGAACTAAGCGTCTTTGGGGATTGGTTTTTGAGTGTCTGTACAGCCGTTTTTTGGTTTCTTGTTTTATTTTTAGCCAATGGAAGTCTAGTTACTAGGCAGGAAACGTGAATTTTTGAGTTTTTTTTTTAGGAGCTCCCATTGAAGTCTATTTGGGCACAAATGTGCGACTGTTTCCCAAAAGCAGCTCATGTAATTACTGAAGAGACAAGCTTGACGCAACACTAGTCAGGCATGAGTGTGCACTATTAAATATAATGGAAGTCCTAGAGTTGAGCGTTGAACTGCTTCTAGTGAAGCTTCAAATCGATCAGGTGAGTGATGCTTAAGAGGGTACTTGGACATTTTTGGAGGGTATGACTTCTCTCAGGCATATACAATGGGGAAGATTTACTAAAATTGGTACACACAGAATCTGGTGTAGCTGTGCATAGTAACCAATCAGCTTCTAACTTCCGCTTGTTCAATTAAGCCTTGACAATAAAATCTAGAACAGTATTTCTCAACTCCGGTCCTCAGGGCACACTAACAGGCCAGGTTTGCAAGAAAACTGAAATACATCACAGGTGATATAATTTGCTGCTCAGTGATTGCAGTATTCTAGTCTGCATCTCCCCCAAGGTAATACTTAAAATGTGGCCTGTTAGTGGGCCCTGAGGACCGGAGTTGAGAAACCCTGATCTAGAAGCTGACTGGTTACAATGCACAGCTGTACCAGATTCTGTGTGCACCAGTTTTAGTAAATCTTCCCCTATATGAGTATGAGAATGCCCCATCCAAGTGACTGAGATTAGACAATTGCCCACTTACAACCTTGTGCCTTTTTCTCTTGCAGCATGACCGTACTCCTGTGTACAAGGCCAGCTCCATGAAGACATGGGGTTGATTCACTAAACCTGGAGAGTGCAAAATTTGGTGCAGCTGTATAGTAACCAATCAGCTTTGAGGTTTTATTTTCAAAGCCTAATTAAACAAGCTTAATTTAGAAGCTGATTGGCTACCATGCTCAGCTGTACCAGATTTTGCACTCTCCAGTTTTAGTAACCCCATGGTTTGATGGGTTTGGTGTACTCAAACTCAAGTGGCCTTTACACAATATAAGGTAAACTGGGATTCCCAGCACTGGAAACCTAGTGCGGACCTATGCACATACTCTTTCCATGCGCATTTTGGATATGTTCATATTTCCAAGCGAAGGAGCAATGTTAGAAATACTGTTCCAGTTTGGCGTGCACACACGTGCGCTTACCAATTAACGTACGCACTTAACCCCCGTTGCCCTTTTTAAACTGGTCTGTTATTATGAGCAGTTGTTAAATGGTCTTCAGCTTGTTCCTGGGACTTGATCCTCTGTACCTGCTTACCTGTGTATGACCCGGCTTGCCTTTGGATTTCACATCTGCTCCTGCCTCAACTTACCTGATTACTCTGCCTACTAGACTTGTCTTTGCTTGCTGATTCTGCACTACTTTGCATGGCTGTTACTGACCCTGGCCTTCATTCTAAGCTTGCTCTGCCTGCAGATTTGGTCCCTCGCTGCCCATTTGTTGCTGACCACTGCCTGTCTCCTGATCCTGCTTCTTCTGTCTTCTGTTCTGGTGCCAAGCTGCTTCTGCATCCTGTTCTGAGGACTATGACTACCAGCTCTACCCGCTTGAAGAGTGGACATCACCAGCCAGCTACTTTGGCACTTGTGCCGCTTATTTGCTTCACACTCTCTGTCTCCATTTCCAGGAGTGTTGGGCAGGAAGTGCATGGGAGGCCACTACAGCATTCCAGTCTTTACCAGGTTTGTGATACACATCCCTGACCTTACCCCTACTGAATAACTTTAGGATAAATAGGAATAAGCATTGTATTCTCAACCAACATCTGCATAAAAACATAGTTTGATGGATTTGGGTGGAAAAACTCAAGTGGCCTCTACAAAGCCTTGACCTCAACCCTGCTGAACATCTTTGGGATGAGCCCTAAAGCGCTAGGTCTTCTCTTCTGACCTCAGAAATGTTAATTTGGCTGAATGGGCACAGATTCCCACAGACTCTCTCCAAAATCTTGTGGAAACTCTTCCCATAGGAGGGGAGCCTTTTTCTTTCTGCAACGGGGTGGACGATTCCAAAATAATGTCCATGGTTTTTTTAGTTGGGATGTCCAAAAAGCTCATTTGAATGTGCTGGTCAGGTGTCAACAAACTTTTTGAATATAGTGTACAGTCATGTGAAAAAGTATGTACACCTCAAATTAAAAATTGTGACTTTTTCAACATATTTGAATACTCAAACATTACATCATCATGTAAAGCTTTCAGGTAAGGTTGATCAACTTGAATACAAGAGATTTAAGGCCCGTACACATGATAAGAAAATCTGAAGGGAAAATTCGTCCGACGACCGATCTGACAATTTTTGGATTGTTAGTATGGTGCTTTCGACAGCCAACTCCGACTTTTCGGCTGACAAAGTCCTGATGTGCAGGCTATAAAATTTTTGTTGTCTGTAATACAACGTCCGATTTTCGTCTCATTAGTACAGATTTCGACAGAAAAAAATCTTAAGAGCAAGACTAGGCATGCTCAGAGACGAAAGAACACATACAAAGCAATCCAACCCATGACATCACTTCTGAAGTAGAATTCTGTTGTATGGGAAAATTCGTATGAAAATAACCTCTTCACTTTCCACATCAGACTAGCATACCACAGATCGTTCGATAATCTTATCGTGTGTACGGGGCTTATGTCTTCCTTTCAAATAAATGCTTTTAAATAAAATTTAAATAGATCCAAGGGCTTTACATTAAAAAAAAGGTAAGTACTCCCTTGGCATCAGAAGCTGATGCCACTTTTGGTAGAAATGACTGCTTGTAGGCATTTTGCATAAATACCCACCAGTCTCTGACATCCATTCTGCAACATTTTTGACCACTCCCTCGTGCAAATTTCAGTTGCAAGATGTTTGGGGGTTTCCATGCATGAACTGCTAATTCAAAATCTCCCCTACAGCATTTCAATGAGATTCAAATTAGAGCTTCACTAGACAAGTCCTTAAATTTCCTTTTTTTCCAGTGGATTTCTTGGTGGATGTGCTAGTGTGTTTTCATTGATCATTAACCATTGTCATGTTAAAAGATCCATTTCTGGTTCATCTTCAACTTTTAGACAGATGGCCTCACGTTCTCATCAAGCACACTTTGACATGATGCAGGTTGGCTCAGGGACTGCAAGCTGTCCAGGCCATGAAGCAGCAAACCATAACATGTCCACCACCATGCTTCACAGTTGGTATAGGGTTCTTCTAATCTCCAAAGAAAAACATTCAGTGGTGTTTACAGAACGAAGACGTTGTGTAAGCTGCAATACAAATTAAAAATATAAAACAGATTACCGATAATGATGGAGATAAAAGTAGAGGAGGAGATACACAATGTGACTCTATATAATTATGATGAAGGGGTTTAGCTCTGCAAAGCGTAAGTACCGCCTGTGAAGGTTCGATATTCACATCCCCATATAGCAGTAGAGATACTACAGTATATGTATACAGCATGTGTTTTTGCACCATTTGCTTATCAGGGGGATCAAAAAAGCAAAGGGATTTCCAGTCACTACTTACCAACCAGCCAGCAACCAGCCAAATTAACCTGTCTAACAGAATGCGATAAAAACAGGGGTTTAGTTGCACACATTTGCAAATACATGCGTAAGCTGCAGGCCGCGACAAGGCACCCTGATATCTTCAGTCCCTAACTCTACCTTTAAAGAGTCTCCACAATGGGAGCACATGCATTCTGATGAGATAGATGGACAGGTGACTAGAGGGAGCCCACCCCTCCTTAAAGGCGCAGGGTCACACTGAACACCCAGCACATAGCACAATGGCAGCAAAGGTGTCAGTGTGTTGCCTGACCAATATAAACGTTATACGATATTGAAAAGTGGTCACCTCCCCCACCTATAACTGTTCTTCATAGTAAGGAGCACTGGAAGGGCAAACGCAGATCAAAAAAGCAAAGGGATTTCTAGTCACTACTTACCAACCAGCCAGCAACCAGACAAATTAACCTGTCTAACAGTATGCGTTAAAAACAGGGGTTTAGTTGCACTGACACCTTTGCTGCCATTGTGCTATGTGCTGGGCGTTCAGTGTGACCCATCGCCTTTAAGGAGGGGTGGGCTCCCTCCAGTCACCTGTCCTCCATCTATCTCATCAGAATGCATGTGCTCCCATTGCTTATCAGGGGGAGCCTGATCAGTAGTTTTGCCTGTTACATGTGTCCATGTGTGATTAATTTGGTCTGAGGGAATGTCCCCACTGTGTCCAATAGGGAGTGTGTTGGACAGTGGAGGAAACCCAGCCAATGACACACAGGCTTTTGTGGCTGTCTCAGTGGGAGGGCACAACCGCAGTGCATCCTGGGATAGGTCATAAAAGCCGGGGGCACATGTGACAGGATGTCTTTGGGCGGAAAGTCAGGTCCCAGGAGAAGGGTGACGGCTGTCTCTCCTCCTGTCAGAGTGGAAGGTGGTCACAGGCAGTCGGCCTAGTGGACCAGAAGTGTGGTGCTGAGCCAGGAGGTCCAGGATACTGACGGTGGAGCAAGTGGCAGAGCAACCTGAGGAAAAACAGTGTCCGTGAGTACCAGGGAGCTTGCCAGGGGTCTGGCCAGGAAGGGGACCACTCCGGTGAGAGTCAGTGGACAGGAGCCAGCACACACAGCAAGTAAGCAAGGGGGTGCCAAGTTAGACCCTAAGGAGTAACCTAAAGTCAAGTTCACCTTTTATCTCTTCACTTCAGTGGCAAGGTGAAGCAGCGGCCTTGTCGCATACACTACAGCTAAATGTCCTCAAGATTTGTGCACAGTTACTAAGTTGGAGTATCCCACTCATCCCTTCTCCCATCCCAGTTCAAATAAAATACAAAAAAAAACAAATCCCCTGGATTGTTCATTGACTGAGCCAAGGACTCAGTCAATGAACTCAGGAGGGATGTGTTGGAGCTGGAGAAGGTCCAGAGAAGGGCAACTAAACTAATTAGGGGATTGGAGGACCTTAAATATGAAGAGCGTCTGCAATCGCTTGATTTATTCTCCCTGGAGAAGAGACGCCTGAGAGGAAACATGATAGCAATTTATAAATATCTCAATGGTGATCTCAGCATAGAAAAAAAGCTATTCAGTCGGAAGGATTGCATGAGGACTAGAGGGCATACAATGCGTCTGGAGGAGAAGCGTTTTAACCTCAGGCAAGGAGGGGGGTTCTTTACTGTTAGAGCTTCAAGATTGTGGAATTCTCTACCACAAGAGGTGGTTTCTGCGGGAAGTATGGTGGCTTTCAAAAGACTCTTAGACGTACATCTCAAGAATCAGAACATTCAGGGGTATGCAAGATGATTACGGCCCCACACACCTACACAGGTTGAACTGGATGGACTATTGTCTTTATTCTATTACCAGATGTGTACAGTTAGAGGTTATAATATAAGGCATATACAAATGGAGACAAACAAAAATTCCCAGCTCACTTGCCAGCCTGCAATGAAACTGAATTGCCGTTCACTAACCGTTCACATGAAAAACAAAGGGTTTAGTTGCATGCATTTGCATTTTTTATGTGTAAGTTGTAGTGGCCACATCAAGGCACCCCAGTGTACTGCAGTTCTGGAGCACTGCAGGCTGGCTGGTAAGTGAGCTGGGAATTTTTGTTTGTTTTTTGACATGCGTCACTTTTTTTTTTTATTCATTCATAGCTGAACTGTGAATCTGTGTTTACTATACTCCAGTTTATAAATGAACGGGAAGCTCTGTACAGAGCTATTCCTGTTCATTCAATCTGTTCAGCTGAGGCTGCAGAGAAAAGGAATGAGGAATCTGTCCTCAGTCCCCTTCTTTGTCTCAAAAGTGAGACATCAGGGGTCTTTTTCAATGGGGCTCCTAAGAAGAAATATGTAAAAATACAATAAAATAAAATGGTAAAATAAATAAATAAATAAAACAACTAAAATAAAAAAGCTTTCACACCAGTGGTGGAACTACCAGGGTCTCTGGCTTTCCTCCACAGTGGGGGGAGCCCAAGATGGCAGAAAGGTGGCCCACTGTGGGACCATAATAATGGAAGTAAAGGGCCCTGGGAACAGTGGGAAGGGCCCTGGTCGGGGCCAGGGGGAGCCCTTCATGGTTTCTTGCACCGGGACCCTGAAGGTTCTAGCTACACCTGTGTTGTGTACAGTTGAAGGTTCTGATAAGGCATGAAAATGTTGGAGGCTCTGATGCTAGATGTGTATAGCTGGGGGCTCTGATATCAGGTACACTATATTGTCAAAAGTATTGTGACGCTTTGCCTTTACACACACATGAACTTTAATGGCATCCCAGTCTTAGTCCGTAGGGTTCAATATTGAATTGGCCCACCCTTTGCAGCTATAACAGCTTCAAGTCTTCTGGGAAGGCTGTCCACAAGGTTTAGGAGTGTGTCTATGGGAATGTTTGACCATTCTTCCAGAAGTGCATTTGTGAGGTCAGGCCAAAGGTGTTTTATCGGGTTGAGTCTTGCTTTGTGCACTGGTCCAAATCCTCTGATGGAGGGGGGATTATGGTGTGGGGTTGTTTTTCAGGGGTTGGGCTTGGTCCCTTAGTTCCAGTGAAGGGAACTCTTAGTGTCGATTCACACTATGGCGATCTGACTTCAGGGGCGATTAGTGAAGTCGCCGTGCACCGCGACTTCGACGCGACTTGCACGGACTTCACATAATGGAAGTCAATGCAAGTCGCTCCGACTTCGGTCAAAAGTAGTGCAGGAACTATTTTCTAAGTCAGAGCGACTAGAGTCGCTCCTATTAGAACGGTTCCCATAGCACTGAATGGACCGCGACTTGTCAGGCGGCCAAGTCGCCTGACAAGTCGCGGTAGTGTGAACCGGGACTTAAGGCGTCAGCATACCAAGATATTTTGGACAATTTTATGCTCCCAACTTTGTGGGAACAGTTTGGGGATGACCCCCTCCTGTTCCAACATGGCTGTGCACCAGTGTACAAAACAAGGTCCATAAAGACATGGATGAGCAAGTTTGGGGTGGAGGAACTTGACTGGACTGCACAGAGTCCTGACCTCAACCCGATAGAACACCTTTGGGATGATTTAGAGCGGAGACTGTGAGCCAGGCCTTCTCGTACAACATCAGTGCCTGACCTCACAAATGCACTTCTGGAAGAATGGTCAAACATTCCCATAGACACACTCCTAAACCTTGTGGACAGCCTTCCCAGAAGAGTTGAAGCTGTTATAGCTGCAAAGGGTGGGCCAACTCAATATTGAACCTTACAGACTAAGACTGGGATGTCATTAAAGTTCATGTGCGTGTAAAGCCAGAAGTCCCAATACTTTTAACAATATAGTGTATGTACAGCTGGCTTTGATTTTAGGTGCACATGCTAAAGGCTCTGATATAAGGTGTTTTCATTGGAGGTTCTAATATCAAGTATGCATGTACAGTTAAAGGCCGGTGTGTACAGTTGGAGGGTTTGATAGCAGGTGCACAGCCAGAAGCTTTAAAACCAGGCATGTACAGTTGGTGACAGAGGAGTAACTAGAACCTTCAGGGCCCCGGTGCAAGAAACCATGAAGGGCCCCCCGGACCCCTGGCTGGGGCCCTTCCCTTCAAGCCTGTGGCTCTTCCCAATGATCCTGGGGCCCTTTCCTCTCATTGCGGGCCCTTTATTACGGTCCCGCAGCGGGACCCTTTCACAAGTTCTGCAGTGGGTCCTCTTCCTGCCATCTTGGGGACTCCCCACCACCAATGCCAGGACTCGGTCACAAGTGTGACCTTTGCGATCCTGGAAGTTCACCCACTGGTGTCAGTAGTTTTTATTTTTTGGTATTTTAATTGTGTTATTTTTTATCATGTTTTTTTTTTTTTTTTTTATAACGTCACTGACTATGACTCTGTCCATTCAGAAAAGGAAGGAGCTGGTAAATTACATATTTACCGACCCCTTTCTGGTTCTCTATTGTGACACATCCCCTGCAGCAGTCGGCAGGAGAGGGGAGGGAGCACAGTGGAGGGGCACCAGGGGAGCACACAGGGGCCCAGAGACAGAAGAACACAAGTAAACTGGATAGGAGGAGTGGCGCGGGCAGCATACAGAGAAACCAATCTCCACCATTTTCCTCCTGCAGCTACAGGAGGAAAAAGGAGGACAGTGATTTCTCTACATGCTGCCCCCGCCACCACCCTTCCTATCCAGGTGTACAGGGGAGCCACACGGGCCCCCTGGAGCATGGGGCCCGGTTGCAATTGCAACCCCTGTAGTTACGCCCCAGGAGTATACAATTCAAGGTTCTGATACTAGGTGTGTACAGCTGGAGGATAAGATTCAAGGTGTGCACATTGGAGGTTCTGATATAAGGCATGCACAGTTGGCGATTCAGTTGGCGTTTCTGATAATAGGCATGTTCAGTTGGAGGTTCTGATACCTGGTGTATCTCATACCGTGAATATACACTATATTCTTTGGTGGTGAGGTGTGTACGTGGGAACAGATTGTCTCTTCTGCTGGTTCCTTTGTCCACAATTCCTAAAGACGATGCTTAGAGAAGGAATGTATCAGTAATTCCATATTAATCACCAACAAGTGCCGTCTCTCCAGCTAGCAGTGTGTGCTCTTATCTGCATGGTCTGTATCTGTCCTCTGTGGGAAGAACCGTCTTCAGTCATTGCATTGTACGGTATTTATTTTTATTTCCCATACATATATATTATGTCCACTATAAACTGAAGTTGCCATGTTGGTCCCTGCTCCTTGATGGAGCTTACAATCCAATGTCCCCACCACTGCCAAGCGCACACACACTGTGATCAGAAGCTCATGCAGTTATATTTTTGGGTTCTGAGTCTGGAAATGAAAAGGTAAAGATCTTATCTAATAAGACAGATGGGCTGAGTCCCCTACATCTCATGGACCTACAGTCAGGTCCATAAATATTGGGACATTGACACAATTCTTATCTTTTTGGCTCTATACACCATCACAATGGATTTGAAATGAAACCAACAAGATGTGCTTTAACTGCAGACTTTCAGCTTTAATTTGAGGGTATTTACATCCAAATCAGGTGAAAGGTGTAGGAAATACAACAGCTTGTATATGTGCCTCCCACTTTTTAAGGGACCAAATGTAATGGGACAATTGGCTGCTCAGCTGTTCCATGGCCAGTGTGTGTTATTCCCTCATTATCCCATTTACAAGGAGCAGATAAAAGGTCCAGAGTTAATTTCAAGTGTGCTATTTGCATTCGGAATCTGTTGCTGTCAACTCTTAATATAAGATCCAAAGAGCTGTCACTATCAGTGAAGCAAGCCATCATTAGGCGGAAAAAACAAAACAAACCCATCAGAGAGATAGCAAAAACTTTAGGTGTGGCCAAATCAACTGTTTGGAACATCCTTAAAAAGAAATAACGCACCGGTGAGCTCAGCAACACCAAAAGACCCGGAAGACCACGGAAAACAACTGTGGTGGATGACCGAAGAATTCTTTCCCTGGTGAAGAAAACACCCTTCACAACAGTTGGCCAGATCAAGAACACTCTCCAGGAGGTAGGTGTATGTGTGTCAAAGTCAACAATCAAGAGACTTCACCAGAGTGAATACAGAGGGTTCACCACAAGATGTAAACCATTGGTGAGCCTCAAAAACAGGAAGGCCAGATTAGAGTTTGCCAAACAACATCTAAAAAAGCCTTCACAGTTCTTGAACAACATCCTATGGACAGATGAGACCAAGATCAACTTGTACCAGAGTGATGGGAAGAGAAGAGTATGGAGAAGGAAAGGAACTGCTCATGATCCAAAGCATACCACCTCATCAGTGAAGCATGGTGGTGGTAGTGTCATGGCATGGGCATGTATGGCTGCAAATGGAACTGGTTCTCTTGTATTTATTGATGATGTGACTGCTGACAAAAGCAGCAGGATGAATTCTGAAGTGTTTCGGGCAATATTATCTGCTCATATTTAGCCAAATGCTTCAGAACCCATTGGACGGCGCTTCACAGTGCAGATGGACAATGACCCGAAGCATACTGCGAAAGCAACAAAAAAGTTTTTTAAGGGAAAGAAGTGGAATGTTATGCAATGGCCAAGTCAATCACCTGACCTGAATCCGGTTGAGCATGCATTTCACTTGCTGAAGACAAAACTGAAGGGAAAATGCCCCAAGAACAAGCAGGAACTGAAGACAGTTGCAGTAGAGGCCTGGCAGAGCATCACCAGGGATGAAACCCAGCGTCTGGTGATGTCTATGCGTTCCAGACTTCAGGCTGTAATTGACTGCAAAGGATTTGCAACCAAGTATTAAAAAGTGAAAGTTTGATTTATGATTGTTAATCTGTCCCATTACTTTTGGTCCCTTAAAAAGTGGGAGGCACATATACAAACTGTTGTAATTCCTACACCGTTCACCTGATTTGGATGTAAATATCCTCAAATTAAAGCTAAAAGTCTGCAGTTAAAGCACATCTTGTTTGTTATATTTCAAATCCATTGTGGTGGTGTATAGAGACAAAAAAGATTAGAATTGTGTTAACGTCCCAATATTTATGGACCTGACTGTACGTGTATTTTTACAGTTCTGGTAAATTGTGTTGTTTTTATAATCATTTTTCACATTGAATTACAGAACCGGTCAGGGATGGGCATATGTAAGGATCTAAGACAGGGCTTCTCAATCAGGGTTCTGTGGGAACCCTCGGGTTCCTCCTGAGGTTGCTAGGGGTTCCTTGAACAATGGGCAATTTCTGCCTCTCAGAGTTTCCAATGACACCATTTAGCTGTCTGTATGGGGTAATTCTTCCCAATGATGACAAGAGTATGGAGAATTCTTCCCACTGACTGTCTCACAAATGTGTCATGAGTTGTAGATTTTTCATTTTTCTTTCAAGGGTTCCTCTGTGTTGAAAAGGTCGAGAAAGGCTGATCTAAGATATTCAATCCAGAGCTGCAGTACCTCTTCTTTGCCTTCCGGTTTGCATGACGCCCATCATCACTCAACCCAGAAAACAGAGGATATGCTGTGAATGCAAAGCGTAATGGCCCCGGCCAAAGCACAGTTCATTCACACCGTACTGGTGCAGACAGCTGTGCTGACATTGCCCTCTGCGCCATTGATGACCACCAAGCCCAGATAAGAAGGCAAGAGGAAGATGACCGGTCTGAAGACTTTATAAAAGCATAAAATACACGCAGTGAGGGCCCCAGATTTGGCAGAGGGGTTTATTTTGAAGAGGAGGCGCAAAGCCGGAAGCCGGGCTTTAATTTTATAACCAGTTCTAGTTTTTTTAAATGATCCAGAATGTAAATAGCATCAGATGTTCTGCTTTTAGACCAGTCCTTGACCCAGAGGAACCCTTAAAATAATTTTCAGGTCCTGCTAAAACCAGTTCTTTAGTGTTCAATGGGAAAAATGCCCTTTACATTGGTGGCCAGTGGCAAAAATGCCCCACCCACAGTGGTGGTCAGATCCCCCCATCAAACAGCTAAGAAAAGTCATTGTTGTCATGCCGCTGGCTCTGCCAAGTAGTGTTGGCCCCCGAACTGTGTGGGCACCATCAGATAGGAGGTCAGTCACAGCTCAAGAAACCTCCAGTAACCTCTGGAGGAACCTTAGGGTTCCATGGAGCCCTGGATGACAATGGCTGTTTTGGATCAATGGCACACTGGTAAATCCAGGGCCAGGATGGGGGGGCAGGAGGGGAAGCACCCCGGATGCCATGCTCTAATGCAAGGGGGTGCAGCAATCGCACACACTGTCCAGATTAGTGGATGGCAACCAGTGGGCAGGGGCTTCAGTTGTCACCCAGAGGAACCCTTGAAATAATGTTCAAGTCCCGCTAAAACCAATTCTTTGGTGTTCAGTGGGAAGAATGCCCTTTAGATTGGTGGCCAGTGGCTAAAATGCCCTATTTAGTGGTGGTCAGAACCCCCCCATCAAACAGCTAAGAAAGGTCATTGGTGTCATTCCGCTGGCTCTGCCAAGTAGTGTTGACCCCAGAACTATGTGGGCACCATCAGATAGGAGGTCAATTACAGCTCAAGAAAGCTCCAGTAACCTCTGGAGGAACCTTAGGGTTCCATGGAGCCCTGGATGACAATGGCTGTTTTGGATCAATGGCACACTGGTAAACCCAAGGCCAGGATGGGGGGGGGCAGGAGGAAAGGCACCTCCGATGCAACACTCTAATGCAAGGGGGTGCAGCATCGCACACACTCTCCAGATTAGCAGATGGCAACCAGTGGGCAGGGGCTTCAGTTGTCACACAGTGCTGCTTCAACACACCCACATTGCCCACAGTGGGCATGAAGAACATCCTGCACATGCAGAACCACCTCCCAGCTGTTACAGAGGAAGTCCATGCCAACAATGGGCTAAGTGATTTTTGCAGTTTGGGAGGGGGAAACACAGTTCCCCACCCATCTTTGCCCTCTGTGTTGTCGAACGCGTCCCCGCTCTGGGTGCTCCTGGCACTGGTGACAATTCGCCATTTTTAAAAGTACATAGAAAATTATAGAAAAGCTACAGAATGCCATCGGTGGAGCCATGCGTTCCTTATCCGGCCAGTGAAGGGACAATGCATGGAGGCAAGTGAGCATTTCTCTGTGAGGTCAAACACCTTCACCTGTCTAGAAGAGCATACTGGAACTTGTAGTCCTTTGACTGCTGTATAACACTAGGGGTTCCTTCCCTGGCAGGGCCCCCTGGTGTGATACCTACTGTAAGTCATATCACAGAATTGCTGTGATAACATTGTTTTGTCTATGGCTTTGTTCTCATAAAGGAGATATTTTCCGGTCGCAGTGTACGGTGCAGGATGGGAGCGAGAAGGATGAGTGTTTTCCTAGCTGGTCCCACGCTGGGAGTCTGGACTCTGCCTTCCCTGGGCTGCGCTCTCCATATAACACAGAGATCTTATTCTATAGCGACCTTCGTAGCCGCCGCAGTCCTAGGCGTATCTCGATGACCTTGGAGCTCCTGGTGGGAAGAGGCTGGTTTATGAGGATGGGGGGAGCGGGGGGGGCTTCAGTCTTCCCATGGTCTCTGCAATACAAGATGACCACCCTTAAAGAGGCATGGCACATGTAGTCGGTGAAGTGTCTTTAGCAATACGTAAATATGTAAAGTTCAGAAATTTATCAAACCTGAAGAAATTTAAATCTGACCTCCAGTCTTTCCTTCAGTCTTGCACAGTTGTACAGGCTCCTCTCCTGGGCTGAAATTACCTGTTCTGATTTCATCGAACACTGTGAGCTTCTCGCAATGTGCATTAGAAGCTGCAGCAAGTCAGATAAAATCAAAAAGACTTAATATGACTCTTGCAGGAAGTATAAGGAAAACCCAGTGCTAGGGCAAAAAATAGTGTCCCTGGTTAGGTGGTTTAGAGAGAGTCTCTAGTATTTACTACTAGTGGCAAAAATAGGTCCTTCACCAAATGTCCAAGTAAAATATTTTCAATCCATAATAACATATGTAGAAGTTCATATAGGGTTTTACGATTTTGCAACATCAGCAATTTCTTGTCTGGCTATGCATTTCGGAGTGAAGTTCCCTTTCTCAAGCCAACCAAGTTGTCTTAAGAAAAGGAGATTTCTCCTTGAAACGTGTAGCCACACCTACGTGTGACATCATCCCAGCCACTTCCGGTTGCTGCCTGCTGCTTTGTTGCTGTCCACAGTGGCCAAACATACAGACACAGAGTTTCGGAGTGAAGTCCCCTTTCTCAAGCCAACCGAGTTGGCTTGAGAAAGGGGACTCCTCCTCGAAACATGTAGCCCGGCCCACCTACCTGTGACGTCATCCCGGCCACCTCCAGCTGCTGCCTGCTGCTTCATTGATGTCCAAAGTGGCCAACCATATATACACAGACACAGATGACTCTTCGTGGTTCCTGGCTACGCATGCATCACTTCCTATGTAGCTACACAATAGAGCAGGGATCTTCAAACTACGGCCCTCCAGCTGTTGCGGAACTACACATCCCATGAGGCATTGTAAAACTCTGACATTCACAGACATGACTAGACATGATGGGAATTGTAGTTCCTGAACAACTGGAGGGCCATAGTTTGAAAACCACTGCAATAGAGGGTTCAATCATCCTCTCTCTATGCTGCCATCGGCTGGGACCTAGAAGGATGCCACATGCTGGATCTTAAAGATAATGCTATTTTTTAGCCAGCTACAGTTCTATTCAAAATGATTCAACCCCCACTGAAATTGATGGTTTTGGCCAGTTTGACATTGATTTTGATCATTCAGTCATCCTGCTTACAATTAAATCATAGAGGCACGTGTAGGTCAGACAAATATAACATAACATTTATAATGAAATAACCACAAATGTATTTTTTGTGCTCACATCATTATCAGTTTTATTCAACCCCCAAGTGACATTCAATCTTAGTACTTAGTACAACATCCTTTTACACTTAAAACAGCTTTTAAACGTGAAGCATAGCTTGACACAAGTGTCTTGCAGCGATCTACGGGAATCTTCGCCCATTCGACATGGGCAAAAGCCTACAGTTCAGTCACATTCTTAGGCTTGTGCACTGCAACTGCTTTCTATAAGTCCCACCAGAGGTTCTCAATCGGATTTAAGTCTGGTGACTGTGATGGCCACTCCAAAATGTTCCAGCCTTTAATCTGCAACCATGCTCTAGTGGACTTGGAGGTATGCTTGGGATCATTGTCCTGTTGAAAGGTCCAACGTCTCCCAAGCCTCAGGTTTGTGACGGACTGCATCACATTGTCATCCAATATCTCCTGGTACTGAAGAGAATTCATGGTACCTTGCACACGCTGAAGCTTCCCTGTACCTGCAGAAGCAAAACAGCCCCAAAGCATGATTGACCCCCCGCCATGCTTCACAGTAGGCAAGGTGTTCTTTTCTTCATAGGCCTTGTTCTTCCTCCTCCAAACATAGCGTTGATCCATGGGCCCAAACAGTTCTAATTTTGTTTCATCAGTCCACAGAACACTATCCCAAAACTTCTGTGGTTTGTCCACATGACTTTTGGCATACTGCAGTCGACTCTTCTTATTCTTTGGAGACAGCAAGGGGGTGCGCCTGGGAGTTCTGGCATGGAGGCCTTCATTACGCAGTGTGCGCCGTATTGTCTGAGCAGAAACTTCAGTACCCACATCTGACAAATCTTTTCTCAGTTCCTCAGCAGTCACCCGGGGACTTTTCTCCACTCTACGCTTCAGGTAGCGCACAGCAGTCGAAGTCAGCATCTTCTTTCTGCCACGACCAGGTAGCGTTTCAACAAAACAATGCCCTTTGCCATGAATTTGCGAATGATGCTTCCTATGGTGTCTCTTGGTATGTTTAACATCTTTGCAATCTTCTTATAGCCATTGCCCTTCCTGTGAAGAGTTATCACCTCTTCTCTTGTCTTCCTGGACCATTCTCTTGACTTCACCATGTTTGTAACCACACCAGTAAATGTCTAGAAGGAGCTGAGTATCACAGTCATTTTAAAGCTGCCTAATTGGTGCTTATTAGGCTTTATTGCTGCTCCTTGACATCCACAGGTGTTTTCAATACCTGATTGAAAACACTTCAATGAACCTCTGTTCTTCAGAGTGGTAGTCTTTAAGGGGTTGAATAATTGTGTCAATGAAGAATTCACAAAATAAACATTTACTACTGTGTTACAAAACCAATTGATGTCATTTTAGTTGCATATGGTTCTTTAAGAAGTCCTTGTAGGATTTCATTCTGAATACAATTACACTAAATTCCCTAAAACCCTTTACAGCATTGGGGGGGGTTGAATCATTTTGAATACAACTGTATATGTGAGTTCACCCCATTACCGTTTACCCCATTAAATGTATTATTTTTAAATGCTACATTGAGAGTGGTGCGCTCTCTTTTCTCTCTCTTTTGTCTCCTTTGCTGAGTTCCCATGCTCACTGCAAAACCCGAATAGATTGCCTCCTGCTGGACATCCTGCTGACTGCTTATTGATATGCAGTATCAAAGTTCTTTAGATGTGAGTCCATAACCTCAATAATTCCACTCCCTAATGTTATTTTTTCATCCACTACACTTAGTCACTACACTTTAATTCAATTTAGCAAGTCAGAGTCTGCCTTATTTCCTGGATGTAGGACATCCAGCGTCATCTAGCACTTTTCTCCCCAGTCTGACTGTCTCTGGCCTGCGCCTTTCCTTCATTGGATTTTAGTTCTTTCAATTATGGAAGCTCAGCATCATATTTGGCCGTTACCTAGGGTGGTCAGCATGAAAATGCAATCTACCTAGGAACGCCCACTCCTCCACACTGACACCCACTCATCAAGGCATCTTGACATTTACATAACTCCTCCCAAGAGCCAGCAAACTGCTTGCATGAGGACTGCGGGAGCTGTGATGTTTATGCGAAGCTATTTATAGCACCCTTCTGGCTCCACCTACCAGCCATGATCTGCCTGGGTTGCATAAAGTAGCACAGAGACCCAGTGATGATTGATCTCGGTTTATCTAAAAGAAAGAAGATCTATAATGAAAAAAGGAAAGGTTTTATTGAAAAACTTTATGGGGGGGGGGGGGCAGACCACAGAGATTGCAGAAGACATCAAAGGAAGGGCTAAGTATTATTAATTTCATTTTTTTTTTCTTTTTTTTTTATGGTGCGTTGTTGTTGTCACTTTGATGACCAATGGGACAATGGCACAAAAAAAAAATGACACCGATTTTAACCCATCCCTATTCTATCACAAACTTAAAAAGATTGGCTTTAGAAAAACTTTAACCACTTGCCGACCGCCGGCTGCATATATAGTGCGGCAGGCTGGCTCGGCTGCGCGAATCTCAGTACCTGTACGACAATCCGCGGGAGCGCCCCCCATTAGCCAGTGGGGAAGCTAATTCACAGGGCTGGCAGCTGCGATTGCCGCCGGGCACCCGCGATCGCTCCCTGTGGAGACAAAACAGCGGTCAGCTGTTGTAAACACAGCAGACCGTTGTTCTTTCTGGTATCATAGTTACATAGTTAGTCAGGTTGAAAAAAGACATAAGTCCATCTGGTTCAACCAAAAAAAAAAAAAAAAATGCAGAGCTCCTGTGTTCCTCCTATTTAGGAATACAGGTCTCTGTGTTGATTTCACAAGCCCATCCCCCCACAGTTAGAAAACACCCCCTAGCAATACATTTAACCCTTTCATCGCCACTGGTGTTAATCCCTTCCCTGCCAGTGTCATTAGTACAGTAACAGTGCATATATTTAGCACTGATTACTGTAGTAATGTCACTGGTCCCCACAAAAGTGTCAGTTATGGGTCCGATCTGTCCGCCGCAATGTCGCAGTCCCGCTAAAAATCGCTGATTACCGCCATTACTAGTAAAAATAAATTACTAAATAAAAATGACATAAATCTTTCCCCTAGTTTGTAAATGAGATAACTTTTGTGCAAACCAATCAATATACGCTTATTGGGATTTTATTTACCAAAAATATGTAGCTGAATACAGTTGGCCTAAAATGATGAAATATTTAGAATGTTATATAGCAGAAAGTGAAAAATATATATTTTTTTTGTTTTCTTTTGTTTTTTCAGAATTGTCACTCTTTTTTTTTATAGCGCAAAAAATTTAAATCACACAGGTGATCAAATACCACCAAAAAAAGCGCTATTTGTGGGGGAAAAAAAACGATTTTATTTGGGTACAACATCGCACCACCACGCAATTGTCAGTTAAATTAACGCAGTGCTGAAACGCAAAAAAACAGCCTGGTCATTAAAGCGGTTGTAAGCCTAAAAAAAAAAAACGGACCCCCGGACACCACTGTGGGAGCTGACATGCTCCCTCTGTGTCTCTTCCGGGTTCGGTGGCTCTGGCGCTGTGAGTGGCCGGAGCCGCAATGACGCATGCGCGCGGGAGTCATTTTCCGGCAAGCTCTCGGCAAGGAAAGCTGAAGGTCCGCTGGACCTTCAGAGCACATGCGCCGCTCGCGTGAGCGGCTGCATGCAATGCAAATATCTCCTAAACCGTGCCAGTTTAGGAGATATTAATTGTACCTACAGGTAAGCCTTATTATAGGCTTACCTGTAGTTAAAAGTGGAAAAAAGCGGGATACTACCGCTTTAAGGGGGGAAATCTTCTGGTCCAGAAGTGGTTAAAGCAGAAATCCGGGCTAAACAAATATTACCTGAATCCTTTCATCATGTGTATTCTTGAATCTCAGTGTGCTTTGTGTATTTCTTCCAGATCTGTGCAGTAATGCAGTTTGAGATTTCCTGTAATAAAGACCGCTCACTGCTGCTCTCTCTCCTTGTGCAGGGTGACTGGTCTTGTCTCCGCCCCCTCCTTTATTTTTCTGCAGGCAGCTTGTAGTGGGTGGAGCCTACTGGGCCCCTCCCACAGCTCTGCTGTCTGCAGAGGCAATGTACAGCACAGTGATGATGTCACTGCTACTTTTACAAGGTAATATTATTATTATTATACAGGATTTATATAGCGCCAACAGTTTGCGCAGCGCTTTACAATATGAGGGAAGACAATAAAGTTACAATACAATTCAATACAGGAGGAGTTGGACGGCTCTGCTCGTTAGAGCTTACAATCTAGAAGGAATATCTGTTTTTTCAAAGGAATGTGGTCTACACAAAATGGACTTATATCCTTGGCAAATATTAAGAAATGGTTTTAAATGAAAGAAATAATACACTGTAAATATTGAAGACTTTAGGGTCCATATGACCTTCTAGATAATATTTTACTGCAATAGACCCCCAAATTTTACAGGATTTGTGTTTCCTCCACCAATCAGATTGCTGAGATTTCTGCTCCATTCTCGAAGCCATTATTTTACCAACACAGTATATAGGAGAGGGTGGGAGGGGCTTATTCTGTGTCATTTTAGGAAACATTTTCTTGAATGGTGATAGTGTATGGCGAACCTGGATACAATTTGTACCTTTGTAGAGAGATTAGAGGATTGTGTTAATCCTACTTTAATCATTTAAGACCTGCGAGGACTTGGTGACTTCCGGCCACTGGCATTTAACCCATCCAGTGCCAGCGTGCACCACAGACCATGGTGCGCCACGTCTTCTGCAGCGGGCTGCGGAAGCCGACAGGTTAACAGGGAATTATGTCAGAGCTAAAGAGGAACCGTTTTATTACATGACATTAGCAGACCTCTGCTAATCCTTCCCAGCCCCTGGAGGATGATAAAATGATACCTAGTAGTGCACTCGAGAGACCTCAGCTGACGTAACTGCTAAATAAATCCAGTAAATAAATTCTATAGTCATGGGCGCCTGCAAGGGGGGGCAAGTACCCCCCCCCCTGGAAATTTCTTGGCCTGCTCTAAGAGGGGAATCTATGGGGACCCTGATCTAAAGGGGGATCTATGGGGACCATGGTCTGCTCTAAAGGGGATCTATGAGGGACCCTGGCCTACTCTAAAAGGGGATCCATGGGGACCCTGGCCTGCCCTGCTCTAAAGGGGGATATATGAGGGACCCTGGCCTGGCCTGCTCTAAAGGGGGATGTATTGGGGACCCTGGCCTGCCCTGCTCTAAATGGGGATGTATTGGGGACCCTGGCCTGCCCTGCTCTAAAGGGGGATGTATTGGGGACCCTGGCCTGCCCTGCTCTAAAGGGGGATGTATGGGGACCCTGGTCAGTGAAAGAAAAAAAAAAGCAACTTGTGTTGCAATAGTCACCTTCATTCCAAAACTGTCCAGTGTACTACTTTGCTCGTTTGAGCCTAGGCCGTCATGGACCCGCCTCAGTGGGCCTGGGATCACAGTACTCCTGGGCTGAGTGGCACTCACATGACATTGCAAAAGAAGAAGAGAAGGCCTCCTTTCGTCACCATACTGGCCTGCAGGAAATACATCCATGAGTTTAGAAAGGAATCCCCCGCCTTAAAATAATCTTATTTTGTTGCTTTGCACTCTGAAATGAAGACAGACACAGTTTTTGTTTTATCCAGCTGTATTTAGTCAATGCAATGTATAACATCCAAGTGAAAGATATAACACCAACATGTCAGAAAGAAAAAATAAAACAATTCAAAAACAGAATCATTGAGTTGGAAAAAGGATCACCCCCCTTGTGTAAGTATTTTGTTGGACCACCTTTTCCTTTAAAGCGGTTGTAAACCCTAGAAAGAAAAAAAAAACCTGCAAGACAAAGGCATAATGGGCTAGTATGCATCGCATATGTGTAACTTAACTTAGAACGAAGCCCCGACACGGACCCCCGGACATTGCTGCGGGCGCTGCCATGATCCCTCGCCGTATCTTCCGGGTTCGGCGGCTCCGGCGATGATTGGCCGGAGCCACGAGCGATTTTCCGGCAAGCTCCCGGCAAATTAATTGAAGGTCCCCCCGGACCTTCAGAGCGCATGCGCCGCTCGCGAGAGCGGCTGCATGCACTGTAAATATCTCCTAAACCATGCCGGTTTAGGAGATATTATTTGTACCTACAGGTAAGCCTTATTATAGGCTTACCTGTAGGTAAAAGTGTCAAAAAGCGGGATACTACCGCTTTAATTCCAGCCTTTAGTCTGTTGGGAGATGTCTCTACTAACTTTGCACATCTAGACTTTGCAATATTTGCCCACTCTTCTTTGCAGAACTGCTCAAGTTCAGTTAAAGTTGTTGGTGACTGTTTTTGGACTGCAGTCTTCAAGTCATTCCACAGATTTTCAACGGGGTTTGAGTCTGGGCTCTGACTAGGTAATGCAAGGACATTCACCTTTTTCTCCTTCAAGCGCTGTGTGCTCAGGTAAAACTTCTTCCCATTGACAACTTTCTGGCAGAGGGCAGCAGATTTTCCTCAAGAATTTGCCGGTATTTTGCCCCATCCATTTTTCCTTCCATCCTGACAAGTGCCCCAGTCTCATCTGCAGAGAAACGCCCCTATAACAGGATATTACCACCCCCCATAACAGGATATTACCCCCTCCATGCTTTACTGTAGGAATGGTGTTATTTGGATGGTAAACTGTATTGGAGTTCCTCCAGACATATTGTTTGGTGTTGAGGCCAAATAATTACATTTTAGTCTCCTCTGACCAGAACACCTTTTTCCATGCGGCCTCAGAATCTTCAAGGTGCATTTTGGCAAAGCTCATTGGTAACTGCATGTGGCCTTTCTTAAGATGTGGCTTTTTTTCTTGCAACCCTCCCATTCAAGCCACATTTGTGGAGAATTTGTGATATTCTTGTCACTATCACACAATGACCACTCTTTGTCATAAATTTCTACAACTGCTTCAGAGTTGCTGTAGGCCTTTTGGTGGCCATTCTAACCAGTTTCCTCCTCTTCCATCCTGTTTGGAGCGACGTCCTGATCCAGGGAGTGTCTGTGTTGTACCAAATACCTCCCACTTCTTAATAATAGACTTCCCTGTGCTTCTAGACATTGATAAAGCCTTTGCAATTTTTTGTACCCATCTCCTGACTTGTGCCTATCCACAACTTTATCCAGAAGATCTCGGTGACAGTGCCTTGCCACCCATAGTTGATCGTTTGCTTCAGTTGCACTACCAGGGACTGGTATGCTCCAGGAAAGCTCTTTTCATGCTGAGATAATCAAAATGACCACAGCTGATCACAGTTGAAAGTCAAATGGCTTTGTGTGCCATTGAGAAGGTGATTAGCTATACCTGAATGAGTTTACAAATCATTTTTAGGAGGGGGTGATCCTTTTTCCAACTCTGTTGCAAAGTTTAGATGTGCAAAGTTAGTAGAGACATCTCCCAACAGACTAAAGGCTGTAATAACAGCAAAAGGTGGTCCAACAAAATACTGACACAAGGGGGTGATCCTTTTTCCAACTCAATGATTCTGTTTTTGAATTGTTTTATTTTTTTCTTTCTGACATGTTAGTGTTATATCTTTCACTTGGATGTTATACATTGCATTGACTAAATATAGCTGGATAAAACAAAAACTGTGTCTGTCTTCATTCCAGAGTGCAAAGCAACAAAATACGATTATTTTAAAGGCGGTGATTCTTTTCAAGATAAATGAAGTGCAGATTCAGATTTTGCCATTATTCTAAATTGATGAGCTGCATGCCACTCTTGTTGTCACTTCAATTTTGTGCAGATGCTGTGAATTGCCCTTTCAATGTGCACGTCCCATGCTACTAATAAAAGGAAAGAGCTGTCCTCCATGTTTGTTCTTCTTCCTTCCTTTGATTGCGCACTTTGAATTTTTTTCCCATTTGTAGCTTGGTAAAAGTCGATGAGCTGCTACTATTTTTTTCCCTTGGAAGTGTTGGCTGCAGGGCTGCGTTTAGCAATCACTGGGCCCCATGCAGCCTTCCTATAGACCCCCCGAAAATATCAAAATAATATTTTTGCAAAATATAAACTAAAACCATTATTGGTGGACACAAATGCCACATAACTTACAAAATTCCTGTTCATTTTAACCTCTTCCCGCAAACTGACATACCTGTACATCTGTTGGAAGAAGAGGTTGTAGCGGGATGATATGCAGCTGCAGACATCACCCCGGTAACATTTTTTAGAGCTGGCAGTCGGCTATCAGGAGAAAATAACCGATGCGGCACCGCAGCCACTCGGCCATTATCCCAGCAAGCGGGCGGGGATGCCCCCCCCCCCCTCCTCCTCCTATGGCTCTACCTGGGTCTCCTGTCCCACCGGGAGACCCAAGCAACCAGCTGGCACATCCACTGGTTGGAGACCGAAGCCGGATTTGGCTTTGATCAGACCTCAGATCATGTAACCTGGAAGCAACATCACTTCCGGTTTACTTGTCACCAATGGCGCCGATTTAAAAAAAACTGTCAGTATTCTAAAATGCAGATTTCGGCGTTTTTAATACATTGAAGTGCAGTGGAGGCTTATATTTATTTATTTATTTATTCTACAACATTGAGGCCCCTTTCACACTTGTGCGACTTGTCATGCGATTTGGGACTGAAAAAAACTGTTCCGTTTTTTGGAACAGAACAGAACCCTATTTTTCTCCCGTTTAAAAAACAGAAAGGACGCAAAATCGGATGTCAGCGGTGTCATCCTCTAACATCCGCAATCCCATAGACATACATTATGTCCGCATATCATCCGCAAACGGATGGGATGATATGCGGACATACGGAGCGGATGACACAAATGTCATCCGTGTCCGTGAAAAAAAAAAAAGTGCCGGAGCGGATTGCAATACGGTCCGCTCCGTGTGAAAGAGCCCGTACAGAGACAGAGGAAAACCTGAAAAGAAGCGCCACCTGCTGGGTTGTCGGAGGATAGCAGAATACTAACCTGCATTATTTCTAGATAGATAGATAGATAGATAGATAGATAGATAGATAGATAGATAGATAGATAGATAGATAGATAGATAGATAGATAGATAGATAGATAGATAGATAGATAGATAGATAGACACACTATATTGTCGAAAGTATTGGGACACATTCACACGCACATGAACTTTAATGGCATCCCAGTCTGAGTTCTGTATTTACAGCTATAACACCTTCAACTCTTCTGGGAAGGCTGTCCACAAGGTTTAGGAGTGTGTCTATGGGAATGTTTGACCATTCTTCCAGAAGTGCATTTGTGAGGTCAGGCACTGATGTTGGATGAGAAGGCCTGGCTCGCAGTCTCCGCTCTAATTCATCCCAGAGGTGTTCTACTATGGGGTTGAAGTCAGGACTCTGTGCAGGCCAGTCAAGTTCCTCCACCCCAAACTCGCTCATCCATGTCTTTACTTTTGTTAATATAGTGTATCTCCAGGGTATTCTGATGATTGTTCAGACTCCATAACCACCCAAGCAAAAAGAGTCGGCACTTGGTCTCTGATCTTCAGCATATTATTTATTTTATCCTACATTCCTATACGTTCCTATAGTGTGCCTATATATATATATATATATATATATATATATATATATATATATATATATATATATATATATATATATATATATATATATATATATATATATTATATATATATACACACACACACACAGGAATATATATATTATTATATATATTATTCTTTTTTTATTCAGTGTTGGCCATAAGCAAGCAAGAAAAATGCACAAAAACCGCTGCACATTATTATTTTATTTTTTAATTCTCTTGCAGATTATAGACATGAGTTTGCAGATAGGATTTCCCAGGTACTGTAAATTTTCTTCCTACCCTTCTAACTGGTTCCTTGCCTCTCCCATTAGCCTGCACAGAGACCGAAATCAAATTACAAGCAGCCCCTGCAGCATCAGGTATATGTCTGAGGTTTCTGTATTTTTCCTAGGAGGGACTGTGTTTTCTGGCTGGACCAATATTTCAGAGCCATTAGTTCACTAGGAACCATTGACATCATTGTAGCATGCCTTGGGACAACACATTGGGGGGGGGGGGGTGCTTTAGCTGAACAAATTCTGATTGGTCGCTGTGGTACCGAATATGGAAAGTGTCTTCTTTCTCTCTGGGTGAGGATATTTATAGTGCGGACTCAGCAGGTGGCTCAGGCTCGGTTGGCGTTCCTGAACGGCCCATTTGCCCGCTGATGAGTACAGATGTCTCCGCAGCCGTCGATGTGTATAAACTCTTATTCAGCACTCAATGTTTTTTTTACACAAACTGACACTTCTATACACATTACAGAGTTTTTCCGCTTATCGCTGCCCACCCTCGTCCGCCAGCTGCAGGCCGTTAAAATGGTAAAGTGCACCTGTCACTCCTGCCTAAAACTGTCCTGGCATCTTTAAAGCATCAATTAATGATTGCAATAAATTAGACCTGAAGATAAAAATAGGTTTTCCATTTCCATCTACATGCCAGGTGAGAGCTGACTCGGTGTCCAGCTTTTTAGTTGTGTCGGTAACCCCAGGGGCCACAGTCTTCCTATTGAAGGAAATTTGTTCAGATAAAATAAAGCTGAACTCCAGGCACAAAAAGTCTCATATAAATGTATCCTTCAATAGTATTTTGTGTGCACCAAATGTATTTGCAAACCCTTGTAAAAGTAGCAGTGACATCATCACTTTGTTGTGCATAGTCTGTGCAGGGAGCAGAGCGGTGGGAGGGGCCCATAAGGCTCCACCCACTACAAGTTGCCTTCAGAAAACTACAGGAGGGGGCGGAGACAAGACCAGTCCCCCTGCACAAGGAGAGAGAGCAGCAGTGAGCGGTCTTTATTACAGGAAGTCTCACACTGGATTACTGCACAGATTTGGAGGAAATACACAAAGCACACCGAGATTCAAAAATAATACACATGATGAAGGGATTTAGACAATATTTGCTTATAAAATGTCTTATAATGCCTGTAACCACAAGGCCCACTAGCGTAAGGTGACCAGATTTTGCACAGAGTGCTGGGTACAGGACTGCATAATACACAGAGCGCTGGGTACAGGACTGCATAATACACAGAGTGCTGGGCACAGGATTACATAATACAAAGAGCGCTGGGCACAGGACTGCATAATACACAGAGTGCTGGGTACAGGACTGCATAATAGACAGAGTGCTGGGTCCAGGACTGCATAATACACAGAGTGCTGGGCACAGGATTACATAATACAAAGAGCGCTGGGCACAGGACTGCATAATACACAGATCGCTGGGTACAGGACTGCATAATACACAGAGTGCTGGGCACAGGACTGCATAATACACAGAGTGCTGGTCACAGGGCTGCATAATACACAGAGTGCTGGGCACAGGACTGCATAATACACAGAGTGCTGGTTACAGGGCTGCATAATACACAGAGTGCTGGGCACAGGATTACATAATAAAAAGAGCGCTGGGCACAGGACTGCATAATACACAGAGTGCTGGGCACAGGACTGCATAATACACAGAGCACTGGGCACAGGACTACATAATACACAGATCATTGGGCACAGGACTGCATAATACAAATAGTGCTGGGTACAGGACTACATAATACACAGGAGGGTGGAAGGCATAGAGTACAGGGTTCAGAGGTTTGCTATGCTCAAAAGACACTTCTGCCCCCACATCCATAGCTCACCTCTGCACCCCTCTCTCACAGATTATCTCTGCTGCCACCTCTTAGCCCTTCCCCCACAACATGCCCTCTGTACATGTAGCACCCTCCTAGGTAGGTGCTAGAGAAAGAGTATAGTTTTTGGCTCTGTCTGCCTATCAGAAGAGCAGCAGGTAAATTCTATATTGCTTTCTGCTTATCATCAGGGAGCAGGATCTGTGAGTTAGGTCTGCTCTATGTGCTCAGTGTGTGATTCATGTGGTCTGGGGGAGTGTCCCCACTGGTCCAATGGGGAGGCACTTTGGACAGTGGAGGAAGCCTGACCAATGGGTACACAGGCTTTGATACAGCCCACATGATTGGCACAGACTGGTTGTCCTGGTGCATTGTGGGGTGTAGTATAAAAGCCAGGAGCACATGTGCTCAAGGTCTTTGGCTGGTGAGCAGAGTCCCGGAAGGAGGGTGGCGGCTGCCTCCTCTTCTGCAGTGGTTGGTGTATGTTCACAGGCAGTTGGCCTGGTGAGCCAGATGTGTGGAGCTGAACCCAGAGATCCAGAAGAGCTGACTAGGAGGAGTTGAGACACTGGAGAACATGAAAACAATATCGTGAGTACAGGGGATCATGTCTACAGGCCTGACCAGGAAGGGGGCCACTCCTTAGTAGAGTAGTCAGAGAATGGATGTCAGCTGGTGGATAGAAAGGGGGTGCTAGGCGAGTACCCTGAAGATAAGTGTTTATTCAGGAACGTTACCTCAGATTCATCTAGTGGCAAGGTGAAGCTGCAGCCTTGCCCAGTGCCATCTTAAGAGCATTATAGGCCCCCGGGCAATGCAGTGCACTGGGGCCCTGCCTACATAATCGCCCACGAGAATAAAAATGCAAATAATCGATAAGGCAATATTTATTGGTACAGCAATGCCAGGCTAATGACAGCTTCCAAGTTCAGTGGCTGGGTCAGGTGAACACCCACACAAGGACGGGAGTCAGACTGGACTGTCCTGTGTGTGCCCATTCCCGTGGAGGTGGACAGGCATTCCTGCAGTTGTGGGCTCCCCCTCCACGACCCAAGTGGCCTGACAGCAGCGCAGGGTGGACAGGCACTTGCCACCTGCTAAGTTCGGTGGAGGGATGCACACGGGAATCGGGAATAATGCTTGGCTGGGGCTGGGTCGCTGGGCAGGTGGGGCCCCCCCGGGGAAGTGGGGCCCCTAGGCAACTGCCCAGCGTGCCCATTCGGTAAGATGGCCCTGGCCTTGCCACATTCTCAGATAGAAGTCCTCAGCATTGTGAATAGTTCAAGTGTTGGAGTATCCCACTCATCCCTTCTCCCATCCCCATATAAAATAAAACAACAAAAACAACAACCCCTAGACTGTTCATTGACTGAGCCAGAAAGGAAAGTGTAAAGATTCAGCATGTAGTTGCTACAGGGATTAGGGAGAGTGGGATGAAGAACCAAGTTCACAGTGATGGTTGCCAACGGCAAAGGATTGACTTTTGTCAAAGAAGTAATCAGTTCTTTCAAGAAATGTGCAGGAGAGTTAGAGAAGAAGAGATGCATCATACTGTACAAAAGAACTGTGTCTGCTTTACAGTGATCGGTGCAAGTGTAGACGGAGAAAGTGATGGCCCGGGACACAGAGATCGGTGTGTCGGGGGTCATGTCTGGACATGCACTACAAAGAAAAATGTTGACCGTGCAATTTATGACAGTGGGACAGTTTTCCAAGACAGTATGGCGAGTGTCTGTATGTACATGTGCTATAAAGAAAAATGTCGGCCGTGCAATGCCCGACAGCGGGACAATTTTCCAAAATAGCAAGGGAGATCAGTTGGTCTGGTGATATGGAGGTGCAACTGAGGCCCAGGTACAGACAAGGATGACGGATGCGTGTGGATTGAGGAGCACGATCTGCTGTACAGTGATCTTCATGCTGGCTGAGCTGAGTTGGAGCGGCAGTGAAGAGGTTACTGTACCGCGAGGGAAAGCTCGCGCTGAAGAGATCTGCCTAGCAAGAGCAGCCACCGCCAGAGAATCAGCTAATTTGGAGTTGTGGGCGGAGTCGCCGCCCACGAACAGCCAGTCCGGAAAGAGGAAGGGAGCCTACAAATTACTTCTGCTTTCGGGTGTAGCTGAGAGGGAGACACTTGTGGGGAGGAGCAAGATGGCAGGTCCCGGAGTGAACCGGAACACAGAGGCTATCCCACGTGTTGGCGGAGATCTTGACTGGAATGCCGATGACGACCCTGTGGGACACAGGGGTGCGACTTGTGCCTGATGGACGACTGGCGTTGTGTACTGGAGCTAGCATGGAGCATCTGGGCCTGGTATGCAGTCAGTGTCTGAATCTTACCATGCGGCTGCAAGTGTGGGGCCAGTGCGGGCACTGTGGCAATCCGAGGAGTGACGGTCAGAAGATTGAATATGATGTGGAAGACTGGGGTCACTCGAGTCCTGTTGGCTTCTGAACCAGGAATCCCTGTTGGCAGAGGAAGAGAAGTGCTTAAGATGTTGCTGGAGCCGGGGCCAGTAGCACCTGCTTGTACTACAGTGTGCCAAGTAAGGGAAACCCACACTACAGAGGCAATGTGCGTGCAGGTAGTGAGGGCTGAGGATGCACGGAAGACTGCAGTGGCAGACACCAGCACCGTTTCAACAATGGCAGAGGGGAGTCAATGGCCTGCGGTGTGAGACTGTGAGTGTGAGCAGTGAGGAAGAGGCTGGGGCCATTGATGTGGGGTCTCCTAGCTTTCAACATCACTGTGGATGCCCGTGACTAGGGATGCACTGATCAGACTTTTTTGGTCCCGATCCCGATGCCGATCTTTTGCTTTGTGAAATCGCCGATCCCGAGTCCGATCCGGAAGTACTGTTTTGTGAGCTTATAACAAAATAATACTTCCGGATTGGTATCGGTATTGGCAGATACCTTATAACAATGGGCATTTACAGGTAGAGCCCATTCACATTAGCGCGACTTGTCAGGCGACTTGTCAGCCTGACAAGTCGCGGTATGTCGCGGTCCATTGAGTAGTACAGGACCCATTCTAATAGGAGCGACACAAGTCGCTCCGACTTAGAAAAAGGATCCTGTACTACTTTGGGGCGACCTCGGAGCGACTTGCATAGACTTCCATTATGTGAAGTCTCTGCAAGTCGCGCCGAAGTCGCGGTGCACAGCGGTGCACGCGACTTCACAGGTCGCCCCCCAAAGTCGTGTCGCGCTAGTCTGAATGGGCTCTTAAACTTCCCTCCTCCGGCAGACGGAACGAAAAGATACATTGTATTCATTGTGTTTACTTAACTGGGAGACTGACAGGCATTTGCAGGAGGCTCTTTTTTTCTTCTTCTTCTTCGACAGCTGTTCTCTGCTCCCTCACAGCTATATAAAGAGCAAAACCGGATCGGCCCGTGAATCTGTTAATTTTACCAATCCCCCGATCCAGCCATTATGGCCATATCGGCGCCGATATCCGATCCGAATATCGGATCGGTGCATCCCTACCCATGACATCATTGACCTAATGAAAAAATAGAAAGTAGGTTCATTATTCAGACACATAGGGGATATTTATAAAAGAAAAAAAAAAAAAAAAATCTGCACAGTAATTTTTCCCAGTGAAAGTACATGTAAAAAAAAAAAAAAAAAAAATGTTTTCGGACTATATCCTGTGTTAGTCAAATGCTTTTTATTGATTTAAAATGGAAATATATTGCATTTGGCCACTAGATGTTGCTCAGTTCCACCTAGTGAACAAATGCGGTATTTTCCATTTTATTAATGAAAAAACACTCAACCAGCACAGGAAAAAGACTAATAGCATTCCTTTTTTTATTACCCCACTCGTGCACAGAACAAATGCCCCACTCGTGCACAGAACAAATGTACATTTACTGGTTGAAGTTTTTATAAATGCCCCCCATAAAGTTAATTTTGTCACTGCGCTATGATAACAGACCACACAGTGAGGCCTAAAGCACACAGTGGCGTGATGGCAGGAAAGGAGTCGCGATCCTACTTTATCGCTTCCCGCTGAGAAGGCCATCATCCTGATGAATCTCTCCGGATGTAGAGGATTCACACTTCAGGCCCAAAATATCCTCTCGGAGCATGAATATCGGCTATAAATATGTCAAACACTTCACAGCTGGCAAGTCCTCGTCTCACTGGGATATGACCTTTGCTGCACCTTTTAACATATATATATATATATATATATATATATATATATATATATATATATATGAAAAGAAAATTATCAACCTACAGAGGGCTGAATTCAAAGACACCTCGAAAATCAAAGTGAAAAAAATGATGCAGCAGGCTAGTCCATTTTTCTGAAATTTCATTGCAGCAACTCAAAATGGTCCTCAGTAGTTTGTATGGCCTCTACGAGCTTGTATGCATTCCTGACAATGTCGGGGCATGCTCCTAATGAGGCAATGGATGGTGTCCTGGGATATTTCCTCCCAGATCTGGACCCAGGCATCACTGAGCTCCTGAACAGACTGAGGTGCAACCTGGCGGCATCCGATAAACCGAAACATAATGTCCCAGAGGTGTTCTATTGGATTTAGGTCAGGCGAGCGTGGGGGCCATTCAATGGTATCAATTCCTTCATCCTCCAGGAACTGACTGCATACTCTCATCACATGGGCATTGTCGTGCACCAGGAGGAACCCAGGACCCACTGCACCAGCATAGGGTCTGACAATGGGTCCAAGGATTTCATCCCAATACCTAATGGCAGTCAGGGTGCCATTGTCTAGCCTGTAGAAGTCTGTGCGTCCCTCCATGGATATGCCTCCCCAGACCATCACTGACCCACCACCAAACTGGTCATACTGAACGATGTTACAGGCAGCATAACGTTCTCCATGGCTTCTCCAGACCCTTTCACGTCTGTCACATGTGCTCAGGGTGAACCTGCTCTCATCTGTAAAAGCACAGGGCACCAGTGTCAGAAGTGCCAATTCTGGTGTCCAATGGCAAATGCCAATCAAGCTCCATGGTGCCGGGCAGTAAGCACAGGGCCCACTAGAGGACGTTGGGCCCTCAGGCCACCCTCATGAAGTCTGTTTCTGACTGTTTGGTCAGAGATATTCACACCAGTGGCCTACTGGAGGTCATTTTGTAGGGCTCTGGCAGTGTTCATCCTGTTCCTCCCTGCACAAAGGAGCAGATACCGGTCCTACTGATGAGTTAAGGACCTTCTTTGGCCCTGTCCAGCTCTCCTAGAGTAGCTGCCTGTCCCCTGGAATCTCCTCCATGCTCTTGTCCTGAGAGACGCAGCAAACCTTCTGGAATGACACGTATTGATGTGCCATCTTGGTGGAGTTGGGCTGCCTGTGCAACGTCTATAGGGTCCAGGTATCGCCTCATGCTACCAGTAGTGACACTGTCCCTAGCCAAATACAATACTAGTGAAAAATAGTCAGAAAAGATGAGTACGGAAAGAAAATGTCAGTGGCCTCCACCTGTAAAACCATTCCTGTTTTGGGGTCATCTCATTGTTGTCCGTCTAGTGCTCCTGTTGTTAATTTCATTAACACCAAACTAGCTGAAACTGATTAACAACCCCCTCTGCTACTTAACTGACGAGATCAATATCACAGGAGTTTAAATGACTTGATGCTATACTCTGATTAAAAAGTGTTCCTTTAATTTTCTTGAGCAGTATATATATATATATATATGTGTGTGTGTGTGTGTATTTACATTATCTCACAAAAGTGAGTACACCCCTCAGTTTTGTAAATATTTTATTATAACATGTAAATTTGCTGTCCCCTCAAAATAACAACACACAGCCTAAACCACTGGAAACAAAAGTGAGTACACCCCTAAGTGAAAATTTTGCCATTTAGCCATTTTCCCTCCCCGGTGTCATGTGACTCGTTAGTGTTACAAGATCTCAGGAGTGAATAGGGAGCAGGTGTGTTAAATTTGGTGTTATCGCTCTCACTCTCTCATACTGGTCACTGGAAGTTCAACATGACACCTCATGGCAAAGAACTCTCTGAGGTTGAGGCTCTGAAAAAAAGAATTGTTGCTCTACATAAAGATGGCCTTGGCTATAAGAAGATTGCCAAGACCCTGAAACTGAGCTGCAGCACGGTGGCGAAGACCTTACAGCGGTTTAACAGGACAGGTTCCACTCAGAACATGCCTCGCCATGGTCAACTTAAGAAGTTGAGTTCACGTGCTCAGCGTCATATCCAGAGGTTGTCTTTGGGAAATAGATGTATAAGTGCTGCCAGCATTGCTGCAGAGGTTGAAGGGGTGGGGGGTCAGCCTGTCAGGGCTCAGACCATACACTGCACACTGCATCAAATTGGTCTGCATGGCTGTCGTCCCAGAAGGAAACCTCTTCTAAAGATGATGCACAAGAAAGCCTGCAAACAGTTTGCTGAAGACAAGCAGACTAAGGACATGGATTACTGGAACCATGTCCTGTGGTCTGATGAGACCAAGATAAACTTATTTGGTTAAGATGGTATCAAGCGTGTGTGGCGGCAACCAGGTGTGTCTTGCCTACAGTAAAGCATGGTGGTGGGAGTGTCATGGTCTGGGGCTGCATGAGTGCTGCCGGCACTGGGGAGCTACAGTTCATTGAGGGAACCATGAATGCCAACATGTACTGTGACATACTGAAGCAGAGCAAGATTCCCTCCCTTTGGAGACTGGGCCACAGGGCAGTATTCCAACATGATAACCCCAAACACAACTCCAAGATGACCACTGCCTTGCTAAAGAAGCTGAGGGTAAAGGTGATGGACTGGCCAAGCATGTCTCCAGACCTAAATCCTATTGAGCATCTGTGGGGCATCCTCAAACGGAAGGTGGAGGAGCGGAAGGTCTCTCACATCCACCAGCTCTGTGATGTCATCATGGAGGAGTGGAAGAGGACTCCAGTGGCAACCTGTGAAGCTCTGGTGAACTCCATGCCCAAGAGGGTTAAGGCAGTACTGGAAAATAATGGTGGCCACAAAAAAATATTGACACTTTGGGCCCAATCTGGAGATTTTCACGCTGGTAAAGTAGTGAGTGTACAGCTTGTATAACAGTGTAAATTTGCTGTCCCCTCAAAATAAGTCAACACACAGCCATTAATGTCTAAACTGCTGACAACTGTTAAAATCTGTGTTTACAACAGCAGACAGCCGTCCTCTCTCCACAGGGAGAGATCGCGGGTGCCTGGTGGCAATTGCGGCCGCCGGCCCCGTGCCTCAGCTTCCCTGCTGGTGAATGGGCGCGCGCCTCAAGCGGCATCTATGTGCCCCCAGGATCGCTCCTGCGTACCACTGTACAGGTACAGCGATTCATGGGAACCTGCCACCGTATATAGGCGGCGGCTGATCGGCAAGTGGTTTTAATGGCCGGAATACTCATGTGCAATACTCAGCTTTTACCACGTTTTTAAAGTAGCTTTATTCCTGCCAGGAGAAAAGGCGCTCCTAGGAGCTCAGCAAACGCTGTATATGTGGACTGAAAGTAAAGCAAACAATGTTTTGACTTTTCAAGGAAAATATATTTTGTAATAAGTAGGTACACACTGCCATCTTGTGGCTAAATATGGTATTTGCTTATCAAGACCCTGAAATGTAACTGCTCAAATTACGCCATTGGGCTCTCATTTTTATGCATCAAGCATTTGAAGTGGATTGGAGGGCACTTCAGCATAGGATACATTATTAGACATGCGCAGCTCTTTTCATTACGAAATTTTTCTTACATACATCCGAATTTCCAAATATAACATTAACGAATTTCAACACACCTGAATGAAGCACATGACACCCGGCCTATAGACAAATGGCTTTCCCATCCTGAGTGGACGTCATATGACATTCTGTCAGGATTCGCTGATTACATGGCCGCAGGGCCACGCAGCGGCCCAATCTGTCAGCCGATGACTGATCAGAGTACCGACTCGCTGCCGCTACCATGTGATCGCTGTGATGAATCACAACAGGTTCCATGACAGTTGTACACAATGGATAGCTTCCTTTTAGGCCATCCGATGTGAACAATTGTGTTTCTAGCTGTGATTAGTCAATTTGATCACATGGTACAGACAATGAAAATGACAGCTAATCACAGCAAAGCAGACTGAATGATTCAGTTTAATTCAGTTAAATGCTTGCTTATAGCAATATAATACACTGTTATAAGCAAACATAACGTGTACAAAAAAAAAAAAAAAAATCAGATCACTTCTCCAGAGCAGTACAATGTTACTATGGTATCCATCGTAAAAATAAGAAAAAAAAAAAAGAGAAAAAGGTGTAATAAATTAAAAAAAAAAAAATATAACTTTTTTTTTTCTTTCTGTCACCAGTCAGGGTCCCTGATCACCGCCACACCAGTTATATAATGATGCTATACTGCACTGGTGACAGTATTTAAAAAAAGAAAAAATAAATATTTTTTTTTTTTTTTTTAATTTCTTCATTTTCCCAAAACAATTACAAAAAAATTACAACTTTAAAAAATCTGCCATGCCTCTAACTAAATGCCTTGGACTGTCTACTTTCCAAAAACACATTTTTTTTTCAAAATTTCAGTCTTTTTTCATTGATTTAGCAAAAAAGAAAAATCCCAGTGATGATTAAATACAACCAAAAGAAAGCTCTAGTTGTATAAACAAAATCATAAAAATTTAGTTCTGGTACAGAGTTGCATGACTGCGCAATGGTCATTCAAAATGGGACAGCGCCTAAAGCTAAAAATTGGCCTGGGCAGGAAGGGGGTAAAAGTATTAAAGGGGTAAAACATTAATTAAATAAACAAAATGTATTTGTTTCATTCAGATGTTTGAAGCATCTTAATGAAATAAATGATTCAAATTAATTTAATAATAGCTAGTTGTTAAGTAGGTGGGTGACCTCCTGGCCATCACATCCTTAACAACCAAGACTCATCTGCTGTCAGCGAGATTCTCCACTAACAGCAGTATGTAAATAAAACATTTGGCGGCATTAACATTTTTTTAAGATGTAGCACCCTACAAGGTAGGTGCTAAGCAAAGTATAGTGGGCCTTGGCTGCCTAACAGCAGGGCCATGATTTTCAGCTGGGCTGTCATGTTCCCAGGTGTAGCTGTTGAGACTGGGGAGTCTCCCCACTGTGCTCCATGAGAGGGTTCTCATTGGGCAGTGGAGGAAACCCAGCCAATGGCACACTCAGGCCTGTATCTACACCAGAAAGGCAGATTCTGCTGCACAGGATTCTGGCAGTGGGTATAAGTTTGAGGGAGCGCATGACGCAGCGTCTTTGGCGGGAAGCAGAGTCCCAGGAGGGAGAGTACGGCTGTCTCTCCTCCTGTCAGCAGGATCGGGTGTCCTGGGCGGCTTGCCTGAGGGGACGGAGTAAGCTGAGCTGCAGAGAGGATCCGGTGTGTCGAGGACCAGCGGAGCAGAGGGGGGTCCAGTTTCAGGAAAGCATTTCCAGTTCGTGTGTACTGTAATCTGCCCCTGGGGTTCTGCCTAGCAGAGGGGACCACTCCGGTGAAGGTCCAAGGGATCCAGGAGCCAGCTAGCGGTAAAGGGGGTGCCAGTGTTGACCCTGAAGTGTAGAGGGGGTGCCTAGTGAGAGGACCCTGAAGTGTAGAGGGGGTGCTTAGTGAGAGGACCCTGAAGTGTAGAGGGGGTGCCTAGTGAGAGAACCCTGAAGGGTTAGAGGGGGTGCCTAGTGAGAGGACCCTGAAGTGTAGAGGGGGTGCCTAGTGAGAGAACCCTGAAGTGTAGAGGGGGTGCCTAGTGAGAGAACCCTGAAGTGTAGAGGGGGTGCCTAGTGAGAGAACCCTGAAGTGTAGAGGGGGTGCCTAGTGAGAGAACCCTGAAATGTAGAGGGGGTGCCTAGTGAGAGGACCCTGAAGTGTAGAGGGGGTGCTTAGTGAGAGGACCCTGAAGTGTAGAGGGGGTGCCTAGTGAGAGGACCCTGAAGTGTAGAGGGGGTGCCTAGTGAGAGAACCCTGAAGTGTCAGAGGGGGTGCCTAGTGAGAGGACCCTGAAGTGTAGAGGGGGTGCCTAGTGAAAGAACCCTGAAGTGTAGAGGGGGTGCCTAGTGAGAGGACCCTGAAGTGTAGAGGGGGTGCCTAGTGAGAGAACCCTGAAGTGTCAGAGGGGGTGCCTAGTGAGAGGACCCTGAAGTGTAGAGGGGGTGCCTAGTGAAAGAACCCTGAAGTGTAGAGGGGGTGCCTAGTGAGAGAACCCTGAAGTGTCAGAGGGGTTGCCTAGTGAGAGGACCCTGAAGTGTAAAGGGGGCGCCAGCGGTTGGGCCCTGAAGAGTTAAAGTGTGCAGTGTTGAGAGTTGCAGCGGCACAAGCAGTTACTGAGAGCTACCAGTGAAGGGCTGGAGGGAGCTGTTTACAGGACTTTTGAGCTAGCCAGAGTATCAAGAGTCAAGTCTCCGTCTAGTCCAGGACTTTTGAGCTAACCAGAATGTTGAAGGTCAAGCTCAAGCACAAGTTCAGCAAGTCAGTATCTTTCAAGCGCCAGCAAGCGTTGGTCAGCATTCAGCTGGCGTCAAGACAGCGCTAACAGGCATTTTTCTGCAAAGTGTCCCAGTTGTACCTAGTTGAGCCAGAGGAGTATCCCACTCATTCCCTTCTCCCATCCCCATTATCAAATAAACAAAACAAACCAAAGATGCCGGAATGGTCATTGTCTCCAATCTCACACTTGGGTATTCAGCTTAAATGGGCTGAAGGTGTCACCAGTAACAATGGCAGACTACAAAAAGAACAGCGACATTGTTTTTGTTTTTTCTTGCTTTTTTATTGTTTACCTTCTGCTGTCAGCGGGGAATCCAGCTGACAGCAGATGAGTCATGGTTGCTAGGGACATCACTGGTGGTTCCTTAACAACCAGCTATTCCTCACACAGAGGTTGGATTAGTCAAGCAATTTTCGACCGATTCGAATTGTAATCATTCCCAAAATTTGGAGCTTGTAAAAAAATTATTAAACCAAGTCCGAAAGCGAATAACCAAACAAAATTAATAACATAACGAATCTATCCAAAACTAAACTAAATTTTCCATTCTGCACATGACTGTACAATATTTTAGTTCAGTGCCCCCTATATCCAGCCCAAGTCCTAGTACCCGGCACCGAGCGCTCCACCTCACTGTTTACAGCACAGGTACAGGGCAGGGCCAGAGCCACACTGACTATGGGGGACTATGTACCCTTCACTCTTTCAAATGGGGAGGCAGGATCTGGGGGGCCTCTTTAAAGGGGGCTCCCAGATTCCGATAAGCCCCCCCATCCAAAGACCCCCCACAACCACCGGGCCAAGAGGCCCTTATCCTGTTGGGAAGAGACCCTTATTCTCCTCAGCATGGGGAAAAGGTGCTTTGCCAGGGGCAGTCCCCCCTGGCAAGGTCCAAAAAAAAAAGATACGATGCTTGGCACCTTGCTCCTGCGCTCAGAACCTGGTTCTCGAACACCCTCTATCACAGGACTTTCCACTTGGCATCCCCAAACGGCTAAAGCTTGCTGCCCTCTATGACCGGGGTGGTTGACTTGACACTGTAAACAAACAAAAAAAGGGCGCACCAGCCTAGCGCATTATCCTCAGTAGGCTAGTGCGCCCTCTCTTTTTTGTTTATGTTCCCCCTGGCAAGGTACCTCCCCATGTTGAAGGCATTTGGCCTGGTATGGTTCAAGATGGGGGGCAGTAGTCTCAGAACCCCAATCCCAGCCCCCTTTCCTGGCTTTTTGTGGGGTTTCTCTTTGAAATTCATACCAGACCCCACACTGTTTTCAGTTCTTTTGTTTTTGTTGGGGTTCACCTTGTCACCCATACCAGACCCTCATCAAGGCTAAGGGTCTGGTATGTATTAATAGGGGGAACCTTACATTGTATTTGTACAAACATTGGATGTTTTATAAGAGATTAGTGCCTGTATGGTCGGTTCTATCTAGAAGCCAAAATGCAGCATAGTTTTTTTAATAAGAAACCTATACCTCATTTTGGCCAATAGATGGAGCTGATAATGTAGGATCTAATCTCTAACAAAAATTACAGAGACATTTTGTTCAGCTTGCAGGAATACTTCTGAAAACAAATGTTTCATAACTACAAATAGTGCCCATATGACAGTAGATTTAGTGCCGGTTCACGTTATTGCGGCTGCGGAGATCGCATGTAATTCGGAGCGCACTGCTCCTTCATTACATGTGATCTCATGTGCGGATGCGAATTTGCACTGTATCTGCACCAAAGATGCACAGGACCCTTTTTTTCAGCCGCATCAGGATCGGATCGCACAGGGTTCACACTTGTGCGATCCGATTCTGTGCGAACTGTCAGATCGCACTGCGATATGCGATCAAACTGGGGGTGTCGTTAACATTTAATTGACACCCCCTGCGTATCGCATATCGCAGTGTGAACTGCCAGATGTGCGGATGCGATGCGGGAACAGGCTGCGAATTCGCAACCTTCCTGCATCGCACAAGTGTGAACCGAGCCTAAAATCTGATTTATTATTGCTAATCTAGGATCTGAGCATTGAGTTTATCTATATCAGAAGTTTCTGTGCAAAATGTTTTATCAGTCAGAGATTATCTTGTGGCCTTGAAACGCATTGTCAATGTTGTAGCTGTATGTAAACGTATAGAGCTGATGGTAACTTTCTATGTTCTGGGTCAAGGATGAGGTATGGAGATAAAGATTGTACAGGTAAGCTCCATGCAGATAGATGAACAGGCTTTGAAGAGTTGAAGGTTGGTTATCGTGGAGACCTTAACTACGTAGATAATGACCTTCATTGGAGCAGAAGTAAATATCAGCCCTGCACTTGTCACTCCTGACTTTATGCAAGATCCAAGAGCAATGTACAAAAAGTTTTGGAGCTCAGATAGGTGGGATGTGAACTGTATCATTCAGATTTATTAATACTATTGTATTCTGGCAACTGTATTGGGTTAATATTTTTACTGAGTATTTAGCATTAAAAATTCCTTTTTTAGTGCACATGCCTTTATTTATATTTTCCTTCAAATTTACATACAGACTAAGCTGCCCAGGAAATATGACAGTTACACCCACCGGGTGACAACGCTACTATGATTTCACTGCAGAACAAACAAGGTTGTCACCCAGTTACAAGAATAACGAATCTACTGGCGGGATCAACAGATAATAAAATTATCTTATATTTTCTTGTATTGCACATAGTAAAAACGTACAGCTCATTTACACTTGCGATTGGGGAGGTGGGGGGGGGGTGTAAAAACATGCTATTGAGCTGTGTTTTTACCACCCTAACCACTCCCCCTTTACCACTTCAATACGGGGCACCTTCTTCCCTTCCTGCCCAGGCCAATTTTCAGCTTACATCGCTGCCGCACTTTGAATGACAATTGCCCAGTCATGCAGGAGTGTGCCTAAACTAAATTTTTATAATTTTTTTCACACAAAAAGAGCTTTCTTTTGGTGGTATTTTATCACCACTGGGTTTATAGTTTTTGCTAAACAAACAAAAAAGACTGAAAGTTTTTGTTACAAAGTTTAGCAAATAAGTCATTTTTCTCCTTCACTGATGTGCCCTGATGAGGCTGCACTGATGAGCATTGATAGACTGCACTGATGGGCACTAATGAGGCTGCACTGATATGCCACACTGATAGACGTCACTAATGGACACTGGTAGGTGGCGCTGATGAGCATTGATAGGCTTCACTGATAGGCTGCACTGATGGACACTAATTGACGCTGATGTCGCTGCACTGATATGCAGCACTGATAGGCTGCATTGATGGGCACTGATGAGCACTGATAGGCTGCACTGATGAGCACTGATAGGCGGCACTGATGGACACTGATGTGGCTGCACTGATAATCAGTGCCCTGATTATAAGTGTAAATATGCACTGTCAGTATCGCTGGCTACCGGCTCTCCTCTCCTCATGCTGCGACAGCATGTGGGTAGAAAGCACACTTGTATAAAGTACTCAAAACCCATACTTAAGTAAAAGTACAAGTGCTCGATCAAAAAGTGACTTGAGTAGAAGTACTAAAGTATTCAACATTTTTTGTACTTAAGTATTGCAAGTAGTTATTTTTTTTCATTTTGCTACTCAAGTACTGAAAGTAAAAGTACAAGTACTGTGTTATGTAGTTATTAAAGAAAGAAGTCAAAAGTTTGAACATCATATTGTTTTTTATTATTTCAAATGATTAATCTAAAGGACAATCACAATTCATTTGGCTGTAACTTTTTGTAAACAAAAACAGATTAAGTATGTCCCTCCCTTTCCCTTTAAAGCATCCCTCCTTCTCTTCCCTGCATGTTTTTTTTTCTCCACAGCTTATTGGTGCGCAAAATCATCTATAAACCAATGTGATATACAACAATATATTCCAATAATGAAATAAAGGAAGAGTGAAATCAAAGTCAATAAAAAGTCCATATATATATATATAATGCCATAATACCATATATATGTGACAAAACAAGATGAATATATTTTCAAAGGTGCAGGAATCAAACAGGTGCTATTCCAAATAATAGGTGCAGACTCCTCCCACCACCTTGTGGATTTTCCCCTTACCCGGCGGATGAAGGTAAGTGCAAAATAATATCCAAATAGACTCTTCCAGTGAAACAAAACTGCAAAACCTGTGCTCTCAACTTCCAGTGAAAAAAGCAAAATCAGCCTCTTACCAGAAAAAAGGTCTATGTACGCTTGTGACTCTCCTTGGTTGGGGGAGGTTCTCTTTCCCCTTAACAGCAGATATGTAGACCATTTTATTTATACATACAGTAGCATTTATTTTTGTATGCACTGATAATACACATGACATTATACACATTTTTTTGAACTTCATGAAACCTGCCATCTACTGTTCTGGCAGTGGTAATTTTTATAATTGTAACGAGTAACTATGCAGCACAAAAAAAAAAAAAAATCATTGAAAAAAGAAATACAAAACCAAATATCTTGGACTGTTTATTAACCACTTTGCCACTGAGTACCGTAGTACTACTGCGGCAAAGTGGCTCGTTATCGTCTGACGATGTAGACCTACGTCGTCAGACACTCCCCCTTGTGGGCGGCGCTGCGCGCCGCCGGAGGCTCGCTCCCGCTGTATTCAGTCACAGCGGGAGTCGCGCCAGGGGAGGAGCAGCGGCGATCGCCTCTGCTCTTCCCCGATCGTCGGGGATCTAGTGTGGAGATCCGCCCGCCTGTGTAAACACAAGCGGGCGGATCTCCCAAGTGACAGGGAGTGACAGATCGGAGTGTTCAGCATAGCTGAACACTCCGATCTGTCCCTGGCTCACACAGTCACCTCCCCCCCCCCCCCCCACACGTCAGTAAGCACCAGGCATACATTAACCCCTCCCTCTCCAATAAAATTAACCCCTTCCCTGCCAGTGTCATTTTTACAGTAACAGTGCATATATATAGCACTGATTACTGCAGTAATGTCATTGGTACCCCCAAAAGTGTCAAAAATGTCAGTCAAGGGTCCGATCTGTCCGCCGCAATGTCGCAGTCCCGCAAAAAAAAATCGCAGATCGCCGCCATTACGAGTTAAAAAAAAAACACCAAAAATGACAGAAATCTTTCCCTTTGTTAGTAAACGCAATAACTTTTGCGCAAACCAATCAAAATACGCTTATTGTGAATTTTTTTACCAAACATAGGTAGCAGAAAACAAATTGGCCAAAAATGTAAAAAAATTTTGGTTTTTACATTTTTTTGGGGGGAATTTCATATAAAAAAATGTTAAAAATATTGTTGTTTTTTCAAAATTTACGCTCTTTTTTTTCTTTATAGCGCAAAAAGTAAAAATCGCACAGGTGATCAAATACCACCAAAAGAAAGCTCTGTTTGTGGGAAAAAAAGGACGTAAATTTCGTTTGGGTACGGCATCGCACGACCGCGCAATTGTCAGTTAAATTCGCACAGCGCCGAATCGCAAAAAGTGGCCCAGACGTAAGACAGCAAAATGCTCTAGTGGTAAAGTGGTTAAGTAACGAGCAAACGGGAGTAAGAATGGAGGTGTGAAAAACCCCCTACTGACTTTCTGCAAGGTAACCAGAGAGAGGCCCAAGAAGTCATCACACAGGTAAGCCCTACGAGTACAGTGCTACTTACATTGGTCTCTACTGTACAATGCGTTGGAAGCCATTTGCAGTAAATGGCAGTCCGAAGCACGAGCAGGTGCGTTGTCATGTGATGTCGTATTGCGTATTATTGCATGTGTTTTAGCACACGTTGCTATAATGCACATGTCTGAATAGGCTCTTAAGGCAGCCTTTCTCAGCCAAAGTTCCATTGAACCCCAGGGTTCCTCCAGAGGTTGCTAAGAGTTCCTTGAGTTGTGGTTGATGAGAGGTTGTGATGCCCCTTGTGATGGTGCCTGCATGGTTCTGGGTCCCACACTACTTGGCTGAGCAAGTAGTGTGTGATATTAATAATCTTTTTAGGTGTCTGTAAGGGTGGCCTTCTGACCACTAATGTAAGGAACATTCTTCCCACTGACCACCAATGTAAGGAGCATTCTTCCCACTGACCACCAATGTAAGGAGCATTCTTCCTACTGTTCGCCAATGTAAGGGACATTCTTTCCACTGACCACTAATGTAAGGAGCATTCTTCCCACTGACCACCAATGTAAGGAGCATTCTTCCTACTGTTCGCCAATGTAAGGGACATTCTTCCCACTGACCACCAATGTAAGGAGCATTCTTCCCACTGACCACCAACATAAGGAGCATTCTTCCCACTGACCGCCAATGTAAGGAGCATTCTTCCCACTGATCACCAATGTAAGGACATTCTTTCCACTAACCACCAATGTAAGGAGCATTCTTCCCACTGACCACCAATGTAAGGAGCATTCTTCCCACTGACCACCAATGTAAGGAGCATTCTTCCTACTGTTCGCCAATGTAAGGGACATTCTTCCCACTGACCACCAATGTAAGGAGCATTCTTCCCACTGACTACTATTGTAAGGAGCATTCTTCCCACTGACTACTATTGTAAGGAGAATTCTTCCCACTGACCACCAATGTAAGGACCATTCTTCCCACTGACTACCAATGTAAGGGACATTCTTCCCACTGACCACCAATGTAAAGGACATTCTTCCTACTGACTACCAATGTAAGGGACATTCTTCCCACTTATCACCAATGTAAGGGACATTCTTCCCACTTATCACCAATGTAAGGGACATTCTTCCCACTGACCACCAATGTAAGGAGCATTAGTCATTAAGAGTTGTTAGTACAGTGACAGTGCATATTTTTTAGCACTGATCACTGTATTAGTATCACTGGTACCCACAAAGTGTCAAAAGGCCCACCATAATATCGCCGTGCTTTTGCGCAAAGCAATCAATACGCTTATTGGGATTTTTTTTTCAAAAATATGTAGCAGAATACATATTAGCCTAAATTTATGAAGGGATTAGATTTTTAATTTTTTTTATTAGATGTGTTTTACAGCAGAAAGTAAAAAAAAAATATTATTATTTATTTTTATTTATTTTTTTCAAATTTTACAGTCACAGAGGAAATTGGTAAATCCAGCTATTACCATGTACAATTAGTGGTGTGCTGTACATAGCCTATGCAAAGAGCAGAGCTTTAGGAAGGACCCAGCAGGCTCCACCCACTACAGGCTGCCTGCAGAAAACGACAGGAGGGGCGGAGACAAGACCAATCACCCTGCACAAGGAGAGAGAGCAGCAGTGAGCGGTCTTTATTACAGGAAGTCACACTCTGGATTACTGCACAGATCTGGAAGAAATACACAAAGCACACCGAGATTCCAGGAAGAATGCATATGGGGAATAGATTTAGATGATATTTGCTTATCCTGGAGTTCAGCTTTAAAAAAAAAAAGACCTGGAGGCAGGCTTTACGTATTGCTTAGTGTGCAGCAGATGGCATTACACAACCCTAAATAAATATTTGCTGTGATGTTGTAAAGGTTATTGTGGTGAGTAAAGCCATGTCAGTATAATGTGCTGAGGCTTGCATCATCCTGGATGGATATTTAGTAGTGGCTAAAAATGATTGTTCTACAGATTACCAATATGCATCGAATGAATGAGGCAATCTTCTTCTAGCATGCGCGGGCAGAACAAGAAGTCATTTGTGACGTACAGGCAAGTTACGGCCCCTGTATGAGCTGACCTGCTGCTGTACGTGTACTGCGGCAGGTCTACAAGTGGTTAAGCCCATTGTAAATGATATACTTACCAACTGTCCCATTTTTGCCAGGACGGCAAATAGGAGCCTGTCCCGGGTAATTTACATTGTCCTGGCAAGCGCCCGTTAATCGGGCTGCCCGTAAATGCCCTTATGGGCAGCCGGTGCCCATAAAATAAATGGTTGCTGGCCGACATCGCAACTGCGCATGCGCCGTTCTCGGGAAAGCTCGGCCAGGTGGGCGCATGCGCAGTTACATAATGGTGCCGTCTAGCGCCATTAAAACCTAATTATACCAGATAGTATAAATAGGTTTTATCATACTTATTTACACCTTGCACTTTATTTATATTTACATATATTTTTTGTATGCAAACAAGAGAAATTGCCCAGGGGACTTTAAATGAGGCTACACACTCGTAAAAGATCTTTGTAGTATACCATATAATTAAAATGTTTTATTGAATAAACTGTAACAGGAAGTCAGCTAAATCTGGGAATGTAGTCACAGGAAGGAGATACATTTCCACCTGATTTAGAAAGTCCATTAATTAATTTAGGGTGTTGGCTACAGAGCTAGCCAGCAGGAAGTTGAAAGGCCTTCACCTGTTCAGAATGAGGGAGTTAAGGCTCTATAATTTGTTCAGAGAAATCCCTATTGTTTGCTGCCTCCAGAAGCTGTGTCCTGAAGCCATGTGGGCTGGGAGCAGGAGGACAGTCAGCGTGTGCCTCCCGACAGGATGTGTGGGCCTGGGAGAAGACCCCCCGGAGTGATGTGTGCCCGGGACGGTAACCACGAGTGAAGACGTCTCAAAGGTGAGAAGACAAAGTGTTCCATGTGAAGAGTGTGAAGAGTAAAGGATCCTGTTATAAATGAACATGTGCTGTGTGAAAGAAAACAAAGGGACATGTTCAATGGACAATGTTTGTGCTGTGTGAAAAGCAAACAAATGGACATTTGAGTGTCTGCTGTAGGATCAGCAGTGTCGGCCCAACAGTAGGTTGGAAAGACTTCTTAGGTAGGTTCCAGCGTGAGAAGGTAGCCGCCCACAGAGGCAAGGATTTATTTTGTCTTTTATTTTATTTTGGCTGTTTTGATGCTTGCAATTGTGTTAAGTAAATTGCATGAATAAATCAGTCTTGTTTTCAACCTCTAATCGGCTATCTCTCTGTGAAAACGCACCCCCAAAGGGGTCATCCACACCCGCCACCGAGCTAATCCCTCACATATGGTGGAGGATGCGGGCATAAGCAGAGATCCCTGCAAGGAAGTGCAAATGTTTGATGAACTTTATCTGGTGCATGAGATTGCACAATCTATGTGTGCAGGAGAGAAGATCCTGACAGAAAAAAAAAAAAAAAAAAAGTGTTTTAAAGAGACAGGGGTCTCAAAATTTTTTGATGAACTTTGTTGTGTCTGGTGCAAGTGACTGCACAAACTGTGTGCGCAGGAAAAGAGATCCTGCAAGAGAGAGAAAAACTACATGTGTTGAAGAGACAGTGGTCTGAAAATTGTTTGCTGGACTGTGAAAAATTTGTTTGTGGAGTTATTGAAGATGGGGCGGTCCAAACGCCTGAAAAATGCAAAGATAGATGAAATGAGAGACCGGATTCTTTGGATGGAGGGGATGTTACCGTCTGAACCAGCCCCATCCATGCCTAAAGAGAGTCTACTAAAGAGGAAGGTTGTTGTCCCTAGCAACACTGATGAAACTGCTATGGAGACGCAGTGTGCTCAGATGAAAAGTAAACCCAAAATGGGGGAGATGCTGAAACAACGGAGCTTTGCAGCTCAACAAAAGGCTCATCAAGAGAGCATGGCAGGCTGGAAACAGAGACGCCAGCAGCCAATGGAGGCCATCGGTTTGGAGGAAACCGAGTATGTGTGCAGGGCTGAGTTGGATGCCTTGCAACGGAAAATGGAAGAAAAGGAACAAGCCTTGGAATTGCTTAAAATGGAGCATAGAAACTTGCAGGAAATGAATGAACTACTCAAGTCTCATGTGTCACAGTGGGAAGAATCCACTGCTCTTCTTTTGGTCGAGTTGCAAAAACGCAGAGAGACTATAATGGAGAAAGATACCATCCTCATGGAAAAGGAAAGTGAAATTCAGACTTTGCAGAAGCAAAGTATGGTTGATATGTTGGAGTTGCGTAATCAGCTGAAAAAAAGTCTTCAGTGTTTGGAAGTTACAAAAATAGACCTGCAGGAGTCGCAGGAACAGAATGTCGCTCTGAAAACGACATTGTCTCTCAGCGACAACGAGAAAAGTGAAAGAGAGGCTAAATTACTGAGTACTGTGTATGAGCTCACCACTTTGAGCAATGTGGTAGATGAATTACGTGCAGACTGTGAAAGTTGGAAAGGTGAAGCCCAACGTTTCCAGCAGCAGTTAAAGGAGAAAGAAGCCTGTGTGGCAGAATTACAGTCTCATTCCCAGAAACTAGCCAATGAGGTGAAGGCTCTTATGCAGGGAAAAGGAGATTGTGAACATAAGAGGGAAAAAGTAGAGGCACAGCTTCTGGAATCGCAAGTCAAGGTGTCAGAAGGTGACCGATTGTGTGCTAAGCTGTCAGAGAAGGCAAACCGATTGCAGGTTGAGTTGGACAGTGTCACAAATCGGCTTTCTCAAGCAGACAGCAAATCTAGAGAAATTGCGGAAGCTTTTTCTATCTTGGAATCGCAGCTGCAAGACACGCAGGAACTCTTACAGGAAGAGAGGTGTCAAAGGCTGAGTTTTAGCACAAAGCTCAAACAAATGGAAGATGAGAAAAATGGCTTCCTGGAACAATTAAAAGAGGAGGCGGAAGCAAAGAAAAACCTATCAGAGCAAGTCGCAACATTGCAAGCTCAGATAGCGGATATGAAAAAACGCATGGAAGAAAGCGTTGGTTCATTACAGTGTGTTGAAGATGTGAAAAAGAAGTTTGATCAGATGCTTGGTGAAGAGAAGACTGTGTCTGCAAAATATGCAGAAGAACGCGCACGTGCAGAAACGGAGGTGCGTGATAACGAGAGCAAAGCCCTGTTCTTGACTCGCTCTTTGGAGGAAGCTCTAGAGTGTAAGGCTGAACTAGAAAGTGTTAAACAGCTGCGTACAGAAATGGAAGAATTGGTCAGCTCCAAGGATGATGTTGTGAAAAGAGTTCAGGAGCTAGAAAAGTCTAAGCGAGCCTTAGAACAGCAACTAGAAGAGATGAAGATTCCGTTGCAGGAACTGGAAGAGGAATTCCAGGCAACAGAGGATCTGTCCCAAAGAGGGGATAGTGTGCCTGATGCAGTTTTTAAAAGGATCAGTGTTTTGGGGTCTGTCCTGAGTGAGTCTCAGAAATGTGACGACATGTGGCTTGAATCACCCCTTTGGAATAAACCGTTCCTTCAAAAACTTCAAGCATTGGAAAATGTATCATTAGAACTTCAGCAAACAAAGGAGCTGAGTAAGAAATGTGGTGATTTCTCAGTTCAGGCTGAAAACCTAGTGGAGAAAACTAAGGCTGTTGGTGAAAACGTGAAGCAAATGAATAAGTGCCTTTCAGGGAGTGTTTCCAAAATGGAACTGGTGAAAGACGGGTGGCAGAAGTTTGATCGTGATCTTGAGATGCATTCCATGTGGAATTCAGATAGAGAAAAAGAACTAGGTGACCTTGAGCGGTCAAATAGTTCAGCAGAAAGTGCATTGAAGAAACCTGTAAAAGAATGTGTTGCAGTTCCATGCTTCTTCACTGATGCAGAGAGGAGGTCTATAATGGATACCACCCAGATCGCTGGGTTCAACTGTGTTGTTGCCTTTGACCCCTATGTTGGTGGAAGGAAAGTTGATGATGTTCTGGTTGGCTTCTTCTGTGAAGAGTTTGGCAAGAAATATAAACTGAATATCAAATCAAATAGTAGGCCTTTACTGCGACTCGCTCAGGAGGGCGAAAAGTTTAAGAAGTTGATGAGTGCAAATGCTTCAGATCTGCCTATGAATATGAAATGTTTGAATGATATTGATATCTCTGGGAAAAGGAACAGGGGTCACTTTGAAGAAATGTGTGACAGCCTGTTGTCTCAATTGGAAAATCCTCTGCACAGCATCTTAGAGCAAGCAAAGCTCAAGAAGGAAGATCATTCCCTTTTACAACAAAAAGTCAATGATTGTGTACAGCTGTATGGAGAGGCAACTCAAGTCACAGAGGGATGTCAAGAGTCCCTACTTGGAACAAAGCTTAGTGAAGCAAAGGTTCTCAAAGTTTTGTGGAAAACATTTATGGATTGCAGAGAGAGGCGTCTTAAGAATGTTGAAGACATTAAGACTAGCCCAATTGAGTTGCCTATGGATCACGGTCCTCCGTGGTGGATTGGACAGACGGTTATGAGGGACAAGCTGTCTGACATTTATGAGAAAGCTGTCAATGAAGATGACAGAAACGAGAAGGAGCAAAATGATGCCAAAAATGCAGTTGAAGAATGTGTATATGAGATGAGAGACAAACTGTGTGGCATTTATGAGAAATCCGTCAATGAAGATGACAAAACAGTTTCATCCGGAAGCTTGAGGATAATAGGAGGCTTATCAGTGAGTCAGCAGTGCTTGACACATGCGTGCCTGGAAATCTGTGTCCCAACCCTAGGGTTGAAACAAGAGGGGGGGGTATGTAACAGGAAGTCAGCTAAATCTGGGAATGTAGTCACAGGAAGGAGATACATTTCCACCTGATTTAGAAAGTCCATTAATTAATTTAGGGTGTTGGCTACAGAGCTAGCCAGCAGGAAGTTGAAAGGCCTTCACCTGTTCAGAATGAGGGAGTTAAGGCTCTATAATTTGTTCAGAGAAATCCCTATTGTTTGCTGCCTCCAGAAGCTGTGTCCTGAAGCCATGTGGGCTGGGAGCAGGAGGACAGTCAGCGTGTGCCTCCCGACAGGATGTGTGGGCCTGGGAGAAGACCCCCCGGAGTGATGTGTGCCCGGGACGGTAACCACGAGTGAAGACGTCTCAAAGGTGAGAAGACAAAGTGTTCCATGTGAAGAGTGTGAAGAGTAAAGGGACCTGTTAAATGAACTGTGTTCAATATGAAGAATCTGAAGAGTAAAGGATCCTGTTATAAATGAACATGTGCTGTGTGAAAGAAAACAAAGGGACATGTTCAATGGACAATGTTTGTGCTGTGTGAAAAGCAAACAAATGGACATTTGAGTGTCTGCTGTAGGATCAGCAGTGTCGGCCCAACAGTAGGTTGGAAAGACTTCTTAGGTAGGTTCCAGCGTGAGAAGGTAGCCGCCCACAGAGGCAAGGATTTATTTTGTCTTTTATTTTATTTTGGCTGTTTTGATGCTTGCAATTGTGTTAAGTAAATTGCATGAATAAATCAGTCTTGTTTTCAACCTCTAATCGGCTATCTCTCTGTGAAAACGCACCCCCAAAGGGGTCATCCACACCCGCCACCGAGCTAATCCCTCACAAAACATAGGAATAGTAAACACATCCAATAGGGACACATTGGACTGATCAGTGGCATCAAGTACATCCAATACATATGAAGTAAAAAATGTATGAAATAACAGCATGGACATGCACATTGGCGGCCGGTGTGTTGGGGGCGCAGGGGCGCCGCCCCCCCATCCATGCGTCCGGCCCCCTAATCTGCATGCAGGGCGCCGGACGCATGGAGCTTAATGGGGTTTTTTTTTTTTACATCACCTGATTAAAGCCAGAGGCTCTAAAAGGGTGATGCAAAGGGTGGGCTCGGGGCGCAGAGCAGTGCGTCCCGAGCCCACCCATTGTGTGACAATAGTGAATGTAAATTCGCTATTGCCACACCGATCCTCCTCCTGGCCAATCAGAAGACGCGCCCGATACGCGCTTCCTGATTGGCTGAAAGGCAAACCCCATGCCATTGGCCAAGGGGGAGCGGGAGGACTGCAGGAGATGCGCCGGGGGACAGAGTGAGGAGAAGTTGCCGCCGCCGGAACTGAAGAGAAGCCAGGTAAGTGCATTGGTCTCAGGGGGGGAAGCACGCTGGTCTCTGCATTGATTGGGGGCACGCTGTGGCACTCTGCATTGATTGAGGGCATGCTGTGGCGCTCTGCATTGATTGGGGGCACGCTGGTCACTCATTTTTCTGTTTGCGCCCCCCAAAAAATTTTGAGCACTAGCCGCCACTGCTGGTAGTGCTCCGGGTAGCGGGCTCCCTTTCAGCGGCGGCTTCTCCGGCGTGGCGGCGCCTGGCAGTGGCGACTCCTGGACTGGTCCTCCCGGATCCCAGCTCCCGGCTCCCGCCTTCGTCCTCAGAGTCCCCCAGCCAATGGCATCGGGTAGGTCACCAGCGGCGGCTTCTCCGGCGTGGCGGCGACTGGCAGTGGCGACTCCTCCTGGACTGGTCCCCCCGGCTCCCAGCTCCCGGCTCCCGCCTTCGTCCTCCAGAGTCCCCCAGCCAATGGCATCGGGTAGGTCACCAGCGGCGGCTTCTCCGGTGTGGCGGCGACTGGCAGTGGCGACTCCTGGTCCTCCCGGCTCCCGCCTCCGCCTTTGTCCTCCAGCCAATCAAATCACGCGGCGGCTCTCGATCTCCTGTCCTGTGTGTGTCCTCTCCTCTCTCTGTGCTAGGCGGGAATGAAGGCGATCGTGACGCCGGGGCGGTGCACCGCCCCTCACGCGTCACGTCACCAGGTCCATGTCCTCCTGTGATTGGTCCAGGCTGGAGTCTGGACCAATCACAGACCGGACATCAGTAAAGTGAGGAGTGTCGGGCGCATTGCTCTGCGCCCCAATGACCCCCAGAAGAGCGCCAATCGGCGCTTCTGTTTGCAGCACGTGGGGTCAAAAACCCCACCCATACCCAGCTCTAAGTCCGGCGCCCCTAGTGGGCAAAAAATTGACAATTTTTTTTTTTATCTTTTTTTTTTCTTCTTCTTATTTTGGGGGGCGGCACCCCTGCGCCCCCTATCGGCCGGCCTCCACTGATTACCAGCACAGCAGAGCGCAGCGATGAGGAGCCTGGAGGTGAAGAAGTGACCGGATGTGATCCTCCTGCAGAGCGCAGACTTCCATTCTGTGCCAGCAGCTGCAGCGGGACGGGTAGCCTCACGTTGTGAATGATTGATTGGTCGGCTCGATCGGATCGTGCAGAGATAATCTGCGATCAGATCTCTGAGTCTGATCGCAGATTATCTCTGCGCGATCCGATCGAGCCGAGTCTGACCAATCATTCACAACGTGAGGCCGCCCGCCCCGCTGCAGCTGCTGGCACAGAATGGAAGTCTGCGCTCTGCTGCAGGAGGATCACATCCTGTCACTTCTTCACCTCCAGGGATTGGCAAAAGAGCTGCCCGCAGTGCCGTAGAAGTCGGGGTGTCCAGTGTCAGCGTGTCATGGCCTGAACCTGCGGGGGAGCACCATGTGGGGGAGCTGTCCCATCCGGACCCAGGAGCGATGTGTCTCCTGTCTTCAGCAGCCCACAGCACAGCAGTCTGTTCGGTCAGGTGAGCCAGCCCAAGAGCAGGTAAGTGACATGACCTGTGACATGACTTTGACATGACCTGTGACATGACCTAAGACCTGACCTGTGACATGACCTATGACCTGACCTGTGACATGACTGTAACATGACCTGTGACCTGACCTGTGATATGACCTGTGACATGACCTGGCATGACTGTAACATGACCTGTGACTTGACCTGTGACCTGACCTGTGACATGACTGTGACATGACCTGTGACCTGACCTGTGACCTGACCTGTGACATGACTGTGACATGACATGTGACCTGACTGTAACATGACCTGTGACCTGACCTGTGACATGACTGTGACATGTCTGTGGTCAGGTGGTCACTGTGCATTAATGGGGACATGCTGGTCAGGTCACTGTGCATTGATGGGGGACATGCTGGTCAGGTCACTGTGCATTAATGGGGACATGCTGGTCAGGTCACTGTGCATTGAATGGGGACATGCTGGTCAGGTCACTGTGCATTGATGGGGACATGCTGGTCAGGTCACTGTGCATTGATGGGGGACATGCTGGTCAGGTCACTGTGCATTGATGGGGGACATGCTGGTCAGGTCACTGTGCATTGATGGGGGACATGCTGGTCACTGTGCATTGAATGGGGACACGCTGGTCAATCTTGAACCAACCTAATGATTGTTTGTTAAGTCACGCAATTTTTTACAGCGGTTTTTGCCGCAAAGCAATACCTATTACATTTTTTTTTTGCGCCCCCCCCCCCCCCCAAAAAAAAAATTTGAGCACCAGGCGCCACTGAATCCCATATAATATTAATATATAGTTGTGGGTAGGCAGCATTTTTTGAAAGTGATGGGAGGCTTCAGGCTTTTCGGTTAATCACATCTAATCTTTTAACCTGTTGCAACTGCCCACTTGCAGTTATACGGCGGCAGTCAGTCGCTCCTGGGCAAACCAACTTAGCTGTACGCTGCTTGCTCACAGGAGGCTAGGGGGCTCGTCAGCAGGGAAGCCGATGCAGCGGGCAGGCCGCTCTGACTGCCGCCTGACACCCGCGATCGTTCCCCGCTGAGAGAGAAGGGCGGTCAGCTGTTGTAAACACATCTGACCGTTCTCTCTGGAATGATCACAGAGCTCCTGTGATCCTTCTATATAGGATTACATGTCTCTATGGTCACTTCAGAAGACACCCCCCCCCCCCCCCCCGTTAGAATCACTCCCCTGGGCTCACATTTAACTCCTTGATCACCCACAATGTTAACCCCTTCCCTGCCAGTGTCATTATTACAGTAACAGTGCATATTTTTAGCACTGATTACTGTAGTAATGTCACTGGTCCCCCCAAAAGTGTAAAAAAATGTCCGTTAGGGGTCCGATCTGTCCGCCGCAATGTCGCAGTCCCACTAAAAATCGCAGATTGCCGCCATTACTGGTAAAAAAAAAAACCAATAAAAATGACATAAATCTTTCCCGTAGTTAGTAACTTTTGCACAAACAAATTAAAATACACTTATTGCATTTTTTCTTTTTACCAAAAATATGTAGCAGAAAACAAATTGGCCTAAAATGTTAAAAAATTTCGATTTTTGATTTTTTTTTTTTTTTTTTTGAGAATGTTATATTGTAGAATGTGAAAAATATTGCTTCTTTTTTTCAAAATTGTCGCTCTTTTTTTGTTTATCGCGCATAAAATAAAAATCGCACAGGTGATCAAATACCACCAAAAGAAAGCTCTATTTGTGGGGAAAAAAAGGACATCAATTTTATTTGGGTACAGCGTCACAAGAACGCGCAATTGTCCGTTAAAATAACGCAGAATCGCAAAATAGGGCCTGGTCAGGAAGTGGGCAAATCCTTCCGGTCCTAAAAGGGTTAAACAGCGATCAAAGGGGGTCGCTCCTGAACTCAGGCAGTTTGCACCCAGGGCTGATCACTGCTGGAGTGATTACATGCAAGCAGGATCAATTAGCTGCAAGAGCCTCCTATTGATTTCAACGGGGCTGCCCACTCGCAGCTGATCGCACAACAGGTGAATTGACAAGTGTGAAAGCACCATAAGGCCCCTTTCACACGGGCTTTGTGATCCGGTCCGCCTGTCAGTTTTTCAGGAGGATCTGATCGGATGCTCCATGCACCCATATGGAGCAGTGGATGTCAGCAGAGACATCTCGCTGACACCCGCTGCTATCTGATCCGATCCTGTCTGTGAAATCCGGATGGATGGAAATCCTATTTTCCATCTGTCTGCAGGATTGGATGAAAAGGGACAGGCGGTCCGCTTTCATCCGATCTGACAGCTCAGTCTCGGAGAGCGGGGATCTGACAGCTCAGTCTCGGAGAGCGGGGATCTGACAGCTCAGTCTCGGAGAGCGGGGATCTGACAGCTCAGTCTCGGAGAGCGGGGATCTGACAGCTCAGTCTCTGCACAGTAAGCAGAGACAGAGCTGTCATCCGCCTGCTCAGCGGGGATCGGCAAATCGATCCCCGCTTAGCAAAATGGAGTCCGTCGGGCGCACCGCCTGTGTGAAAGGGGCCTAAGGCCTGGTTCACACCTATGCACTTTTTAGTGCATTTTTAGAAACGCACTACAATCTATTTACCTATGGGTCACTTTCACCTCTGTGCGTTGTATGGAAAAGGCCAGGGACTTTTTCCGGTTTTTGATTCCATAGACTTCAATGGATCAAAACCGTGTATTGAAAAACCAAAATGCGCCTGAAATGTGGAAACTGCAACCTGCATAGGTGTGAACCAGGCCTAAAGGAGTAAAAAGGGACACATAAATAGTTGGAATCTATGCCAGATAGCCGCAGATATCTGGCAGGGGTCCTAATCCCTCCTTACTCCAGGCCTAAAACCTTTACATCTTCTTCTGACTTCTGTGTGCTTTATTATACAGATCTCTACACCAAGGCTGAAAGTGGGGCATTCAGGCCTCGTTCACACCAATGCATTTTTTTAGTGCGTTTTTCAGTTTTGCAGAAACACAGACAGTCCAATCTAACATGGTTTCTTATGGGTCATGTTCACATCTGTGCATTTTATGGAAAGGGCCAGGGACTTTTTTTCTGGTTTTTGGTTCCAGAGACTTCAATGGATCAAAAATTTTGTATTGAAAAATGCACCTGGAATATGCAAACTGCAGCCTGCATAGGTGTGAATCAGGCCTAAAGGAGTAATAAGGGGCACATTAACATTTCCTCCAAATAGAAAACAGTTAGAATCTATGCCAGATAGCCGTAGATACCTGGCAGGGGTCCGAATCCCTCCCTACTCCATCCAAAAAAAAAATGCTTTGGCTGGACATACACTTTAACCGCTTGCCGACCGCCGCACGGCGATTTACGTCAGCAGTCAGCTCCTCACAGGCAAAGCGACGTAGGGCTACGTCTGTGAGAGTCTAAGGAGCGAGCGCGCGCCGTCGGAGGCACGCTCCCGCGCGGTCACGGACCCCCCCCACGCGTGTGCTCGGCGGACCCGACCTTCCGCCGGGCACTCGCGATCTTCCGTTACACCGGAAGAAAGGCAGGCGGCTAATGTAAACAAAGCCGCCTGTCATTCTCCCCTGTGTAAGAATGGAGATCAAACGGTTCTGCTATGTAGGACTGTTGATCACTGTTCTTACACATCAAGCCACAGCCAATCACAGTTAGAAACAGGCCCCTAGGGACACACTTAACCCCTCCCTCTCCAATAAAGTTAACTCCTTCACTACCAGTGTCATTTTTACAGTAACAGTACATATGTATAGCACTGATTACTGCAGTAATGTCACTGGTAAACCAAAAAGTGTCAAAAATGTCAGTCAAGGGTCCGATCTGTTCGCCGCAATGTCGCAGTCCCGCAAAAAAAAAATCGCAGATCGCCGCCATTTAAAAAAAAAAAACAACAAAAATGACAAAAATCTTTCCCTTTGTTAGTAAACGCAACAACTTGTATATAAAAAAATATAAGTCAAATATATTTCCCCCCTGTAGCTGATCGGCCAATCATTGGGATCCAGTTGTTCTGACTTGATGTCTTCCTGGGATTATCCACATATATGGGCACAATCTTTCCCCACAATACAAGCCTGTGAGGGCCTCATTTGATGGATTCTACCAACCACACAGTCAACCCGTGCTTTCGGCAGAGCGCATACAGCACCTATTTTTAACATATACCGGCAGGTATATAGTTTTATCCATCACTGCACAGAATGTAAGTTATGATTATACTTCAAATCTTTTTATACAAACTTATGTACTGTATGCATATCTGTATTATTATTCGCATTTGATTGACTTCTGTTTGATCAATTACCTACAGACCACCACTCAGGGTCTCCTATTTTGTCCCCCTGAAGAAGGAGTAGTTGTATAACTCCGAAACTAGTCGGGTCTGGAGTCTTCACCCTGAAACTGGTGTTTTATTCAAGTGCATATGTGATGTATCTCTACTTATTTACTTGCCTTTTATTACCTTGTTAATTTTGTTATTTCAATAAAATATTAAACATTTTTGAATTAAACTTGTGTAGACATGAGTGCCTAAAAAATCCCACCAATAGGGGAAAACCTTTCTTTTTTGCAGTAACAGTGCATATATATAGCACTGATTACTGCAGTAATGTCACTGGTACCCCCAAAAGTGTCAAAAATGTCAGTCAAGGGTCCGATCTGTCCGCCGCAATGTCGCAGTACCGAAAAAATAAAATCGCAGATCGCCGCCATTACGCATTAAAAAAAAAACACCAAAAATGACAAAAATCTTTCCCTTTGTTAGTAAACGCAAACCAATCAAAATACGCTTTTTGCGATTTTTTTTTACCAGACATATGTAGCATAAAACAAATTGGCCGAAAATGTTAAAAAATTTTGATTTTTACATTTTTTTTGGGGGGAATTTCATATAAAAAATGTGAAAAATATTGTTATTTTTGCAAAATTGACGCTCTTTTTTTGTTTATAGCGCATGATCAAAAAATCGCACAGGTGATCAAATACCACCAAAAGAAAGAAGCTCTGTTTGTGGGAAAAAAAGGACGTCAAATTCGTTTAGGTACAGCGTCGCACGACCGCGCAATTGTCCGTTAAAGTCACGCAGTGCCGAATCGCAAAATAGGCCCTGGTCAGGAAGGGGGTAAAATCTTCCGGGGCTTAAAGCGGAGTTCCAGCCATTCACTCACCTGTCCAACGGTCCAGCGATGCGGCCGCCCGAAGCCTCGATCCTCTCCCTCGGCGCCGGCATCACTGCTGTGGGCACCCGGCTGTGACAGTTGCGGCTTCACAGCCGGGTACCCACTGCGCATGCGCGAGTTGCGCTGCGCGTCTTGATTGGCCGGCAATCTTCTGGGACCTCTGACGTGTCCCAGAAGATTGCAGGGAGGGAGGGGGAGAGGAGAACTTCCGTTCAGGGCGCCGCGGCGCTCCGAGCGGAAGTGGGAGCGGGTACCTGTCAAAACTAGGTACCCACTCCCCCCCCAAAAAAAATGACATGCCAAATGTGGCATGTCAGGGGGTCAGGACTCCCTAAAGCGGAAGTTCCAATTTTGGATGGAACTCCGCTTTAAGTGGTTAAGTAAGTTTGCTTTCTTTATAGTGCACTAAAAGCTTCCTGTGCTGCATATACAGTATATAGTGTGTATGTGTTCCGTTGATTGGCTGCTGCAGTAATGGTTTCCCTTGGAATGTCAACAGTGGGAAGTCCCAGAATGCTGTTTCCTTTACTTCCCCAGACTATGATAACAGACAGTTCACAGTACAGCCATGACATCGCCCTCGCTCAGACGCTGCACTCTGTCTCTGTGGCCCAGGGCTGTGCTGCTGCAGCCATGCAGGATAGGGGGGGCACAGCACAGAGTACTGAGTGGAGTAGTGGGGACACAGCACAGAGCAGTGAATGGAGTAGGGGGGACAAAGCACAGAGTAGGGGGGACACAGCACAGGTCAGTGAGTGGAGTAGGGGGGGCACAGCACAGATCAGTGAGTGGAGTAGGGGGGGCACAGCACAGATCAGTGAGTGGAGTAGGGGGGGCACAGTACAGATCAGTGAGTGGAGTAGGGGGGACACAGCACAGATCAGTGAGTGGAGTAGGGGGGACACAGCACAGAGCAGTGAATGGAGTAGGGGGGACAAAGCACAGAGTAGGGGGGACACAGCACAGGTCAGTGAGTGGAGTAGGGGGGGCACAGCACAGATCAGTGAGTGGAGTAGGGGGGGCACAGCACAGATCAGTGAGTGGAGTAGGGGGGGCACAGTACAGATCAGTGAGTGGAGTAGGGGGGGCACAGTACAGATCAGTGAGTGGAGTAGGGGGGACACAGCACAGATCAGTGAGTGGAGTAGGGGGGACACAGCACAGAGCAGTAAGCGGAGCCGCAACCACAGAGATCATGGAGGAGGACAAAAACCTGAAAAACTATGAAGATTTGCCTGGACCCTCCCTGCTCACCAATCTCTATTGGTACTTCATCAGAGGATACTTGCTCTATTCCCATGAGTTACAGGTATGCATTGCTGTTACTTACTAAATTAAGGGGTGATTTACTACAGAAGTAGAGGCTGTTCACCAAGTACAGTGAATGCTAGAATATTGGATATTCACAGTGATCACCTTTCTTTAATACTATCTGCATTGCTAGGTAAACAACGTCTATGCTTTTAATAAGTTCAGATCCTTTTGGCCCTCTTTTGAAGGTATTGAACCCAAAACTGAAATAGTATTATATTTTTTGGTTTACCAATCATTAGATGTGGTGTCTGCATTCATTTTTCTTTTCCTTTTTTCTGGCTTTCCCTGTTTTTACCTGGTGATCAGATTAGTAACACACCCCCTCTATTAGAGCGCCCCCACTCTGGGTGAAGGCGTACAGGAGGCACAGCAGTATTGTCAATTGGAGGGGAGACTGTTAGATGTACAATATATTGTCTAAAGTATTGGGACGCCTTTACACACTCATGAACTTTAACCACTTAAGCCCCGGAAGATTTTACCCCCTTCCTGACCAGGGTTTTTTTTGCGATTTTTTTACTGCGTGACTTTGACGGACAATTGCGCGGTCGTGCGACACTGTACCTAAACGAATTTCACATCCTTTTTTTCCCATAAACAGAGCTTTCTTTTGGTGGTATTTGATCACCTGTGCGATTTTTTGATCATGCGCTATAAACAAAAAAAGAGCGTAATTTTTGCAAAAATAACAATATTTTTCACTTTTTTTTATATGAAATTCCCCCCAAAAAAAATTTAAAAATCAAAATTTTTTAACATTTTCGGCCAAATTGTTTTACGCTACATATGTTTGGTAAAAAAAATCACAAAAAGCGTATTTTGATTGGTTTGCGCAAAAGTTATCGCGTTTACTAACAAAGGGAAAGATTTTTGTCATTTTTGGTGTTTTTTTTTTAACGAGTAATGGCGGCGATCTGCGATTTTTTTTTTTTGTGGTACTGCGACATTGCGGCGGACAGATCGGACCCTTGACTGACATTTTTGACACTTTTGGGGGTACCAGTGACATTACTGCAGTAATCAGTGCTATATATATGCACTGTTACTGCAAAAATGACACTGGCTGGGAAGGGGTTAACTGTATTGGACAGAGAGGGGTTAAGTGTGTCCCTAGGGGCGTGATTCTAACTGTAGGGGGACAGGTCTCCTAGTGTAAAAACAAAGATCAACGGTTCTACATAGTAGAACCGTCTGATCTTCATTTTTACACAGGGGAGAATGACAGGCGGCTTGTTTACATAAGCCGCTCTGTCTTTCTCCCGCTGTACCGGCGATAGTAGTGTGCCCGGCGGACATCGGGTCCGCCGGTCACACGCCCGCACTCCTCTGTGAACGAGCCGAGGCGGGCGCACGACTCAGCGGGCGCGCGCTCGCCCGCTATTGGCTCTAAAAGGAGTGACAGGCGAGCGACGTAGACCTACGTCACTCTGCCTGGCCGGGGCTGACTGCCGCAGTAAATATACTGTGAGCAGTCGGCAACCGGTTAACGGCATCCCAGTCTTAGTCCGTAGGGTTCAATATTGAGTTGGCCCACCCTTTGCAGCTATAACAGCTTCAACTCTTCTGGGAAGGCTGTCCACAAGGTTTAGGAGTGTGTCTATGGGAATGTTTGACCATTCTTCCAGAAGCGCATTCGTGAGGTACTAGTGTACTAGAACATCTAGAAACACTAACATATTGAAGCCAAACTCCAGCTTATACTACATTTACAGCAAGTTTTTTTTTTTTTACCTTTTTGGGATAAAGGTTTTACATAAAAAAAAAAAAAAAACTGATCATTGTAAGCACTCTTGTTAATGGTAAATAGTTTGTCTCCACACATCTGCTGGACAGCCTGCTCTGTTAAAATAACATCAGACTTATGCTGGCTGTACACTAGCTGAAAAATCAACTAAAATCTCTCATTTGGACTGTTCGTTTTTGGTCCAGTTAACTATTTAAGGACCAAGCCTATTTCTGACACTTGTTGTTTATAAGTTAAAATCAATATATTTTGCTAGAAAAATACTTGGAACTCACAAACATTATATATATATTTATATATATATATATATATATATATATATATATATATATTTTTTTTTTTTTTTTTTTTTTTAGCAGAGACCCTAGAGAATAAAGTGGAGATCGTTGCAATACTTTATGTAACACCATATTTGCTCATGGTCTTACAAATGCAAATTTTTTTGGAAAAAATACACTTTTTTGAATGAAAAAATTAGAAAACAGTAAAGTTAGCCCAATTTTCTATAATGTGAAAGAGAATTTTACTCTGAGTAAATAGATATCTAACATGTCATGCTTCAAAATCGGACAGGCTCGTGGATTGGCGACAATCATTGGTACTTAGGCGACGATTTCAAAATTTTTACAGGTTACCAATCTAGAGTTACAGAGGGGGTCTAGGACTAGAATAATTGCTCTCACTCTGCTGATCATGGCGATACCTCACATGTTTGGTTTGAACGCTGTTTACATATGTGGCCGCATCTTGCGTATGTGTTCACTTCTGCAATGTAATTGTGTTTTTTCAGCAAGAAAAAAAATTGGCCCTTTTAGGCTGTTGGGAGGAAGCGACGTATGACGTGGCTTCGGTCCTCCAAAGCCATAGATTGGAGTGGGGGCCATCTTGCCCTCACTTAACTTCCTGCCTGGGACATAAACGGTCCGGATTGTTTTCCCCACTGCCGACGGCTCCGGTAAGTAGGGAAAACGACCTGGAAGCGGCAGGAGGGGGGTGGCACCTCTCCCGCCGCCCATAAAAGTGATCCTGTGACGAATCCGCCCCTGGGACCACTTTTATGTGAAAGAGGACCGCCGGCCGTATAGAAAAATACTGGGGTTATGGCAGCTATCTGCTGCCATAACACCGGTAATTAACGTCAAAGTAGCAACGTAAATACGCAGCTGGCGGTCTGGAAGTGGTTAATGGGCACAAATAGAAAATGGTTTTAACTTTTCAGAGCCGAAAAATTGAAGGAACAGGTTGGAAAATTCTGCGGAAAGAGCGCTAAATTGAAAGTTAATGTTTCTCACCAGAACTGTTTGCACTGGGCACAAACGAAAAACGGATTCATTGAGGTCATTGAATAATTTATCGATCAAAATTCGGTCATTGCATGATGGCAAAATCCTTTGCTCTCACACCCGAGTGTTCGATATATGAAAAATGAGTTTGAACGATTTTCCGTATAGAGTATGGTCAGCATCACTGTCTGGGTCACCAGGTGAAAATGAAAGAAAGCCTAAAAAAGAAAAGGAATGCAGCCATCACATTTAATAATTGGTAATCTGCAATTTAATATTTGCTTTTGGGTTAATATTGCTTTAATCCCAATGGATCAATGCTATATTATATACTGTATTAAACATACATCATTTACTAAGCTGTACCAATACACAGGGCCGCCAAAAAAGGGGTGCTCTTCACTTTGACAGGGGGGCCCTGGCAGCTGTCAGCTTCAAGTTTCATAATGCAGTAGGATACACAGGGCTTTTTTTCAGCCAGCGCTGGCCCCTTGCATTGCTGGTCACTACTGTCACTTATAAACTTTATAATTCACAGCGATCCTCTCTGCACTCTGTACATAGTGCAGTCCTCCACCCTGCACTCTGTACGTAGCGCAATCCTCCACCCTGCACTCTGTACATAGTGCAATCCTCCACCCTGCACTTTGTACATAGTGCAATCCTCAATCCTGCACTCTGTACGTAGCGCAATCCTCAACCCTGCACTCTGTACGTAGCGCAATCTTCAACCCTGCACTCTGTACGTAGCGCAATCCTCAACCCTGCACTCTGTACGTAGCGCAATCCTCAACCCTTCACTCTGTACGTAGCGCAATCCTCAACCCTGCACTCTGTACGTAGCGCAATCCTCAACCATGCACTCTGTACGTAGCGCAATCCTCAACCCTGCACTCTGTACGTAGCGCAATCCTCAACCCTGCACTCTGTACGTAGCGCAATCCTCAACCCTGCACTCTGTACGTAGCGCAATCCTCAACCCTGCACTCTGTACGTAGCGCAATCCTCAACCCTGCACTCTGTACGTAGCGCAATCCTCAACCCTGCACTCTGTACGTAGCGCAATCCTCAACCCTTCACTCTGTACGTAGCGCAATCCTCAACCCTGCACTCTGTACGTAGCGCAATCCTCAACCATGCACTCTGTACGTAGTGCAATCCTCCACCCTGCACTCTGTATTTAATGCAATCCTCCATCCTGCACTCTGTACGTAGCGCAATCCTCAACCCTGCACTCTGTACGTAGCGCAATCCTCAACCCTGCACTCTGTACGTAGCGCAATCCTCAACCCTGCACTCTGTACGTAGCGCAATCCTCAACCCTGCACTCTGTACATAGCGCAATCTTCAACCCTGCACTCTGTACGTAGCGCAACCCTCAACCCTGCACTTTGAATGTAACGCACTCCTGAAACCTTCACTCTGTACATAGCCCACTCCTGAACTCTGCACTTTGTACATAGCCCACTCCTGAATCCTGCACTCTGTATGTAGCGCACTCCTGAACCCTGCACTCTGTATGTAGCGCACTCCTGAACCCTGCACTCTGTATTTAATGCAATCCTCCATCCTGCACTCTGTACGTAGCGCAATCCTCAACCCTGCACTCTGTACGTAGCGCAATCCTCAACCCTGCACTCTGTACATAGCGCAATCCTCAACCCTGCACTCTGTACGTAGCGCAACCCTCAACCCTGCACTTTGAATGTAACGCACTCCTGAAACCTTCACTCTGTACATAGCCCACTCCTGAACTCTGCACTTTGTACATAGCCCACTCCTGAATCCTGCACTCTGTATGTAGCGCACTTCTGAACCCTGCACTCTGTATGTAGCGCACTCCTGAACCCTGCACTCTGTACGTAGCACACTCCTGAACCTTGCCACTGATCTCATTTCCGCTGCCACTGATCCCGTATCCCCCCCCCCTCACCACCACTGCTGCCACTGATCTCAAAACATATCCAATAAAAAAGTAAAAAAGACTGTTTTTTGAGAAACTTAGGCCAATATGTAAAAATTCCCATTGAGCATATATTGATTGGTTTGAGCAAAAGTTAAAGTGTCTACAAACTATGGAGTATATAATAAAATTTTAATTTATTATTTTTATTTTTTACCAGTAATGCAGGTGATCAGCGACTTATAGCGGGGCTGTGGTATTGCGGCTGTCAATCTGACACTAACTGACACTTTTGAAATTTTGTGGGAACCAGTCACACTAATACAGTGATCGATGCTAAAAATATGAAACTGTCACTGTAGTAATGACACTGGCTGGGTAGGGGTTAAACATCTAGGATGATTAAAGGGTTAAATATGTGCCTAGCCAGTGTTTTTGTGTACTTTGTGATGCTTTTAGTGAGGGAAGTAATAAATTTTATTTCCCTGCTTTTGCGAAGAAAGAAAATCTATTACTTCCCCGCTGGCAGGACAGGGCTCTGCCTTGTTTAAATATGCAGGGCTCTGTCCTGTGTGAATTCATGATGATTGCTGGTTTCCGGCACTAATCTATTGGCTGGCACCCGGTGATCGAAATCAGCTTTAATTTAGTCCCCAATCCATCTCCTGATAGAACTGAGCATTGGCGACAAGCTGCACATGCTCAGTGTGCTGTGTATTACTAGAGTGTTTTTTTTTTTTAAAGGGGGGGGGGGCTGCATATGATCAGCACAGGGCCAATCAGCACTGTCCAGACAGAGGGTCAGGGGTCATACAGCCTCATAGGACAATCAGAGGAGAATGAAAACTCCTCCTACAAGCTTTAACCAGACACTGATAGAAGTCACAAGACTGCTTTATACTGCTGATGAGAAAAGGTATTTGGCAGTTTATATTTAGTAAAATAATGGCATTTCCATGTTATAGTGAATGCAGGGTCCTGGGTTTAGCTACATTTAAATTTTAAATGAGTTTAGTGTCCGTGTGTGATTCATAAAGCTGATCCTTCCAGTGGGATCTCCTGTAATATCTCTCAGGTTTTCAGGACTCTCTGATGCCGGTTTTAAAAAAAAAAAAAATGGTGACAATGGATGTCTGTGATCGTGTCTGTTCTTGCCACAAAGATATTTGTCTGCGAAGATCCGAAATAGATAATCGCACGCACGCTAGATAAGTGTTTAAGTGCCGGTTCACATTATTGCGGCTGCGGAGATCGCATGTAATTCGGAGCGCACTGCTCCTTCATTACATGCGATCCCACGTGCGGATGCGAATTCAGCCATACACTTCAACCCGATAGAACACCTTTGGGATGAATTAGAGCGGAGACTGCGAGCCAGGCCTTCTCTCCAACATCAGTGCCTGACCTCATAAATGCACTTCTGGAAGAATGGTCAGACATTCCCATAGACACTCCTAAACCTTGCGGACAGCCTTCCCAGAAGAGTTAAAGCTGTTATAGCTGCAAAGGGTGGGCCAACTCAATATTGAACCCTACGGACTAAGACTGGGATGCCATTAAAGTTCATGTGCGTGTAAAGGGAGGTGTCCCAATACTTTTGGCAATATAAGGTATATGGTGTATATAGAGAGAGTGGTAGGAGTTTTGGAGATATCTGTGTCTCTATGATCTTCAGTGTTTGTTTTTCTAGAAGTCTGCACAGTGTTATCAGTGGAGGGTCAGAGAGGTTCTCTTATCAGAGGACAGAGGGAACTGTTGTCAGTGACAGTGCACTTAACCCTTTATATGGTGCTTCTTCAAGAGGGGACACCCTCGTCTATTGACATCTACGAGGCCTCATGCATGCTGAGCGTTTAGCCGCCATGCATGAAATTCTGGTGTTTTTGTGCGGGAGGAGAGCACAAGGAGGGTACCGCCGGCTGCTGCGGCCGGACAGTGCAGGGACTGGTTCAGAGCACCCAGGGAACAATGCCTGGAATTCAAGAAGAAAACAAATGCAGCCACCACATCTGCTAAATTGCAATATATGACATCTTTGGTTTTTGGGGTTTAACCACTTCTGGACCGGAAGGATTTCCCCCCTTAATGACCAGGCCATTTTTTGAGATTCGGCACTGCGTTACTTTAACTGACAATTGTGCGGTCGGGCGACAGTGTACCCAAATAAAATGGATGTCCTTTTTTTCCCCACAAATAGAGCTTTATTTTGGTTTTATTTGATCACCTCTGCGATTTTTTTTTTTTATTTTTTATTTTTTGCGCTATAATGAAAAAAAGAGCAACAGTTCTGAGAAAAAAAATATTTTTCACTTTTTGCTATATAATGTTCCCAATAAAAAAAAAAAAAAAGTAAAAATCAAATGTTTTCATCATTTTAGGGCAATTTGTATTCTGCTACATATTTTTGGTGAAAAAATCCCAATACGCGTATTTTGATTGGTTTGCGCAAAATTTATCGTGTCTACAAACTATGGGAAAGATTTATGTCATTTTTTTTTTTTTTTACTGGTAATGGCGGCGATCTGCGATTTTTAGCAGGACTGCGACATTGCGGCGGACAGATCGGACCCCTAACTGATATTTTTGACATTTTTGTGGGGACCAGTGACATTACTACAGTAATCGGTGCTAAAAATATGCACTGTTACTGTAATAATGACACTGACAGGGAAGGGGTTAACCCAGGGGCGATCAAAGGGTGAATTGTGAGCCTACGGGGTGTTTTATAACTGTGGGGGATGTGATTACAACAGCAGACCGCCGTTTTCTCTTCACGGGGAGCGATCGCGGGTGCCCGGCAGCAATCGCGGCTGCCGGCCCCGTGGTTTGGCATCCCCGCAGGCTAATGGGGGCGTGCACCCCCAGGATCGCTCCCACCGATCACAGATCTTGGACACAGAGGATGCTAATCAGCGGCCACTCGCGATCGTTCCTGGGAGAGGCAGAACGGCGGTCTTCCTATGTAAACAAGGCAGATTGCCGTTGTGACAGGGGAAAAGATAGAGATCTTAAGTTCCTGCTAATCAGGAACATGGATCTCCGTCTTCCCCAAGTCAGAGCACCTCCCCCCCACACAGTTAGCAAGCATCAGCTAGGCACACAGTAAACCCTTTGATCTCCCCTTATGTTAACCCCTTTCCTGTCAGTGTCATTAGTACAGTAACCATGCAAATTATTTAGCTCTGATCAATGTATTGGTGTCACTGGTCCCCAAAAAGTGTCAGATTAGTCCACCGCAATGTCGCAGTCCCGCTAAAAATTGCTGATTGCCGCCATTACTAGTAAAAAGATAAATAATAATGCCATAAAAATATCCCCTAGTTTGTACACGCGATAACTTTAGCGCAAACCAATCAATATACGCTTGCTGGGATTTTTTTTTTACCCAAAATATATAGAAGAATACATATTGGCCTAAAATGATGAATAAATTTGATTTTTTTTACATTTTTTTTATTGGATGTGTTTTATAGCAGAAAGTAAAATATATATATTTTTTTTTTCCTTTCAAAATTGTCGGTCTTCAGTATAAGCTGGAGTTTGGTTTCAATTTTAATTTCACGGGGCCGGTGGCTCTAAATTGCCGCCGGGCACCCGCGATCGCTCCCTGCTGAAAGAGGACGGGCAGCTGTTGTAAACACATCTGACTGTTCTTCTCCCTGGAATGATCACAGAGCGCCTGTGATCCTTCTATATAGGATGACATGTCTCTATGATCATTTCAAAAAGCCCATCCCCCATACAGTTAATAACACTCCCCTAGGCTTACATTTATCCCCTTGATCACCCACTGTGTTAACCCCTTCCTTGCCAGTGTCATTATTATAGTAACAGTGCATATTTTTAGCACTGATTACTGTAGTAATGTCACTGGTATCCCCAGAAGTGTCAAAAATGTCAGTTAGGGGTCCGATCTGTCCACCGCAATGTCTCAGTCCTGCTAAAAATCCCAGATCACCACCATTACCAGTATAAAAAAAAAAAACAATAAAAGTGACATACATTTTTTCTGTAGTTTGTAGACGCGATAACTTTAGCGCAAACCTAACAATATGCGCTTGCTGGGATTTTTTTTTTACCAAAAATATGTAGAACAGGGGTGGGGAACTACGGCCCGGGGGCCGTATGCGGCCCTCGAAGTCACTTGGTCCTGCCCCCCGTGCAGCTGAGTCTCTCAGCTGATCTGTCAGAATGGAGCCGATGCTTCCTGTATAGTTCTGGCTCCGTTCTGATGGTCTGAGTGAGTCACAGGCAGAGTGATATCAAATGCACTCCACCTGTGACCAATACAGGAAATATCGCCTCTTCCTCCAGAGCGGCACGGCGCCGCTGCTAGCCAGCATTTCCCGCGAGCAGAACACACAGCAGTACCAGCCTGAGCCAGCAGTATTCACAGCAGTACCAGCCAGAACCAGCAGTACTCACTGCAGTACCAGCCAGAACCAGCAGTACTCACTGCAGTACCAGCCAGGACCAGTAGTACCAGCCAGAGCAAACAGTACTCACAGAAGTACCATCCAGAGCCAGCAGTACCCACAGCAGTATCAGCCAGAACCAGCAGTACCCACAGCGGTACCAGCCAGAACCAGCCGTACCCACAGCAGTACCAGCCAGAGCCAGCAGTACCCACAGCAGAACCAGCAGTACCAGCCAGAGTCAGCAGTACCAGCCTGAGCCAGCAGTACCCACAGCATTACCAGCTAGCAGTACCCACAGCAGTTCCAGCCAGCAGTACTAGCCAGTAGTACCAGCCTGAGCCAGCAGTACCAGTCAGCAGTACCCACAGCACAGTACCAGCCTGAGCCAGCAGTACCCACAGCAGTACCAGCCAGCAGTACCTACAGCACAGTACCAGCCTGAGCCAGCAGTACCCACAGCAGTACCAGCCAGCAGTACCTACAGCACAGTACCAGCCTGAGCCAGCAGTACCCAGAGCAGTACTAACCAGCAGTACCAGCCTGAGCCAGCTGTACCCACCAGCAGTATCAGCCAGCTGTACCCCCCAGCAGTTCTTTTCAAAACTTACCACCACAAAGAGTTGACTGCGCTACAGACTGACCAACGCAAACCTGGAAAACCAGTTGAGTAGCAACATCATCAATACCAGCTAACATCACACACCTCACCAAAGAGAAGCAGTTGCAGCCATCACATTAGGGGTGAGTTAATTAAATGTTTGACCAAATATAACAGGCACATTTTTAGGTTGATAATTTTGTACGGCCCCCGAATGATTTTATAAATACCCAAATGGCCCTTGGCAGAAAAAATGTTCCCCACTCCTGATGTAGAAGAATACATATTGGCCTAAAATGATGAATAAATTTGATTTTTTACATTTTTTTTATTGGATGTGTTTTATAGCAGAAAGTAAAAAATATATATATTTTTTTCCTTTCAAAATTGTCGGTCTTTTTTTTTTTTTTTTTTTTATAGTGCAAAAAAATGAAAACCCGCAGAGGTGATCCCCAAAAGAAAGCTTGATTTGTGGGGGGAAAAAAAGGATCTAAATTTGGGTACAGCGTCGCACGACCGCGCAATTGTCAGTTAAAGTAACGCAGTGCCGTATCACAAAAAATAGCCTGGGGTTAAGGGGTTAAAACCTTCCAGGGCTGAAGTGGTTTAAAAGAGAACCTGTCTGTGCTACCCTCACCTTTCCTTTCCCCCCATGTAGGCTGTACTCTCCTGCCCATTCTACCATTTTATCTGTCAAAAGACCTTCAGTTCTTTTTAGCCAGGCTTGTAATCCAGGCACCCCTTCCAGACAGCATAGTCAGGTCCTGGACCTTGCTGCAGCCTAGTTCAGGATCTGCCCCAGAATATGATGGGACATTGGAACTGACAGTAGAACACTAATAAGGACATCACCGCCCCCCCAGTATGCATGTTTACAGCACTGCGCAAAACTGCAGAGTTCTGATTGTCTCCCAGCACTGGTCCTTCCTCTCCCATTCTGAGTATTAGGAGGCTAGGGAAGTTAAAGGGTAACTCCACTTTCACACACTAACAGGGCCAGGTTTGCAAGAAAACTGAAATACCTCCCAGGTGATATAATTTGCTGCTCAGTGATCGCAGTATTCTAGTCTGCATCTCCCCAAGGTAATACTTAAAATCTGGCCTGTTAGTGTGCCCTGAGGACCGGAGATGACAAACACTGGGCTAGATGAAGGTGGATTTCCTCCAGCCAGGAAATGAGGTGGGGTGCATTGGTTATGTTTTTTTTTTTTTTTGTATTTTTCCACCTGCTGTCCTGGAAACGCAATTCTGTTCAATTGGGACATTTTATAGAATCAAATTATTATGAGATAAAACGAATGAAATTAAAAAGAAAAATTAAAATAGCTCATCTATAGAAGAAGCCGAAAATGGTGACTTACTGTAAGTATTTTCCTGTTTGCAGTGAATAGATCAAAAAAGCCAGTCACTACTTACCAACCAGCCAGCGACCAACCGAATGAACCTGTCTAACAGTGTGCGTTAAAAACAGGGGTTTAGTTGCACACATTTGCAAATACATGCGTAAGCTGCAGGCCCCAGCAAGGCACCCTGATATCTGCAGACCCTAACTCTACCTTTAAAGAGTCTCCACAGTGAGAGCACATGTATTCTGATGGATAGATGGAGGACAGGTGACTGGAGGGAGCCCACCATGGGCATCCGCAGGTAGGGGCAAGGGGGGGGAAAATGCAGACTAGTACTCCAGCCCCAGGTCTGTACCAGCCCCATGTCCTGCAGATTATTCTTCCAGCACCAGGTCCTGCAGATTATTCCTGCAGACTATCACTCCAGCCCCAATATCCATAACAGCTCCAGCCCCAGGTCCGTACCAGCCCCAGGACCTGCAAACTATTCCTCCAGCCTCCGGTCTGTACCATGTCCTGCAGACTATTCCTCTAGCCCTAGGTCTGTACCAGCCCCATGTCCTGCACACTATTCCTCCAGCCCCAGGTCCTTACCAGCCCCCCAGATCCTGCAGATTTTTTTCCTCCAGCCCCATGTCCTGTAGACTATCACTCCAAATTCATGCCAGCTCCATGTCCTGCAGACAGGGCTGCTGTTAGAAATCGTGGGGCCCCATACACACTACCTGGCAGGGCCCCCCCAAGAAAATATTAAAGATATATTTAGCTAAAATGACAACAAAATCACTATTAGCAGACACAAATATAACATAACTCACATAATTCCTGCTAAATCTAAAAAAAAAAAAACTATGTTAATAAATAAAAATGAAGATGAGATGAAAAAAATATACAGGCTGGGCAGTTGGAGCTCCTGGATCAGAGAGACAGAGGGAGAGAAACAAAGTTACAAATAAACTCCTGAGCAGAGATAACATTAGAGCCAGTGCTGGGAGGGGGCCACACAGGAAGGGGGATTAGTGAGGGACAAATGTCTTTCTCAGCAGATAAAAGCTGATAGCAGGGAGAGGGACAGAGATCATATTCAGGTGCTGAAGGAAGATTTCTGTATTTGTTGTCCATCACTAATCCCCCTCTGTGTGTGGGCCCCCTTGTGTACTCGGGCCCCCTACAAGAGGGCTGGTGGCCCCCCCCTATCAGCGGCCCTGCCTGCAGACTATTCCTCCAGCCCCAAGTCCATACTAGCCTCAGGTCCTGTAGACTATTCATCCAGCCTCAGGTCCTGCAAACTTTTCCTCCAGCCCCAGGTCCATGCCAGCCCCATATCCTGCAGACTGTTCCTCCAGCCTCAGATCTCTATGAGTCCAGGTCTTGCAGACTATTCGTCCAGCCACATATCCATACCAGCTCAAGGTCCTACAGATGTCATCCAGTCTGCGTTCCACACCAAGGTACAGGCCTTCAGTTACAAAGCTGGAGGAAGTGTTCATGAACCATAACGTGGTCATTTTATTTATTTCTCACTGTCATTGAATAAATGTCATCATTCTAGCAATTCGGTATAATTATTGGTCATGATTTTTGTTTTTTAAAGCTGATTTATGTAAAGCGCTATGGCCCATGGTGGAAATCGACAATCGGCAACTATAAAATGGTGTGCATCGCCGACCCGGCTATCTTGGAAAAGGTGGTGCGACAGGAGGGCAAATATCCGCTGAGGAATGAGTATGACCTGTGGAGGACCCACCGAGAGCTGCGCAGCCTGGCCTATGGGCCGTTCACTGAGTGAGTTCATAGAGGATCAGAAGCAGCTTTGTCTGCATAACTGTGATGTCACTCCTGTAAAACTGACATCATACATGAAAATGTCATGTCACTCTTCTAAAGAACCGATATACTGGATGGAGGGCAGTAATCTCATTTTTTGTTTCACAGTGTTAGATTCACTGTAGATTGTGACTTTTGTGAGTTTGTTTCCTGTATATTGACACAGTTATCAGTTCATTGAAGTTATATCATCACAATTATCCATTAGTTGCCCATATATTACTACAATTGCCAGATTGTTGTCACAATTACCCATTTTACACCATAATTTAGTGCTATGGTAACATCTGTTTCCAAGTCCATGTTGTACAGTATCTCACAAAAGTGAGTACACCCCTCACATTTTTCATGTGACAACACTGAAGAAATGACACTTTGCTACAATGTAAAGTAGTGAGTGTACAGCTTGTATAACAGTGTAAATTTGCTGTCCCCTCAAAATAACACACAGCCATTAATGTCTAAACTGCTGGCAACAAAAGTCAGTACACCCCTAAGTAACAATGTCCAAATTGGGCCTAATTATCAATTTTCCCTCCCCTGTGTCATGTGACTCATTAGTGTTACAAGGTCTCAGGTGTGAATGGGGAGCAGGTGTTTAAAATTTGGTGTTATCGCTCTCACTCTCTAATACTGGTCACTGGAAGTTCAACATGGCACCTCATGGCAAAGAATTCTCTGAGGATTTGAAGAAGAGTTGTTGCTCTACATGAAGATGGCCTAGGCTATAAGAAGATTGCCAAGACCCTGAAACTGAGCTGCATGATGGTGGCCAAGACCATACAGCAGTTTATCAGGACAGATTCCACTCAGAACAGGCCTCGCCATGGTCAACCAAAGAAGTTGAGTTCACGTGCTCAGCATCATATCCAGAGGTTGTCTTAGGGAAATAGACGTATGAGTGCTGCCAGCATTGCTGCAGAGGTTGAAGGGGTGGGGGGGTCAGCCTGTCAGTGCTCAGACCATACGCCGCACACTGCATCAAATTGGTCTGCATGACTTTCATCCCAGAAGAAAGCCTCTTCTAAAGATGATGCACAAGAAAGCCCGCAAACAGTTTGCTGAAGACAAGCAGACTAAGGACATGGATTACTGGAACCATGTCCTCTGGTCTGATGAGACCAAGATAAACTTATTTGGTTCTGATGGTGTCAAGCGTGTGTGGCAGCAACCAGGTGAGGAGTACAAAGACAAGTGTGTCTTGCCTACAGTCAGGCATGGTGGTGGGAGAGTCATGGTCTGGGGCTGCATGAGTGCTGCCGGCACTGCGGAGCTACAGTTCATTGAGGGAACCATGAATGCCAACATGCACTGTGACATACTGAAGCAGAGCATGATCCCCTCGCTTCGGAGACTGGGCTACAGGGCAGTATTCCAACATGATAATGACCCCAAACACACCTCCAAGACGGCCACTGCCTTGCTAAAGAAGCTGAGGGTAAAGGTGATGGACTGGCCAAGCATGTCTCCAGACCTAAACCCTATTGAGCATCTGTGGGGCATCCTCAAACGAAAGGTAGAGGAGCGCAAGGTCTCTAACATCCACCAGCTCCGTGATGTCGTAATGGAGGAGGGGAAGAGGACTCCAGTGGCAACCTGTGAAGCTCTGGTGAACTCCATGCCCAAGAGGGTCAAGGCAGTGCTGGAAAATAATGGTGGCCACCCAAAATATTGACACTTTGGGCCCAATTTGGACATTGTCACTTAGGGGTGTATTCACTTTTGTTGCCAGCTGTTTACACATTAATGGCTGTGTGTTGAGTTATTTTGAGGGGACAGCAAATTTACACTGTTATACAAGCAGGGCCGGCCTTAGGTGATCAGGCGCCCTGTGCGAGCTAATCCCGTGGCGCCCTCCCCCCCCCCCGCGCAAATTTTCTTCCACCTTTTTTGCACTTTATTTGACTTTTCTTTTTTATGATCACTAATAACTTAGCCCCCCTTACATAAGAGCCCCCCTTACATCAGAGACCCCCCACACAAAGCCCCCCTCACATCATAGACCCCCGACACAAAGCCCCCCTTACATCAGAGACCCCCCACACAGAGCCCCCCTCACATCAGAGACCCCCCACACAGAGCCCCCCTTACATCAGAGACCCCCGACCCAAAGCCCCCCTCACATCAGAGACCCCCCACACAGAGCCCCCCTCACATCAGAGACCCCCGACACAAAGCCCCCCTCACATCAGAGACCCCCGACACAAAGCCCCCCTCACATCAGAGACCCCCCACACAGAGCCCCCCTCACATTAGAGACCCCCGACACAAAGCCCCCCTCACATCAGAGACCCCCGACACAAAGCCCCCCTTACATCAGACCCCCCCTCCCCACGGAGCCCCCCACATCAGAGAGCCCCCTGCACATCAGAGACCCCCTACACAAAGCCCCCCTAACATCAGAGACCCCCTACACACACACACAAAGCCCCCCTAACATCAGAGACCCCTACACACACACACAAAGCCCCCCTAACATCAGAGACCCCCTACACACACACACACAAAGCCCCCCTCACATCCTCATATCAGAGACCCCCCCACAAAAAGCCCCCCTTACATCAGACCCCCCCTCCCCACGGAGCCCCCCACATCAGAGAGCCCCCCTTACATCACAGACCCCCCACAAAAAGCCCCCCCACACACAGAGCCCCCCCCACACATAGCCCCCCACATCAGAGAGCCCCCCTTACATCACAGACCCCCACACATAGCCCCCCTCACACAGAGCCCCCCCCCACACACATAGAGCCCCCCCTTACATCACAGACCCCCCCTTACATTTTTTGAAGGAGAGAGATGTCACTTACTTTACTTTGTCTGCAGCTTTTTTTTTTTTCTTTAAACTTCCCGCCCACACATCCCCGGGAGTGTGGGCGGGCGGGAGGAGGAGAAGGGGCGGGGCGAGGAGGAGCTGACGATCTCTCCTCCCTCCCTGCACTGACGCCAGAGGAGAGATCGTCAGCTCCTCCTCGCCCCGCCCACACTCCCGGGGATGTGTGGGCACTGGGCAGGAAGTCAGCGTGGATTCCGTGGAAGGATCGGAGGCTGAGCTGTGTGAGAGATACACAGCTCGCATCACTGCAGCAATAGGTGATCGAGGCACGGCTGCACAGCGGGAGGTAAGCGGCGGCCGCGGCCTGTGTTAACCCTGTCCAGGCCGCAGTCGTCGCTCACCTCCCGCTGTGCAGCCGTGCCTCGATCACCTATTGTTGCAGTGAGGTGAGCTGTTTATCTCTCACACAGCTCAGCCTGATCCTCTGCAAGCTGTGATGGCCGCACGGCGCCCTTGTTGCCCATGGCGCCCTGTGCGGCCGCACAGCTTGCACACCCCAAAGGCCGGCCCTGTATACAAGCTGTACACTCACTACTTTACATTGTAGCAAAGCGTAATTTCTTCAGTGTTGTCACATGAAAAGATAATAAAATATTTACAAAAATGTGAGGGGTGTACTGACTTTTGGGAGATACTGTATATGTTGTAAATTTTGGGGCCATATTACAAAAATGTAATCCCCACCAGGCCTATAACTATCCAACCACACTCCCAAAACACTTATAGTTTGGCCACGCCCCAGTTTGCTGCTATGCATGTTGCAGTAGCTCTATCCTCCCTATAGAACTATAGAATCTCAGGCATGTGCTAATAATAGGTTTAGAACAAGCACTGAATCTTATATACACTCACCGGCCACTTTATTAGGTACACCTTGCTAGTAGCGGGTTGGACCCCCTTTTGCCTTCATTCTTGGTGGCATAGATACAGCAAGATGTTGGAAACATTCCTCAGAGATTTTGCTCCATAGTGACATGATAACATCACGCAGTTGCTGCAGATTTGTCAGCTGCACATCCATGATGCAAATCTCCCGTTCCACCACATCCCATAGGCGCTCTATTGGATGAGATGTGGTGAGTGTGGAGGGCATTGGAGTACAGTGACCTCATTGTCATGGTGAAGAAACCAGTGGTGAGATGATTGGAGCTTTGTGACATGGTGCATTATCCTGCTGGAAGGAGCCATCAGAAGATGGGGACACTGTAGTCATAAAGGGATGGACATGGTCACCAACAATACTCAGGTAGGCCGTGGTCATTAAATGATGCTCAATTGGTACTAAGGGGTCCGAAGTGAGCCAAGAAAATATCCCCCACACCATTACACCACCAGCCTGAACCGGGGATACAAGGCAGGATGGATCCATGCTTTCATGTTGTTTACACCAAATTCTGACCCCACCATCTGAATGTCTCAGCTGAAATGGAGACTCATCAGACCAGGCAAAGTTTTTCCAATCTTCTATTGTCCAATTTTGTTGATCCTGTGCCAATTGTAGGCTCAGTTTCCTGTTCTTAGCTGACAGGAGTGGCACCCGGTGTGGTCTCCTGCTGCTGTAACCCGTCTGCTTCAAGGTTGGATGTGTTGTGCCTTCAGAGATGGTATTCTGCATACCTTGGATGTAACGAGTGCCTATTTAAATTCCTGTTGCCTTTATATCATCTCAAACCAGTCTGCCCATTCTCCTCTGACATCTACAAGGCATTTTCCCCCACACAACTGCCGCTTACTGGATATTTTCTCTTTTCCCCACCATTCTCTGTAAACCCGAGAGATGGCTGTGTGTGAAAATCCCAGTAGATCCGCAGCTTTTTAAAGACTCAGACCAGCCTTTCTGCCACCAACAACCATGCCACGTTCAAAGTCACTTAAAGCAGAGTTCCGCCCCCCCCCCACCCCCTCCAAAAATTAAAAGTCAGCAGCTACACATACTGTACACATATTGTAGCTGCTGACTTTTAATATTAGAACACTTACCTGTCCTGGAGTCCAGCGATGTCGGCACCGCAGCCGATGTTTTCAGGTCAGGGAACCCGGCAGTGAAGCCTTGTGGCTTCATGGGCGGGTCCCTACTGTGCATGCACAAAGCGCTGCGCATTTGGATTGGCTCGGCGGCAGAGGGTAAGAGGAGAGGACCTCACTTCGCTGCAGCGCCTTTCCCAGAAGTGGTACCTGTCAAAAACTGGTTACTGTCCCCCCCCCCCCTCCCACCTGAAAGGTGCAAAATGTGGCACCGAGGTGGGGAGGAAGCAAATTAGCGGAAGCTCCACATTTGGGTGGAACTCCGCTTTAAATCCCCTTTCTTCACCATTCCGATGCTCAGTTTGAACATCAGCAAGTTGTCTTCACCACGCCTAGATGCTAGTTTCTGCCATGTGATTGGCTGATTAACAATTTGTGTTACCAAGCAATTGAACAGGTGTACCTAATAAAGTGGCCGGTGAGTGAAAATAAAAGGATCCACTAACTATTCTCATCGTATCTAGGCAAGGACAGAAATGGCACGCTCTGCGCACCGTCCTGAACAAGAGGATGCTGAAACCGTCCGAAGCCAAGAGCTACGCCGCGAGCATCAACGATATTGTTTCGGATTTCGTAGTCAGGCTGCAGGACTTGCGTAAAGAGAGTCCCACCGGCGACATGGTCAATGACGTGGCGAATGAGTTCTATCGATTCGCTTTCGAAGGTATGTTTTATACTGTCGGTTTTGTCCAAATGAGGCTGGAGGACGTCTAGCATCATCTATATCCGGGATTTGCTAACTGCGGCCCTCCAGATGTTGCAGAACTACAAGTCCCATGACGCATAGTAAGACTCTGACAGCCACAAGCATGACACCCAGAGGAAGAGGCATGATGGGACTTGTAGTTTTGCAACAGCTGGAGGGCCACAGTTTGCATATCCCTGATCTATATCTTTCCTCCCCAGCCTAACTGTCCCTGCCCCATCCTTTTTCATTCGTTGGATTTCAGTTTTAATTGTGGAGACTCGATGTGTTACCTAGGGCAGTATGCAGTTTCAGCCCCCCTCACCAGCTATGATCTGCTTGAATTATCCAGAGCGGGGGTCCCCAACTCCCGGGCCGCGGACCAGTGCCGGTCCCTGGCCTGTTGGTTACCCGGCCACACAGAGGGGGTGATCACCGCTCACCTCCTGCTGTGTGGCCATGCCCGTGTGTCCTCTCCCAGCCTCTCTGCCCGCCCAGCAGATGATGTCATACTACCAGCAGGGCCAGGGGCAGGAGGAGCTGCAGATTGAAATAGAGAGCTCCTCCTGCCCCCTGCCCTATTGATAGGATGACAGGGAGAAGAAACAAGGACTGATCACAGCCTTTGCCCTGCCAAAGGTAGGAGTCCTGTGCAGGGGAGGCTGAGATTAGCGATGTGACATGTTACAGAAGAAAGGGGGGCAGACTGCAGAGGCGTTGTGATTGAGGAGGCTATGATTGCTGGGGGATGGGCTTTTTTCTCAGAGAATAGGTGCAGGACCCCCCCACCCATTGTCTCTGCCCCCTACCCACCTCTGAGCACCATGCCTTGGTTCCACCCCTACCCAACTCCATGTACCGCCCCTTTTAGAAAAGACAGAAGCAAGTATCATTTTGTGGTACTAAATAATTTGTATGGAATTTGCTAATAATAGCCAGAAAAGCAGTAAAATCGATCCCCTGCAGACAGCAACAAGAGACCCCACAGGAACAATAGATCCGCATCAAGGATCCACTGCAGCAGCAATAGACCCCACCCCAGCAACAATAGACCCCACACAACAAAGGATTCCCCGCACATCAACAATGGACCACCCACGACAAAATACGACCCCCAGCAAAAAAAAATGATACACCCACACCCCCCAGCAGCAACAACAGATATCCAAGCAGTCACATCAATAGACCCTTCAGCAGCCAGCAACCATATACCTCTCCCTCAACAGTAGATCCCTACCAGCAACAATAGACCCTCACACAAAAATAGATCCCTACCAGTGGCACAGCCGACACCCCTTGCATACATTCAGTGCTGGAGGTGCCGAAAATGTGTTCTCCCACGTTCCTGCTACAGTACCCCTTTACAGAGAAGTCCCCTTCACATTACAGTGCCCCCTTTACAGAACAGTCCCCTTCACATTATAGTGCCCCCTTTACAGAGAAGCCCCCTTTACATTACAGTGCAGTCCCCTTCACATTACAGTGCCCCCTTTACAGAGCAGTCCATGTTACATTACAGCGCCCCCTTTACAGTGCAGTCCCCTTCACATTAAAGTGCCCCCTGCTGAAAAAAAGTCCTTGCTAGGGGCACTGTAATATAAAGGGGACTGCACTGTAAAGGGGCAGTGTAATCATTACAGTGCAGTTCCCTTCATATCACAGTGCCCCCTTTACAGTGCAGTCCCCTGCACATTACAGTGTCCCCTTTACAATGCAGTCCCCTTCACATTACAGTGCCCCCTTTACAGTGCAGTTCTCTTCACATTACAGTGCAGTACCCTGCAAATTACAGTGTCCCCTTTACAATGCAGTCCCCTTCACATTACATTGCCCCCTTTACAGTGCAGTCCCCTTCACATTACAGTGCCCCCTTTACAGAGCAGTCCCCTTCACATTACAGTGCCCCTGTACAGAGCAGTCCCCTTCACATTACAGTGCCCCCTTTACAGTGCAGTCGCCTTCACATTACAGAGCAGTCCCCTTCACATTACAGTGCCCCCTTTACAGAGCAGTCCCCTTCACATTACAGTGCCCCCTTTACAGTGCAGTCCCCTTCACATTACAGTGCCCCTGTACAGAGCAGTCCCCTTCACATTACAGTGCCCCCTTTACAGTGCAGTCCTCTTCACATTACAGTGCCCCTGTACAGAGCAGTCCCCTTCACATTACAGAGCCCCCTTTACAGTGCAGCCCCCTTTACATTACAGTGCCCCCTTTACAGAGCATTCCCCTTCACATTACAGTGCCCCCTTTACAGAGCAGTCCCCTTCACATTACAGTGCCCCCTTTACAATGCAGTCCCCTTCACATTACAGTGCCCCCTTTACAGTGCAGTCCTCTTCACATTACAGTGCCCCTGTACAGAGCAGTCCCCTTCACATTACAGAGCCCCCTTTACAGTGCAGCCCCCTTTACATTACAGTGCCCCCTTTACAGAGCATTCCCCTTCACATTACAGTGCCCCCTTTACAGAGCAGTCCCCTTCACATTACAGTGCCCCCTTTACAATGCAGTCCCCTTCACATTACAGTGCCCCCTTTACAGTGCAGTCCTCTTCACATTACAGTGCCCCTGTACAGAGCAGTCCCCTTCACATTACAGAGCCCCCTTTACAGTGCAGCCCCCTTTACATTACAGTGCCCCCTTTACAGAGCATTCCCCTTCACATTACAGTGCCCCCTTTACAGAGCAGTCCCCTTCACATTACAGTGCCCCCTTTACAATGCAGTCCCCTTCACATTACAGTGCCCCTGTACAGAGCAGTCCCCTTCACATTACAGCGCCCCCTTTACAGTGCAGTCCCTGTTACATTAATGTAAAGGTGCGCTGTAATGTAAAGGTGCGCTGTAATGTAAAGGGGCGCTGTAATGTAAAGGGGCGCTGTAATGTAAAGGGGGGCTGTGATGTGAAAACTGGTTGCCATGAAACCAGTCCCTGGTTTCAAAAAGTTTGGGGACCGCTGACCTAGAGAGCCATAGCCATCCAGTAATTGCATCACTGGTTCTAAAATAAAGAATGCAATGTTATCTTTTTTTTTTAAGTCTATTATCATGTTGATAAGGGGAATTCAAGAACCAAGGAAGACAAAAAATAAAAATATTCAACTTTAACTTTAAAATGTAGATCTCAGATCTTTTATGGGAACTGCATTCTGGATCCCAGTAGTATAATTGATGCAGGGCTAAGTACTTTGTTTTTTCTGATGGCCACTGCTAGCAGGCTTCAGCTTTTCATGAAGCTTGTTGAAAGCCTGCTGAAGCATGTTAGCAGCTTGCTTAATGTGGCTATCAGCACTTCTAATAGGATCTGTGTTCACTGTTCAGCATTTACAAACTGGAAATGTTCACACTGCTCTTATACACGCTGGAGCCATTAGATAAGAGTTATCTGGCATCACTGTGATATTAAAAATCACCACACACCTTACAATCTGATTATACAATCTCCTTTAGATCTACTAACAGCTATGTAGTGCAAGGACCTACATAACTGGATAGAGATCGGTTGGATAGTTGAAATTGGTACTCCTATTACAATGTTTTGCTACATCTAAAAGAGATTGTACAAGATTGTATGCTGGCCTAACATTACACGATCTCTTCTAGGAGTCTCCTATATCTTGTTTGAGACTCGGATTGGCTGTCTGAATAAACAGATCCCCCCAGAGACGCAGGGATTTATTGATTCAATCGTTGAGATGTTCAAGAATTCCGTCTACGCCACGTACCTACCTGGATGGACCAGAGGAATCCTTCCGTACTGGAAAAACTACTTAGATGGCTGGGACAGAATCTTCGCTTTTGGTGAGTGAATCCAGAGAGTCACCCTGCTCGTATATACCCCTCTCACCCCAACACCCCACATGTACAAATCCCCCTCATTCATTGCACTGTATGACTTCTTCTATTTCACAGTAACACTTCTCATGTCCTGTATGATGGATGTACTGTATTTCTTAGCATTTGTTGTTATGCCTTTATGGACAGTATTAGGTCTTATTCTGTATGTATGGACTCTGCACAGTAACACTTCTCTTGTCCTGTATGCCGTGTGTAATTCTCAGTATCTGTACTTATTCTTTATATATGGACTCTTCACAGTACCACTTTTCTTGTCCTGTATGCTGGGTGTAATTCTCAGTATCTGTTCTTATTCTCTATGTATGGACACTCCACAGTACCACTTCTCTTGTAATTCTCAGTATCTGTTCTTATTCTGTATGTATGGACTCTGCACAGTACCACTTCTCTTGTAATTCTCATCAGCTGTTCTTTTTCTCTATGTATGGACTCCTCTTGTCCTGTATGCTGGATGTAATTCTCGGTATATGTTCTTTTTCTCTATGTATGGGCTCTGCACAGTACCACTTCTCTTGTCCTGTATGCTGGGTGTAATTCTCGGTATCTGTTCTTATTCTCTATGCATAGACTCTGCACAGTACCACTTCTCTTGTCCTGTATGCTGGGTGTAATTCTCGGTATCTGTCCTTATTCTGTATGTATGGACTCTGCACAGTACCACTTCTCTTGTCCTGTATGCTGGGTGTAATTCTCAGTATCTGTTCTTATTCTGTATGTATGGACTCTGCACAGTACCACTTCTCTTGTCCTGTATGCTGGATGTAATTCTCGGTATCTGTTCTTATTCTCTATGTATGGACACTCCACAGTACCACTTCTCTTGTAATTCTCAGTATCTGTTCTTATTCTGTATGTATGGACTCTGCACAGTACCACTTCTCTTGTCCTGTATGCTGGGTGTAATTCTCAGTATCTGTTCTTATTCTCTATGTATGGGCTCTGCACAGCACCACTTCTCTTGTAATTCTCATCATCTGTTCTTATTTTCTATGTATGGGCTCCGCACAGTACCACTTCTCTTGTCCTGTATGCTGGGTGTAATTCTCAGTATCTGTTCTTATTCTGTATGTATGGACTCTGCACAGTACCACTTCTCTTGTAATTCTCATCATTTGTTCTTATTCTTTATTTATGGACTCCTCTTGTCCTTTATGCTGGATGTAATTCTCGGTATCTGTTCTTATTCTTTATGTATGGACTCTGCACAGTACCACTTCTCTTGTCCTGTATGCTGGGTGTAATTCTCGGTATCTGTTCTTATTCTCTATGTATGGACACTCCACGGCACCACTTCTCTTGTAATTCTCAGTATCTGTTTTTATTCTGTATGTATGGACTCTGCACAGTACCACTTCTCTTGTAATTCTTATCATCTGTTCTTATTCTTTATTTATGGACTCCTCTTGTCCTTTATGCTGGATGTAATTCTCAGTATCTGTTCTTATTCTGTATGTATGGACTCTGCACAGTACCACTTCTCTTGTAATTCTCAGTATCTGTTCTTATTCTGTATGTATGGACTCTGCACAGTACCACTTCTCTTGTCCTATATACTGGGTGTAATTCTCAGTATCTGTTCTTATTCTGTATGTATGGACTCTGCACAGTACCACTTCTCTTGTCCTATACGTTGGGTGTAATTCTTAGTATCTGTTCTTACTCTCTATGTATGGACTCTGCACAGTAGCACTGCAACCACATCCAGCTACACTATACTGTAACTTAACATATAGGGAGCCCATTGTTCTATCAACAAGTGAATGAATGCAATCTTTCTGTAATTCATTGTGACAATCGTTGTTAGCATTACTGAGATAACTTTATAAAATCTGTCTGTGTAGTCAGAGCTTACTTTCTGTTTTCTATCTGGACAGCAGGGCGGCGCTATCCTTACTATCTGGTTGTTTACAGGGAATAAACTGATTGATAAGAAGATGAGTGAGATCCAGGCCAGGTTGGAGAAGGGAGAGGAGGTGCAGGGGGAGTACCTGACCTACCTGCTGTCCAGCGGAAAACTGACCATGCCCGAGGTGTACGGCAGTGTGGCCGAGCTGCTGCTGGCCGGCGTGGACACTGTATGTAACCAATATTTATGTATTTTATGCTTTGTTTTTTTGAACATTTGCAATTTAGGGTTTCTTTAAAAAATAAATACAAAAATGCAATGCACAAAACAAATCGCAAAACACACACAAAAGCTATTGTCAGCATCTGCGTTGATGCGCATGCTGTGGCCTTCTCTCCAACATCAGTGCCTGACCTCACAAATACGCTTGTGGAAGAATGGTCAGACATTCCCATAGACACACTCCTAAACCTTGTGGACAGCCTTCCCAGAAGAGTCGAAGCTGTTATAGCTGCCAAGGGAGGGCCAACTCAATATTGAACCCTACGGACTAAGACTGGGATGCCTTTAAAGTTCATGTGTGTGTAAAGGAAGGCGTCCCAATACTTTTGGTAATATAGGGTATTTGTGTAAGTATCAGATGAGCTACTGAGCTCAGTAAACAATAGAGATTTTCTAATGAGCTACTGAGCTCAGTAAACAATAGAGATTTTCTAATGAGCTACTGAGCTCCGTAAACAATAGAGATTTTCTACCAAAGAAGCACAGGCGATAACTTTAAAACAGGAAGTTCCTGTATAGCTTACATATAAAGATCAGGAATTCCTTTAGCAGACAGTCACTTCCCCCAGGTATGGGAATCTTTTGGCGCCATGCCCTCATGCACTACATCAGAATGTAGACTGTTTTGTGGATGATACATACGGGTACATTTTCTATATCCAAAACAACAAATAACTCCTTTGCTTCTTGTCCCTTTGCAGACCTCCAACACATTAACCTGGTCTCTTTATTATCTGGCAAAAGATCCGCAGCTCCAGGAGACCCTGTACCAGGAGATCATTAAGGCAGTTCCTTTAGATCGAATCCCCACTGCAGAAGATATCACCCACATGCCCCTACTGAGGGCCGTAGTCAAAGAGACGCTGCGGTGAGTTCGGGGACGGGTACACTGTGAGAACCTTCATACTCTGCTTATAAAAAGTCTTACAGCTTTATCAGTTCTCCTAACTTTGCTACACATCTGCAAGGAAACCTTGTGTTGGATAATAAAACTTGTAGACTTCATTTTGCACATTCAGGTGAACAGTTGCATTGCATTTAAAGTGGTATTAAACCAAAAATGTTCAATTCTTACATGTGATGCCTGTATTAGTTTTGTTTTTAGGCTTTCAATCCTTTTTCATCTAGTGATCCAGCCAGCAGTTCTGTTTTTTCAAAAGAACAAGCTGTCCTCCAGATGTAGCAGTTACAGGATTGAGACAGACTATTTACCACTGACAGGGGTGCTTACAAATATCAGCTTTTATATATTTAATTGTAGCAGCCTCTAGTGTGCTACTAGTGGTAGCGTAGGTAAAACAGTTTGGCTCGGAGCTAAGCCTGAGCCATGGAATCTGGGTCAGGATTCAGTTCAGGGCTGGATGACTCATCCAGGCAGCTCTCTGGTGCCTCCCCCTGGTTCTAGAAGGTTGGAGAATGTTCTAGAAATAAGTGGGCGGAAGCTAAGAGGGCTGTCCTGCACATTTAGAGTCCCTTAGGCAATCCCCAGGAGTTGAGCCCCTAAATATAGATGAGCCATGTAGGGTGACCACATTTCCAAACTGCCATTCAGGGACACCTCCCTGCCCCTTACCTATTTAAGCATTTATTTCATGTATGTTAGCCCAACATTGCAGCTGCAGGTGGCCAATTAGATTAGAAGAGTGTCATTGTTCTTTCAACGTTGGGCTAACATACATGAAACAAATGCTCTTTATATTTTAGGCACTAAAGTTGTGTATAAAACCCCGTACTTTATGCTACAAAAGGAATACAAATGAACTGAGGGGTTTGGAGTAAAAACTGGACATACACTGACCCTTACACTGACCTACCTGATTCCTACACTGACCTACCTGACCACTACACTAACCTATCTAATTCCTACACTGAAATACCTGAACACTACACTAACCTACCATATTTCTACACTGACAACTACACTGAAAGGACTCTCCCTCCTCCCTGGCATTTTAAATTTTTAAGACGGCGCCCGTGCAGCATGACATTACCAGTGGGTGGCGCAGACTCAAGATTGGATTGACTCGATGATTTCCGTAACTGCGCATGCGCAGTTCTCACCCGAGCCCGAAGCAGCCATTTTTACTGGCACTTACTGGCTCCTACGGGCATTTACGGGCAGCCTAAAAGTGCCCTGATTTTACGGGCTGTCCGTAAATATACGGACGGTTGGCAACACTGGGATAGACTTGGTCCAGGGACACTGTCCTCACTCTGGGAACTGTCCCCGGAAACCGGGGACGTCTGGTCAGTCACCCTACTGTGGACTCCTGGGATGTAAGACATAATTTGCCTAGGCCAGTGATTGCGAACCTTAGCACCCCAGATGTATTGAAACTACATTTCCCATGATGCTCATGAACTCTGCAGTGTAGTTGAGCATCATGGAAAATGTAGTTCCAAAACATCTGGTATGCCAAGGTTCACCATCAGTGGCCTAGGCAATAAACCAGGAAGTTACTAGAGAAATGTAATAAAAAAAAAAAAAAGTTGAAAACAAGTAAATATGATCTACTTTCCTCTCTATTTACTAATGCTAGCAGCATGAGGATTAATAATAATCAATGTTGATTGGGAGAGTGAAGTTCCACTTTAAGTCATGTCTGTCCTACCCCACCATTCTGCTTCTGCTGGTACCACTGACACATCTCTTCCTCCTATACGCAGGTTGTATCCTGTTATTCCAACTAACGCAAGAATCATCACTGACAAAGAAGTGATCATTGATGGTTACAAATTCCCCAAGAGGGTAAGTGCTGGAACAATTCATAAACCATACAAATACCGGAAAACACTGCAGTTGCATGAACACCAGAAACATCCCCAGTGTGTGAGTTCTGTATAATCCATCACAGTCCTATGTAATCGACTTGTTGTACAGCTTTTTGTATAACAAACCAAACATTTGGTGCAAAGCACCTATCTCCTGCACTCAGAGTGGTGTGATCCTCTATCCATCTCAGCCACAGTCATGCAGCTGCTGGGAACTTTCCACTCGGCATCAATGGATAACTTCGGCTTTGCAGCTCCTTACAAAACCAGGGTAGTCTAAGACCACTAAAAAGAAAAAACAAACACAAGGGTGCACCGGCCTAGTGCATTATCCTCTAAAATGGTTTATTCAAATAAAAGGTATAAAAATACTCACAAACGAGTTCTTGGTAAAAAGCGTATCAAATAGGTACGTAGTCATCAGCATCAAGATCAAAGACTGAACCGTCCCCTGAAGCTGGAAAGGCTTACGCATTTCGAGGCTTAGCCTCTTCGTCGAAACGTGTAAGCCTTTCCAGCTTCAGGGGACGGTTCCGCCTTCGTTGCTAGGGAAAACAAGCTAGCGATCAGATGCCTTAGAGGTCAGAGGTTATTCTGAGATAACCCGTGTTTAGTGTCTGTAGATAGTACATTCACGGCCGGACAATAAAATTTCAGTTTCCAGCATGTAACCCTTACATATTTCAAGATATGAGTTTGGTTAGAAATCTGCCTAATCAGGAGGTCCCTTAGCAGTTTATGAGCCTCTGGGGGCCGCCCACGGCCCCAGTGTCTATTGGTCAAGTACTTCTGGTGACACCATCTGGGGGGGCAGAGAAAAGAGAGAGAGCTAATGGAGCTCTCAGTTCTCACCTTACCATCACAGCAAAAACATCACGCTGGAGGACCGATTATGTTCAGCTTCTGAAACTAAAATAATACCAGGACTCTTTTTGAATGCAAGTATTCCATTTCTAATTCTTATCTATTCTTCTAAATTGCTGTATTGTGTCTCTGTTTCTTTGTAACCCATTTTTCTGTAAATATTTATATTTGCACCAATCTTCACCTTTCTTATAATTAAACCTTATTTTGAAAAGTGTTAACTTTGTCTCTAAGCTCTTAAACGCAAACTGACCCAAAAGAACCTGCCTCCTGAAAGAACGCTACTGTTTAGGATAACTCATCTAAGCATTCTTGTCTGAGGTGACAGTGTGTGTTACAGATGGTTATTCTAAAGTCATAATTGGTATTTCTAAAATTACGAGCGTCCTCTGGGCTCATTATAGGTGGTGACAGAGAAAGGGTTAATTGTTTAATTAGCCCGGTGACAATTGCCCGGTGCTGGCATCTAGATTGTGGTCCCGCAAGCTGGACAATCTGTGTGCCGGGTGCAGATGAGAGTGGCATTGTTACGCAAGTGACGGCAGGGTGTAAGATTGCTTGGTGTTTGGTCACGAGTTGGATGAGAAGGCCAGGGGTCTGATACCCGCCACTGTCACAGGGGTCAGTAGCAGCCGCTCCTTTTGTATCTGTGGGTGTTTGATACTATCAGTGTGAAGATGTGTACACAGGAAAGGAGCACTAGCTGTGTCTCTTCTTCTACTTCCAGACTCTCTTTGTCTTATATCATTACGCCATCTCCAGGGATGAAGCCAACTTCCCGAATCCGGAGAAGTTTTATCCTCAGCGTTGGCTACGGAATGAAGGGATGACCCACCACCCATTCAGTTCCATTCCTTTTGGCTACGGGGTGCGAGCCTGCGCAGGCAAGAGGATCGCCGAGCTGGAGATGCATCTGGCACTTTCACGGGTAAGTGTGCAAAGAAAAAGACTCAAAAGAGGGATCTTCACAGAGAGAGAGAGAGCAGAGATAATGGGAAGCAGGAGCCTCATGTGATGTATTTTTTGACAAATGAACAGTCTATAAGAGGGATCAACCAAGAGAGTTGAGAGGAGAGCTACAAGGAGATTCCAAGTGAGTCCCTATGCAGGGTGGAAAGTAAGATACCATGTGGTCTCAGGATGCAATTGGCTAATCCCACAACAGTGTGCTGAATAGTTTAAATTCCACCTCCGGGCAAAACAAAAGTTTTCCCATGCAGTCGGGACTGTGAGTCAACTGCTCATTTTGTCTAGGGGTGAGGGGAAAGCTTATACTCACCTAATCCTTTGTTTCACCAGAAAACTGTGTTCCCCCACAGTCCAGCAGTGGACTGTTCCTGGTCTATGTAGCCTGCTCTGGGCTTGATGATGTCAGGAACAGTGCACAACTCAAAGACTGCTGGAGAGCGGGGGTGCTGAACCGGTCTTGTGATGGGAGGATCAGAGGATTGGGTAAGTATATCTCCCTTCTCCTCTCCCCTAGAAAAATAAACAGTTGAGAAAGAAAAGGAGGCGCAACACCTAGTGCATTAACCGTGGTCACTGTATAAAATGTTTTATTAAAATGTCAAATGCATACTCACAGGCCAGTGGATTCCATGAGACACTTGTGATTGTTTTGAGGCAAATGAGGACAGGGGGCTCAACTGTGCACTGGATGGCTCCGCCCACTGCCCGTAGGAGGCGGGAGGAACCGGTTTAATTTTTATACGGTGACTACGGGTAATGCACTAGGTGTTGCGCCTCCTTTTTTTTCTCTTATGTATCTCAGTTGGAGTTCCCGCCTGAGGAGAGCGGCACACCGGTCTTCCTCTTCGGAGTGATCGCTTGGCTGAATTGATTGTTAAGAGCGGCAGCAGGTGCAGGTACTTGAGTTCTTAACAACCAGTGAAGTTACCGGCCTATTCACTTACATCCCCCCAAAAAATCCCCACCAGGCCCTCACCCAAGCAGTGAGCCTGGCAGGCTGAGAAGGGGGGATGAGCGTGTGCGCCCATCTTCCTTGATCCATACCAGGCTACATACATTTAACATGGGGATACCTTGCCGTTGCAAGATTAGAGCCTCATACCCACAACCCTGGTCCTGTGGTTTTGGGGGGAAAGCTGCGGTTGAAGGGCTTATGAGAATCTGGAAACCCTCCTTAACAATAACAGGGCACCAACATACTGCCCTACCTCTAAGTGAATGAGTAAGAGGTACATAGTACCCCTCTTTAGAGGGCTAACATAAATGAATATGAGCTTGCAAAGTCTTAATGCCAAACAATGAGTCATTTTTTGTGTTATTTTAAAAAAGATCCCAAGTAGTGGTGAAAATGAAAATAAAAAAAAAAAAGCAACTGCAATACTCACCTCCTCTCTGGTGCTGTTCCTCTCAGTAATTCAATTTGGCCACTAGATGTGCTTAGTTCTCATTTCATTCAACCCGGAAGACTGAGGACATACTGTGAGTTCAGGGCACTCTGATCTCACCCCTCCCCCCACTCTCGCTGTGTGATCACCCACTGCCAGTAAAGCATCAAAGGATGACCCTGAGCATCACATGACCGGCTTGTAGACCTCCCAAAAATGTAAGTATATAAAAAAAAAATTAAATACAGCAGGATGCCTTCAGTAGAAGAGGGTAGCCGGAGTTGGGCTTAAACACAGATACATTATAAAAATGTGATCTGGACAGCATTATTTTATTGGAAGAGATTCTGAGATAAGCTGGAATCCCCCTTTAACCTCTTGGTTTCCTCTCTTACAGATAATCCGGATGTTTGAGGTTAAACCCGATCCCAAACTGGGAGAAGTCAAAACAATTGCTCGTATCGTCCTATCAGCAAACCGACCCATAAACCTGAGGTTCTTAGAGAGGAAATCTGCTTAATGTACAAACTGAAACCGAATAACCCTCAGTATGGCTCCTCCTGTAATCCCGACACTTGTTCTGACTAATCTACAAACAGCCACTAGAGGGCAGAACTCCATGCCTGAAACTGTAATATAGTCATGAAAATATGGAGTTCCCTAATGGTAAACATTACAATAACCCAAAATGTGTGCTTACTAAAAGTATAGGATATCATCCCTATAAAGAAACCAGAGGAGCCTTTAACTCTCTGTTGGTTTCTCCCAGGGATGCAAATTTAGACTTTTGTAGAAAAGTCAAGCTTCATCTTGGGGCTGCTCATCACTATAAGGCAGTGGTCCTCAACCCTGGTCCTCAGGGCCCACTAACAGGCCAGGTTTGCAAGATACCTGAAATACATCCCAGGTGATATAATTTGCTGCTCAGTGATTGCATTACTCTAGTCTGCATCTCCCCAAGGTAATACTTAAAATCTGGCCTGTTAGTGGGCCCTGAGGACCGGAGTTGAGGACCACTGCTATAAGGGACTATTGGTGTGGTAGGGGGGAGGGGAGGCCATACCAGTTAGTAGTAGGCGACAAAGTATACCCAACTGGTGGGCCACAGGAGATTCCTTGGGAATTGGGGGGGGGGGGTGGGAGAGTTTAGCTGTGGATTAGACAGCACTGCTCATTTATTCTAAGCCCCCGTTCACATCAGCACGATTTGACATGCGATTCGACAGGTCAAATCTATTGCCAGCAATAGGAGAGTCCCAATCGATGCGGTGCCGCACTGATTTCCGAAAGTAGTTTCTGCACTACTTTTGGCAACTTTGGGGGGCAATTTCAATAGACATTTGTGCATGCGGCTGCACAGATGTCTTTGAAGTCGCCCCCACAGTTGGACTGAAGTGCGGCTTTGAAGTTGGGCGAACTTGCACGATTTCAAAGCCGCGTTCAGTGTGAATGAGGGCTAAGGGAGAGCATGAGCACTTTTATTTACCCAATCCTCCACTCCCACAACAGGGCTTCTTCCCCCTCCATGCTCTTGCAGTGGACTCTCACTTGGCCTCATCAAGTCCAGTGCTGGGCTATAAACAATGCATTGGTCTTTTTGAGGTCAGGACCTTAGACCACTGGAGTGTAGGGGAGAAGACACTGGTAGACCGGTCCAACAGGGGGGAGAAGCAGAGGATCGGGTAAGTAAACCTTCTTTTCTATGCACCCTAGACCTAAACAAGCACCCTATGCACCCTAGACCTAAACAAGCACCCTATGCACCCGAGACCTAAACAAGCACCCTATGCACCCGAGACCTAAACAAGCACCCTATGCACCCTAGACCTAAACAAGAAAGTAACCCTTGCAGTGTGCCCAGTCACTGCAAGGGAGAGTTTTCAAGATCCCTGGAATTGAGCTTTAAGATGTTCTTGAAACAATGACCTATATGTGTATATGTATGTACCTTGTAATAAATAAATATTATGTGTATGAATTTTAATAAAATGTTATTAAACCCAGGAGCCTGTAGTCACTATATCTGGTCTCCCCAGGAGCCTGCAGTCACTATATCTGGTCTCCCCAGGAGCCTGCAGTCACTATATCTGGTCTCCCCAGGAGCCTGCAGTCACTATATCTGGTCTCCCCAGGAGCCTGCAGTCACTATATCTGGTCTTCCCAGGAGCCTGCAGTCACTATATCTGGTCTCCCCAGGAGCCTGCAGTCACTATATCTGGTCTTCCCAGGAGCCTGCAGTCACTATATCTGGTCTCCCCAGGAGCCTGCAGTCACTATATCTGGTCTCCCCAGGAGTCTGCAGTCTCTATATCTGGTCTCCCTGGGAGCCTGCAATCACTATATCTGGTCTCCCCAGGAGCCTGCATTCACTATATCTGGTCTCCCCAGGAGCCTGCATTCACTATATCTGGTCTCCCCAGGAGCCTGCAGTCACTATATCTGGTCTCCCCAGGAGCCTGCATTCACTATATCTGGTCTCCCCAGGAGCCTGCATTCACTATATCTGGTCTCCCCACGAGCCTGCAGTCACTATATCTGTTTTTGCTCAGTACACAGAACAGGGAAATGCAATTATTTTAGTAAATATAAACTTCTAAATACCTTTTCTCATCAGCAGTATATATAGCAGTCTTGTGACTTCTATCAGTTTTCATTCTCCTCTGACTGTCCTATGAGGCTGTGTGACCCCTGACCCTCTGTCTGGACAGTGCTGATTGGCCCTGTTCCAACCACATGCACTCTCCCAGAAAACAGAAAAAAAAATTCTCTAGCAATACACACTAAACTGAGCATGTGCAGAGTGCACCCAAGCAGTGCTGGGACAAGGTCATCCAGCGCCCAGGGGCAAGGATGCCAAAATATGCCCCCCATCCCTGCAATAAACCATTGCGCCCAGGGCAACCGACCCTCCCACCCACCCCTTGTCCCGGCCCTGCACCCAAGGCTCTGTACTATCAGCAGATGGATTGGGGACAGTGGAAGAAGGGGATGATCAGAGAAAACAGGATCAAACTGCCTTTTTACACAATGTGGAGAATTAACCCCTTAGGTTCCACAGTGAATATAACAAGCTTTCCTTACTGGATAAACAGACTGATTTTACTGTTATGGGTTTAGTAACACTTAATCCTTAACATAAAGCAACTTCTAATTTATATTTAGTGCTTCTTTATTTTATTCTTTTATATAATTCTTTAAAAAAAAAAAAAGAAAAGTTTTTATGCTTCTTCTACTTCATAGAAAGAACTGTGAACATTTTCATTTATAAACAACATTATGCCTTTCCTTACGATTTCAGTAACCCTCATTACCTCGGTTAGTCCTATAATACAATAAAACAAGTTTTCATTGTTTGTTCTATATGGATTTTGTCTTTAGTTTTTCTTTGATTCGCTCACATGCAACATTGTTTCTTTTTCATGTCCGTTGTCACAATACATTCCCTACACTTACCCCATATCTGTAATGCCTAGCCACACTCCCAGGCCTGACAACTTTGTCCCCGATCATTTTTTGTCCCACATTTGAACTGTAGTAAATTTCTTTCCTTCCTGTCCACAAGGTTTAGGAGTGTCTATGGCAATGTTTGACCATTCTTCCAGAAGCGCATTTGTGAGGTCAGGCATTGGAGCCCAGAGGAGACATCCGGGGTCTTTTAGAACCTGAATATCTCATTAACCACTTGCCGACTGCCGCACGACTATATACTGCAGCAGTCAGCCTCTCCTGGGCAAAGTGACGTATGGGTACATCACTTGCCCACAAGCGCTCCCGCCCCCGCTCGTTCACTGACATCCCCGCGCGTGTTACCGGTGGCTCAGATGTCCTCCGGCCACTCGCGATCTCCCTCAGGAAAGGGAGAAAAGCAGACGGCTGATGTAAACACAGCCGACTGTCATTCTCCCTTTGATCATGACAGAGGCAATGCGATCGTATGTCTATGTGATGATCTAACAAGCCACGCCCCCTGACAGTTAGAATCACGCCCCTAGGGACACACTTAACCCCTTGATCACCAATAAAGTTAACCCCTTCCCTGCCAGTGTCATTTTTACAGTAATAGTGCATATTTATAGCACTGATTACTTTAGTAATGTTACTGGTACCCCCAAAAGTGTCAAAAATGTCAGTCAGGCGTCCGATCTGTCCTCCGCAATGTCGCGGTCCCGCAAAAAAAATCGCAGATCGCTGCCTTTACTAGTTTAAAAAAAAAAAACAATAAAAATGACATAAATCTTTCCCGTAGTTAGTAAACGCAATAACATTTGCGCAAACCAATCGAAATACGCTTATTGCGATTTTTTTTAACAAAAATATGTAGCAGAAAACAAATTGGCCTAAAATGTTAAAAAATTTAGATTTTTACTTTTTTTTTTGAGAATATCATATAAAAAAAATTTGAAAAATATTGTTATTTTTTCAAAATTGTCGCTCTTTTTTTTGTTTACAGCGCAAAAAAGTAAAAATCGCACAGGTGATCAAATACCATCAAAAGAAAGCTCTGTTTGTGGGGAAAAAACGACGTCAATTTCATTTGGGTACAGAGTCGCACGACCGCGCAATTGTCCGTTACATTCACGCAGTGCCAAATCGCAAAATAGGGCCTGGTCTTTGAGCAGCCAAATCCTCCGTGGCTTAAGGGGTTAAAGAGAACCTGTCACCAAAAAAATCATCACATAGGGGACTTTTTGTCCCCTATGTGATAACATTTTTTTTTTTTTTTTGTTTAAATTGCACATCCAAGCTTAAAAAATAACCCCCCAATTTGAATAAAAAGAAATGATGCTGCGCTAAAAAATGCTGAATAAATAGTAGAATCACATAAATGATATCTCTACATATGGTGATGGGTCAGGTAAGTAAAGTGCATAGTACTTGGAAAATAAACAAAGAAAAATAATGTATTCAGGGTGGGGTAGAGGTGTATCTGTGATGCAATCTCCCAAAAATGTGTGAATCAATAGTATAAAATAAAGATGGACAATTATCCCTGAATTACTACAGTGCAATAATATGAAAAACGGACAATTGTATCGGAATCACTTCAGTGTGAAAGGCAATATAAAACCATTAGTTGCGAAGGAAGCATAAAAATATGGATGGTAAAGGGAAAACCCAGTGATGAATTTTCTAATTATAATTTTTTTTGGCATTGGAATCTGCCAGTTTGATGTTTGCAGCTGTTCTATAAAGTTATTTGATTATTTTTAAGCGTGATAGCGCGTGGGTACCTCTCTTTCTGTTTTTTACCCCCCCCCCCAATTATTTTTGAGGCCCCCATCCCCACATATATGCATATATGCATGTATGCTTCGGAGGCATCTACACATGAAAACGTTGATTGCGATACACATGTTACATATCACTGCGCATGCTGCAGTGAGAGCAATATTTCTAGCACCAGACCTCCTCCCTAAAGCTAAACTGATGACGCACACAAATCTAAGGTTTGACATGTTGGGTATCTATTCACTCGGTACAACCTCATCTTTTATATTTAACCAAAAACAATAATTATTATTATACAGAATTTCTATAGCGCCGACAGTTTGCATAGCACTTTTCAACATAAGGGCAGACAGTACAATTACAATACAATTAAGTTGGGTGATTTATTGCATTTGTGTGCCCTAAAATTAACTTTAGTGTATTTTTTACTAAAATTTTGCATTTTCTAGACCTTTTCGGGTAATATTGTATAACACATAAAAATTTTACCTACCACTATTTTATTCTGTAGGGTGTCTGCTTTCAGAAAATATATAATATTTTGGAGTTTCTATACAATCTTCAGGTTTAAAGAGGAAGTAAACCCTCCTCTGCAAGTTGTACCTATCGGTAAGCCTATGATAAGGCTTACCTATAGGTACTGTAAATATCTCCTAAACATGTACCGTTTAGGAGATATTTACCTTACATGCAGCCAGTGACGTCACTGGCGCATGCGCTCTGAAGGAACGGCCGCTGGTGCCGTTCCTTCAGAGCCCCGTGCCGTGACTGTCGGCTCCCGCGCACGTGCGTGGGAGTGACGTCGCCGCGGCTCCGGCCAATCAGATGGCCGGATGCCGCGATCCCGGAAGACGGGCAACTGGACATGTCACATGTCACCCGTCATAGAGGTAAGTGGGCGGCACGGCGGGGCTCGTTCTAAGGTAAGTATTTCATAATGAGCTAGTATGCGATGCATACTAGCTCATTATGTATTTCTCTTTCAGGTTGTAAAAAAAAAAAAAAATGTTTAACGAGTTTACAACCTCTTTAAAATTATTTTTTAAACAAAAAAATGCAAAAATGGCTCTGATAGCAAAAGAGTTAAACTGTATCTAAATCCAGTAACAAGAATGCATATATTGCTGCCTACCAGTCCTTCGATGTGATAGCTACATTAGCTTTCTTTTTTTTTTAGGCTTTCTGTCCCTTTTATATTCACCTGGTGATCCTGCCAGCATTGGCGGCCCGTCCATTGGGGGTTCAGGGTGCCTTGCCCCCCCCCCCCCCCCCCCATCTATGCATCCGGCCCCATAATCTACATGGGCGCCTGATGCATGGATTCCAATGGGGTTTTTTTTTTTTTTTGGAAGCATCTGATTAGAGCCAGAGGATCTAATAGGCTTCAAAAAAGGGTGGGCTCTGCGCCCGGAGCCCACCCAGTTGTATGACAATAGCGAATTAATATTTGCTATTATCACACTGATTCTCCTCCCAGCCAATCAGGAAGTGGGTCCTGAGGCCCCTTTCCTGATTGGCTGAAAAGAGAAGCGATTTTACTGGCCATTGGCCAGGAAGAGGGAGGAGACGCACGGCCGGATGAGGTAGGAATGCTGTCTGTCTGGCTGTCCATCCGTCCTGCTTGGGGGGGGTGGATTTGCCTCCCCCCCCCAAATATCATGCACCAGCCGCCACTGCCTGCCAGTAACACACTTTGGGGTATATTTATAAAGAAAAATCTCACAGCTGTTAGCTACAGCTTCACCTGATTGTGTTTACAAGTCATTTTTTTGGAGGGGGGTGATCCTTTTTCCAACTCAGTGATTCTGTTTTGGATTTTTTTTCTGACATATTTGTGTTCTATCTTTTACTTGGATGTTATAAGTTGAACTGAGTAAATACAGCTGGATAAAATAAAAACTGTGTCTGTCTTCATTTCAGGCCGCAAAGCAACAAATAGTGATTATTTTAAAGGGGGGCGACTATTTTCTATACCCACTCTAAATATATATATATATATATATATATATATATATATATACACAGTATGTAGAGTGCTACATAAATACCTAAAATAAATAAACCTCTATTATATGGGGGGGGGGGAACAATTGGTAACTGCGTTTTCTTTCTTTTTTCAGGCTGTTTGTCCCTTTTTTGCCCTCGTGATCCTGCCAGTAACACACTTTGGGGTGTATTTAAAGGGTAACTCCACTTTCGTGCGAATAGAGAAAAAACATAGCGTATCAAATTGCAACACAAATAATATTGTAATTAAATGTTATTAAAAATGGCCTTTCCTTTTCAATCTGCAGCTGTTGTAATTTTCTGAAAATGCAATATAGCCGCCTGGAGCTGTTCTGTACACAGAATGTATACTGACCACACCCCCAGAAACATCATTTCCTGCTTGTGTGATTGGCTCACTGATTTCCCAGAAGTCTGCACTAAGATACAAGTCAGATTTCTGGCATCCCCTGCAGCAAAAATGTCACTTTTGGTGAGATACTCCCAATAGGAACACGTCTAAAGGGATGCAGACCCAGCAGATTTCCTCATTAGTTCTCTGCAGCTGCCACAGCTGGTTGATAATTATGAAACCACTTCTATTAGACTCACTCAGCACAGAGGAACAAACAATGATTTCTTCAAAATAACAAAAGGTAGGAATCTGCAACAAAGTTTGTTACAATCCCTGCAATGTACAGAGATCACCCAGAGGGGAATGTTTTTTTCTCAACAAAAGTGGAGTTACGCTAAAAAAAAAAATAAAAAAGAATTGCATAGCTATTTGTCCATTGAAACTGCATGTAAATTGAGTCTGTGCAAATGGGGAAAAATCAAATGTTTTTTTGGCTAAATTCTCTGCAATTTGAAGGTGTGAATGCAGAAAATACCGCATTATAGGCACTATATAGCGCTGAGGGTGCATACTTATTTTCTATAATAGCGCCATCTAGAGACCATACCGTTATCATAGAAAATAAGTATGCTCCTTTGTGCCATCTAGTGGCCATACCTCTATCACAGAATATAAGTATGCTCTTTAGCGCCATCATGCTAAATCCAGTTAGAAAAATGTGCAAATCTTGGGTGAATCGTGAGTGAAAACATGTATAATAAGACCCCTTAGATTTCCCATTACTTTCAGTCCCAAGGATAATGGTCGCCAGTACAAATAGAGGGGTTGAACTTACCTAATGGGACACAGACACCAGTAAAAACCCGAAGGTTCTAACCCTTCCACACAACTTTAAAAAAATGTAAAAATTGTTTTTTTTTTAAAGTGTTTTGGCTTCAAATAAATTGTAATTCATTTTTAAGAATTTCCTGTTTCATAGTTTTAAAGTTGTTTCTTTATTTCATAATACGGTACAAAGGGTTTATATATTAGAGTTGTATGATGAGTCAGGGATAAGTTTGCATTGGTGTTAATTTGTAAAATTGTACGCTCAATATTTCTTGTCTCCATGCCAAATTATGAAAACTGGGAGGAATTGTATTTTTTTTTCTCTGGTTGTTGGTTACTCTGTATGGTCAGAGCTTTAGAAGTTAATAAGTGGGTTACCCATCGTCCTTATATGACAGAAAGAACAACAGCGCTCTACACAATAGTCCTCGCAGCCATGAATGCTCTCAGATTAGGGTCCTTGTCTCTCCAGTTCCCTGGGGCCCGGGGCCGCCTGTTGCTGCAGACCTCCAAGGTACAGCAGATGCAGCACAAAGCGGCAACAGAAGCTGCAGCAGCCGGAGTATTAAAAGGGGGACAAAAAACTGAAAACCTTTGAAGACTTACCTGGACCTTCTCTACTCACCAATCTCTATTGGTTCTTCATCAGAGATTACCTGTTCCATACGCATGAGTTATCTGTAAGTATAGAGCAGTGATGGCGAACCTTGGCATTCCACACGTTTTGGAACCACATTTTTTATTTTAATAAAACTTATGGAAAAAAAATTATCACCCCACAGAGGGCTGAATTCAAAGACAGGGTCAGCATTTTGCACTGCCTCTAGTGGCTCAATGAAGAATTACAAGGAACTCTAGTAGCCTCTATACCAGTGATGGTGAACCTTGGCACTCCACACGTTTTGGAACCACATTTTCCATGATGCTCATATACTCTGCAGTGTAGTTGAGCATCATGGGAAATGTAGTTCCAAAACATCTGGGGTGCCAAGGTTCACCATCACTGGTATAGAGGCTACTAGAGTTCCTTGTAATTCTTCATTGAGCCACTAGAGGCAGTGCAAAATGCTGACCCTGTCTTTGAATTCAGCCCTCTGTGGGGTGATAATTTTTTTTCCATAAGTTTTATTAAAATACGAAAAAAAGATACATCGTAATCACAATATGTATGTTCCAATTTTAGCAAGAAAAAGGGGTTCCCCTATTGGCGGGACTTTACAGGCACTCCAATGAATTCACACAAATAGTAATACAAAAGTAATTTTATTGAAATAAAATATGTAATATATTTAAAAGAAACACAAACAGTGGTGGCAATACATGAAATGCAGGTGACATGAGTACTGTGATAGAAAAGAACCCAAGCTGCGGTCATGCTGCTAAGGTGTCTAACAGCTAAAAGGGCTCATGGTTATGACTAAGCGGACGTTTATCCGTGAAACGTGTCAACTACTATGCGTTCATCTCTTGTCTCTGACTGTATTATGGATACACCTTGAATTGATTTTATCTTTTGGATACGAATAAAACAGATTTTATATTTTTCACCTTCAAGTTGGAGTGCGGCTATTTCTCTCTATACATTACAGTTGCCTGGACTGCGGATCCTTGCTGCACCTTATTTTGATGGTTGGGATTACCTTATCACTGGAGCGGTTCTTTTGCCCTTTCTGCTGATCAGCTAAAAGGGCTCCCCTACTTGGACTTCAGCTGTCCAATAGGTTCCACCTGGAGTTTTTCACGCCTTGGCTGAAACACTGGTTTACTTACCCCTTCTTTTTTATTGGACACATGTTGTCATCCTTACCCACCACACAGGCTCTCACAGCTCGGCTTTGTTTTTGTATCATACTTGCACGCAGTATAAACACCATACAACGCAGTTGATAGAGATACTGTCAGAAATTACCGCTGAAGAAGACGTTATTTACTTTGAAACGCGTTGGGTTCCTTTCTATCACAGTACGCATGTCACCTGCATTTCATGTATTACCACCACTGTTTGCTTTTCTTTTAAATATATTATATATTTTGTTTCAATAAAATTACTTTTGTATTACTATTTTTGTAAATTAATTGGAGTGCCTGTAAAGTCCCACCAATAGGGGAACCCCTTTTTCTTGCCACAAGTATATGGGATGTGGCACCAATATCAGGGACGTCATTGAGAGTAATTCTTTAATGTTCCAATTTTAGAATTCGGAGAGTACAAACGTATTAAGGCAAAAAACTATAGGAATGAGAACGGATAACATTGCCTGGAAAACTCGTTATAAACAAACACATTACAGGCATACCCCACTTTTAAGTACACAATGGGACCAGAGCATGTATGTAAAACGAAAATGTACTTAAAGTGAAGCAATACATTTTTTCATTCCTCAATGCAAGTAAATACACTAGCTCCATAGGAAATCTTGGTCTGCTTGACATGGCACTGCTGACAAGGACACCAAGCTTGGGGAGCATGTTAAGGGGATCCAGGATTATGATATGGTAGATTACCTTGGCAAGCTGGCTGGTCACAAATAGGATATGTTGTAGTCCTGGGTCCCCTCTCGGTGCTCCCTAAGTTTGGTATCCCTGTCACTTATAGTTCGGGAGCAGAGCCATGTCAAACTGACCAAGATTTCCCATAGACACCAAAGTTAAAAACCGGGAGTAGTGCCATGCCAAGCTGACCAGGCTGTGTCTGTACTCGCGAGTGTATGTAAAGTGAGTGTACTTAAAACGGGGTATGCCTGTATATAGAACATGTAAGACTGTATAGTATATAAAAAAGCAGGTGTAAATTATTGAGCAGGTGGAATGCAAAAAACGTATCCAAAAGTTGCATCTCAAAACTCGAAGAGATAAACGAGTATACAGAGTACGCTCCGAAAGTGTTGTGGTGGGACAAAGACATAGGAGGGCGTACTAACGAAGGCACATCTATAAGAAGGGGTCTACACAGGGCCGCTGATGGGGGGGACCACCAGCCCTCTTGTAGGGGGCCCGAGCACACAGGGGGGCCCACACAGAGAGGGGGATTAGTGATGGACAACAAATACAGAAATCTTCCTCCAGCACCTGAATCTGATCTGTCCCTCTCCCTGCTATCAGCTTTTATCTGCTGAGAAAGAGACAGTTGTCCCTTACTAATCCCCATCCCTGTGTGGGCCCCCCCTCCCAGCACTGGCTCTAATGTTATCTCTTCTCAGGAGTTTATTTGTAAATTGTAACTTTGTTTCTCTCTCTCTGTCTCTCTGATCACTGAGCTCCAAATGCCCAGCCTGTATATTTTTCTCATCTCATCTTCATTTTTATTTAACATAGTTTTTTTATTTAAATTTAGCAGGAATTATGTGAGTTGTGTTATATTTGTGTCTGCTAATAGTGATTTTGTTGTAATTTTAGCTAAATATATCTTTAATATTTTCTTGGGGGGGCCCTGCCAGGTAGTCTGTACGGGGGCCCCGCGATTTCTAACAGCAGCCCTGGGTCTACAGCAGGTGAGATTATTTGTAGCAATGTATTGTTGCAAAGCTGTAAGGGATTGGTAAATAGGTAAGAGTAGAAGGGGTATGTGAATAGAGGAGTCAGAGATGAATAGTAAGGCGAAGGAATGTAAAGAGGGGGTGAGATACAAAAGAGGGGGAATAGAGGGGAAAATAAAAAGAAAAATTTTTTTTTTAATTTTCTGTTCCTTTTTCTTTCTTCTCTCCCTTCCTTTTTGTGTATTCAGTCCTCAGAATTGTAAGGTTTCCTGACTTAAGCCCCGTACACACGTACCGATCGTCGGCCAAACGATCGGCCGTCTTTTGTCCGAGGGCTGTCTTGTCTGTTGAAAACAACAACAGCCGACTGCAGAAGTGATGTCATGTGATGGTTAACTTTCCGTGTGTTTTTTCTTTTCTGAGCATGCCCAGTCTTGCAAATCTGCTGTCTGTCGGCCGAATTCTGTACTGACTGGCAAACAATCGGCCGTTCTGGTGTTGGCCAACAAAAATTTTAATGCTTGAACGACAGATTCTTTTCGGCCAAAAGTGCGCTTTCGGCTGTCGGAAGCATCATACTAACAAGCCGAAAATTGGCCGATCGTTCGTCGGCCGAACATTTTCGGCCGACAATCGGTACGTGTGTACGGGCCTATAGTATGTGATCTGTCTCTCTAACTCCTGAGATTCACACAACTTTTCCTCACAGCAAAGCCCTGTCTGGAAGGCCAGGAGACCTCATTTTTCTCTGCTGCAAATAAGGCCTCATTCACACTTTTGTGTGGGCGATTTTCATGCGATTCTGCATGTCGAACATAAGGCAGCCCATTTACTTCAATGGGCTGCCTTGGTATTATTATACAGAATTTATATAGTGCTGAAAGTTTACGCAGCACTTTACAACACAAGGGCAGACAGTACAAATACAATAGAATTTAATACAGTAGGAATCATTAAGCCCTGCTCGTTAGAGCTTATAGTCTAAGAGATGCGCGTTTATCGCCCAAGCTCCGAGGCCTTTTTGGATGACAAGCTTCTCGTGATTTTTAAAAGGTAATTTTTCTTTTTACCATTTTGAAATAAAATTGCATATAAACAGAGCAATATTTCTATTTCTATCCATATATATATATACATCCTATGGAGTAATCTACATATGTGCCACTGACTGACCATCGGGGGATTTACAGTATATCCCCACAGTGTGGGAAAGTGTATTTAGACCAATCTGGTCTCATTAAGGAGGTACAGTAAACCCCCCTCCATTGCGGGGGTTACGTTTCCGGACCCAGCCGCGAAAAGTGAAAATCCGCAAAATAGAAAAACCCTATTAAAATGCATTGTAGGCATGATTTTTTTTACTGTCACTGTACGTGTAAAAGCATTTTAAGGTCTTTAAACACACTTTTAAAACAATAGAAACTTATTTGAACACATAAGATTCTGAGAGACATAGCAAGAGCAATGGAAAACACAAAAATATTTAATTTTTAATGATTTATATAGTAAAATAACATTACAAAAAAAAAACGCAATATACCGGGACCACAAAAACGGAACCGCGATGGAGCGGGGGTTTACTGTATACACTGCCTGGCCAAAAAAGAAAGTCGCCACAAAACAAAAAAAGGTGACACACTATGGACTGCCTTTAGCTTTGATTACGGCACTCATTCACTGTGGCATTTTTTCGATAAGCTTCTGTAATCAGCATTCCCTATGGGAATATACAGTGCCTTGCAAAAGTATTTGGCCCCCTTGAACTTTGCGACCTTTTGCCACATTTCAGGCTTCAAACATAAAGATATAAAACTGTAATTTTTTGTGAAGAATCAACAACAAGTGGGACACAATCATGAAGTGGAACAAAATTTATTGGATATTTCAAACTTTGTTAACAAATAAAAAACTGAAAAATTGGGCGTGCAAAATTATTCAGCCCCTTTACTTTCAGTGCAGCAAACTCTCTCCAGAAGTTCAGTGAGGATCTCTGAATGATCCAATGTTGACCTAAATGACTAATGATGATAAATAGAATCCACCTGTGTGTAATCAAGTCTCCGTATAAATGCACCTGCACTGTGATAGTCTCAGAGGTCCGTTTAAAGAGCAGAGAGCATCATGAAGAACAAGGAACACACCAGGCAGGTCCGAGATACTGTTGTGGAGAAGTTTAAAGCCGGATTTGGATACAAAAAGATTTCCCAAGCTTTAAACATCCCAAGGAGCACTGTGCAAGCGATAATATTAAAATGGAAGGATTATCAGACCACTGCAAATCTACGAAGACCTGGCCGTCCCTCTAAACTTTCAGCTCATACAAGGAGAAGACTGATCAGAGATGCAGCCAAGAGGCCCATGATCACTCTGGATGAACTGCAGAGATCTACAGCTGAGGTGGGAGACTCTGTCCATAGGACAACAATCAGCCGTATACTGCACAAATCTGGCCTTTATGGAAGACTGGCAAGAAGAAAGCCATTTCTTAAAGATATCCATAAAAAGTGTCGTTTAAAGTTTGCCACAAGCCACCTGGGAGACACCAAACATGTGGAAGAAGGTGCTCTGCTCAGATGAAACCAAAATCAAACTTTTTGGCAGCAATGCAAAACATTGTTTGGCGTAAAAGCAACACAGCTCATCACCCTGAACACACCATCCCCACTGTCAAACATGGTGGTGGCAGCATCATGGTTTGGGCCTGCTTTTCTTCAGCAGGGACAGGGAAGATGGTTAAAATTGATGGGAAGATGGATGGAGCCAAATACAGGACCATTCTGGAAGAAAACCTGATGGAGTCTGCAAAAGACCTGAGACTGGGACGGAGTTTTGTCTTCCAACAAGACAATGATCCAAAACATAAAGCAAAATCTACTATGGAATGGTTCACAAATAAACGTATCCAGGTGTTAGAATGGCCAAGTCAAAGTCCAGACCTGAATCCAATCGAGAATCTGTGGAAAGAACTGAAAACTGCTGTTCACAAACGCTCTGCATCCAACCTCACTGAGCCCTCAAGCTGTTTTGCAAGGAAGAATGGGTAAAAATTTCAGTCTCTCGATGTGCAAAACTGATAGAGACATACCCCAAGCGACTTACAGCTGTAATCACAGCAAAAGGTGGCGCTACAAAGTATTAACTTAAGGGGGCTGAATAATTTTGCATGCCCAATTTTTCAGTTTTTTATTTGTTAAAAAAGTTTTAAATATCCAATAAATTTCGTTTCACTTCATGATTGTGTCCCACTTGTTGATTCTTCACAAAAAATTACAGTTTTATATCTTTATGTTTGAAGCCTGAAATGTGGCAAAAGGTTGAAAAGTTTAAGGGGGCCGAATAGCACTGTATATATATATGTACATAAAAAGTACAGTAAAACTGCAGGAAAGGGCACTGGGGGGCAAACTAATGTGAATTTATTTTATTTTGCAATGTATCAGTGTGTTTGGTGTGTTTTACTGTTTAAATTTGCCGCCGGTTCCACCCCCCTGCGAGCGTCACTTCACAGGAGACGGAAGCCGGGGCACAGAGCATCGGGAGGAAGATCCGACGGCCGGGATACATCGCTGGATCCTGGGGACAAGGTGAGTACCCTCTCTTACAGGATCCAGCGATCTTCCTAGCGGTACCCCGAGTGTTGCTCGGGGTTACCGCTTTTGGCACTGAAATTTAACCCTGAGCCACACTCGGGAATACCGCTAGGGAGGTTAAATACAATAAAACTACAAAACAAAGATGCTGGAGTTGTTCATGTCTCAGTTCTCACCCAGGGCCGCAGCTCACATGGGCTGGAGAGGTAACCGATGACAATGGCAGACCCACATCAGGCCCAATGCCTGGAAAACCTGCTACATATGTAATGTTCTGATTGGTTGAGAATTCCTCATCCATTCCACTCATGTTTTATCCTGTATTATAAACCTCAGACGCTTTTATAAAGTTGGACACACTTTGAAACCATATGTCTGCGTCTTGTCTCTTCATTGTGTGCACCCCGATATCGGAAGAGGGTCTCACTGGTCATCCAAGGAACGAACATAATTAAGAATGCCTTACAGGGCCCCTTATATTGGTGGTCAGTATAGAGCCCCTTATATTGGTGGTCAGTATAGGGCCCCTTATATTGGTGGTCAGTATATGACCCCTTATATTGGTGGTCGGTATAGAGCCCCTTATATTGGTGGTCAGTATATGACCCCTTATATTGGTGGTCAGTATAGAGCCCCTTATATTGGTGGTCAGTATAGAGCCCCTTATATTGGTGGTCAGTATAGGGCCCCTTATATTGGTGGTCAGTATATGACCCCTTATATTGGTGGTTGGTATAGAGCCCCTTATATTGGTGGTCAGTATATGACCCCTTATATTGGTGGTCAGTATAGAGCCCCTTATATTGGTGGTCAGTATAGAGCCCCTCATATTGGTGGTCAGTATAGAGCCCCTTATATTGGTGGTCAGTATAGGGCCCCTTATATTGGTGGTCAGTATAGAGCCCCTTATATTGGTGGTCAGTATATGACCCCTTATATTGGTGGTCAGTATAGAGCCCCTTATATTGGTGGTCAGTATAGAGCCCCTCATATTGGTGGTCAGTATAGAGCCCCTTATATTGGTGGTCAGTATAGAGCCCCTTATATTGGTGGTCAGTATATGACCCCTTATATTGGTGGTCAGTATAGAGCCCCTTAAATTGGTGGTCGGTATAGAGCCCCTTATATTGGTGGTCAGTATATGACCCCTTATATTGGTGGTCAGTATAGAGCCCCTTAAATTGGTGGTCGGTATATGACCCCTTATATTGGTGGTCAGTATAGAGCCCCTTATATTGGTGGTCAGTATAGAGCCCCTTATATTGGTGGTCAGTATAGAGCCCCTTATATTGGTGGTCGGTATAGAGCCCCTTATATTGGTGGTCAGTATAGAGCCCCTTATATTGGTGGTCAGTATAGAGCCCCTCATATTGGTGGTCAGTATAGAGCCCCTCATATTGGTGGTCAGTATAGAGCCCCTTATATTGGTGGTCAGTATAGGGCCCCTTATATTGGTGGTCAGTATAGAGCCCCTTATATTGGTGGTCAGTATAGGGCCCCTTATATTGGTGGTCAGTATATTGCCCCTTATGTTGGTGGTCAGTATAGGGCCCCATTTCTGGTGGATAGTATAGGGCCCCTTATATTGGTGGCCAGTATGGGGCCCCTTATATTGGTGGTCAGTATAGGGCCCCTTTTATTGGTGGTCAGTATATGACCCCTTTTATTGGTGGTCAGTATAGGGCCCCTTTTATTTGTGGTCAGTATAGGACCCCTTATATTGGTGGTCAGTATAGGGCCCCTTTTATTGGTGGTCAGTACAGGGCCCCTTATATTTGTAACACAGCGGGCAAGCACTGTCAGCAGACAAGACCAGCGTCACATATATACACAATCCGAGTCAATGTCACACTACCCTGCCTCGACTATGCCAATAAAGTTATTTGAGAAAAAAAAAAAACTTGCCTACAGCCGCGCCCCCTCATAGTGATTGGGTGAGGTCTCGCACATGTTTATACTCAAATATGTCGGAGTGGGCGGGGTGAGCAGACAGTGCGGGAGATCCAAACAGAGAGAAAGAAAATACACTGACAGAAGAGCGGCGTGTACCGGGCTGGAGGATCGGAGCGCTGTCCGGTGTACCGGGCTGGAGGAGCGGAGCGCTGTCCGGTGTACCGGGCTGGAGGAGAGGAGCGCCCTACACAGTGTGTAATAATTCTGAGTGTGTTATAGAGGATGAGGGGTGTATGGGGGGGATTATAGAGGATGAGGGGTGTATGGGGGGGGGGTTATAGAGGATGAGGGGTGTATGGGGGGGGGGGGGTTATAGAGGATGAGGGGTGTATGGGGGGGGGGGTTATAGAGGATGAGGGGTGTATGGGGAGGGGGGTTATAGAGGATGAGGGGTGTATGGGGGGGGGGGGGGTTATAGAGGATGAGGGGTGTATGGGGGGGGGGGGGGTTATAGAGGATGAGGGGTGTATGGGGAGGGGGGTTATAGAGGATGAGGGGTGTATGGGGGGGGGGGGGTTATAGAGGATGAGGGGTGTATGGGGGGGGGGGGGTTATAGAGGATGAGGGGTGTATGGGGGGGATTATAGAGGATGGGGGGGGGGTTATAGAGTATGAGGGGTGTATGGGGGGGATAATAGAGGATGGGGGGGGGGGTTATAGAGTATGAGGGGTGTATGGGGGGGATAATAGAGGATGGGGGGGGGGGGGTTATAGAGGATGAGGGGTGTATGGGGGGGATTATAGAGGATGGGGGGGGGGGGTTATAGAGTATGAGGGGTGTATGGGGGGGGGGGGTTATAGAGGATGAGGGGTGTATGGGGGGGGGGGGTTATAGAGGATGAGGGGTGTATGGGGGGGTTATAGAGGATGGGGGGGGGGGTTATAGAGGATGAGGGGTGTATGGGGGGGATAATAGAGGATGGGGGGGGGGGTTATAGAGTATGAGGGGTGTATGGGGGGGATAATAGAGGATGGGGGGGGGGGGGGTTATAGAGGATGAGGGGTGTATGGGGGGGATTATAGAGGATGAGGGGTGTATGGGGGGGGGGTTATAGAGGATGAGGGGTGTATGGGGGGGGGGGGGGTTATAGAGGATGAGGGGTGTATGGGGGGGGGGGGGGTTATAGAGGATGAGGGGTGTATGGGGAGGGGGGTTATAGAGGATGAGGGGTGTATGGGGGGGGGGGGGTTATAGAGGATGAGGGGTGTATGGGGGGGGGGTTATAGAGGATGAGGGGTGTATGGGGAGGGGGGTTATAGAGGATGAGGGGTGTATGGGGGGGGGGGGGTTATAGAGGATGAGGGGTGTATGGGGGGGGGGGGTTATAGAGGATGAGGGGTGTATGGGGGGGATTATAGAGGATGGGGGGGGGTTATAGAGTATGAGGGGTGTATGGGGGGGATAATAGAGGATGGGGGGGGGGGTTATAGAGTATGAGGGGTGTATGGGGGGGATAATAGAGGATGGGGGGGGGGGGGGGGTTATAGAGGATGAGGGGTGTATGGGGGGGATTATAGAGGATGGGGGGGGGGGGTTATAGAGTATGAGGGGTGTATGGGGGGGGGGGGGTTATAGAGGATGAGGGGTGTATGGGGGGGGGGGGTTATAGAGGATGAGGGGTGTATGGGGGGGTTATAGAGGATGGGGGGGGGGTTATAGAGGATGAGGGGTGTATGGGGGGGATTATAGAGGATGGGGGGGGGGGTTATAGAGTATGAGGGGTGTATGGGGGGGATAATAGAGGATGGGGGGGGGGGTTATAGAGTATGAGGGGTGTATGGGGGGGATAATAGAGGATGGGGGGGGGGGGGTTATAGAGGATGAGGGGTGTATGGGGGGGATTATAGAGGATGGGGGGGGGGTTATAGAGTATGAGGGGTGTATGGGGGGGGGGGGTTATAGAGGATGAGGGGTGTATGGGGGGGGGGGGGGTTATAGAGGATGAGGGGTGTATGGGGGGGTTATAGAGGATGGGGGGGGGGTTATAGAGGATGAGGGGTGTATGGGGGGGATAATAGAGGATGGGGGGGGGGGTTATAGAGGATGAGGGGTGTATGGGGGGGATAATAGAGGATGGGGGGGGGGGGTTATAGAGGATGAGGGGTGTATGGGGGGGATAATAGAGGATGGGGGGGGGGGGGTTATAGAGGATGAGGGGTGTATGGGGGGGGATAATAGAGGATGGGGGGGGGTTATAGAGGATGAGGGGTGTATGGGGGGGATTATAGAGGATGGGGGGGGGATTATAGAGGATGAGGGGTGTATGGGGGGGATTATAGAGGATGGGGGGGGTTATAGAGGATGAGGGGTGTATGGGGGGGGGATTATAGAGGATGAGGGGTGTATGGGGGGGATTATAGAGGATGGGGGGGGTTATAGAGGATGAGGGGTGTATGGGGGGGGATTATAGAGAATGGGGGGGTTATAGAGAATGAGGGGTGTATGCAGTGGTGGGATTCAAAAATTTTAGTAACCAGTTCCGACTTTCCCAGCAGAATGACCAGCGTGCCCCCTTTCAATGCAGAGAGACCAGCGTGCCCCCTTTCAATGCACATTGCCCCCAATGATTGCAGAGTGCCAGCCACAGCATTGCCCCCAATGATTGCAGAGTGCCAGCCACAGCATTGCCCCCAATGATTGCAGAGTGCCAGCGATCCCCCCGCACTTACCTCTCTCGCAGCTTCTCTTTAGTCCCCAGCTCCCCGCATCTCCGAGTCTTCAGTCCTCCCGCGGTGCCTCGTCCAATGTCACAGTGTTTGCCTTTCGGCCAATCAGGAAGCGGGAGGACCCGCTCCCTGATTGGCCAGGCGGAGGATCCGTGTGACAATAGCGAATTCCCATTCGCTATTGTCACAGAATGGGCGGGTCGGGGCGCGCTGCTCCGCTCCTTGGCCGCCACGTCTGCGGCTGCGCGGTCCGAGCGCGGGACATTCAATTGTACTGCGCTCGGACGCGCAGAGGGATTCAGCCGGTTCTGCGA